>NC_066632.1:27398777-27742799 GCF_025201925.1 Gopherus flavomarginatus | reverse complement strand
GTAAGGCTGCTTACCGTGTCTGCAGAGACTTAAGGGGTTTGCTCCTAAGTGAGCTCACATCCAGTTCCAGAAATCTAGGGATATCTGGGAAACCAGCCTGGGACCAGACCAGTGACACAGGGGGTTTTGGAACAATAGGAAAACTGTGAGAGATGACATCGGTCCTCCACACTGACTCTATCTGGCCACAAACCTGTTCACTGCAAGAGAACAAGAACGCAGTCATTTGGAAGCAATAAAAACTACTCAGCTACAAACCTATTAACACAGTAATAAATGTGATGGGCCAAGCCATGGGCTCCTGACTCGACCCAGAATGTACAAACAAGGCATTTAAACCCATATTTAAGCACCTACATAAGTGGTCCAGTGTTCTAAGAACTTCAGTGGGAGATGGAAGTGAGAAGTGCCTCTCAGGATTAGACTCCAAAGGGAGTTTGCTTGAGTCAATGACAGGACTTGGCTCAGTAGCAATTGAGGGTGCTCAGCAGGATTGGGCTTCAAAAGGTGGTTGGCAGCCCTGGAGACTGAAGTCCTCTGCGTAGCCACAGAGCAAGTACAGAGAGGAAGGGAAAAAGCTGAAACAGCCAACATGGGAACACAGGGTATGTCTTACTCTGGCTGGAGGTCTTGAAAGAGGGAGACAGTGAAAAGGGGGAGAGGACAAGTCGAATGCTGGGGCTCTTGGGGCTTGATCCTGGTAGAAGTTGATCACTCTCAAAAGTCAGTGAGAGTTGTAGGTGCTCAGCCTCTTAGAGGAGGCAACCAGCACCTCACAGGATCAGGACCATAAAGAGGACCTGAGCATCAGATCACAATTTGGGGCTGTAGCAAGGCAAGGTGTGTTAATAGGGGCTGCCTTGAACATTTCCAGACTCCCATATACCTGACTCCAGCTGGATGCATAAAGTCTCTGACTTTCTTCACACTTGCCAGGGGGCTTGGATAGCCAAGGGATTTGGATCTGGCATGGGCTGAGGACGGGAACTCCTTCATTTCATCCATTGCTTTGATTACGAGTGGGGATGGGCTGTTGAGGTGGAGTTCAGCGCTCAGTCGGAGCTAATGGAACAAAAAGAAAAGAAGCTGTCGTCCTGCTGCCAGGGCTTCCCCTTTCCTTTCTCTCACTCACATTCAGAAATAACCTGACTGAAATCAAAAGGGCTACCAGGGGTAAAACTGGATTAGGGGAGAGGAGAACCAGGTCCAATTAATCTGTACACTGGTAATAATAAATAATAATAACAACAAAAACATCTAAATCCTCTGCCAGTAGGAGTTTGAGTAAGAACATAAGGATTGGAGTTCGTAATCATTAGTAAAAGACTAGTAGAGATAATATAGTAATTATAGGCCAGTACCAAACAGACAATCCCTGCCCCAGAGAGCTCACAATCTAGCTATTAGGATGCAACAAGTGGACACAGCAGACAAATGGGATGGGGAGTGGATTTGATGAGATGAGGAAACAATAAAACAAAGGTTAGCATAAAATAAAAGCAGAAGCCTCCGTTCGCCAGGTGACAGTGATGTTTAGGCATCATGGCAGAGGTAGGTTTTATGGAGGGATTTAAAAGAGGAGAAAGTGGCACTTTAACCTTTTTTACAGGGATTTATTAATTATTTCAAATCCCAGAAAGCTGCCAAGCACCCACAACTCCTGTTGGCTTTTCTGGAGGCTACAGGCAGTTAGGCAAAATGTTACTATGCCTGATACTGAGTAGCATGCTTTCTCCAGCTCCTTTCAATTGAAGGCGAAGTATTTATCTCGCCTCCATTACCATAGTACCTGAGCACCTAACAATCTTTAATGTATTTGTCCTCAGAGCACCCCTGTAGGGTAGTTATTATGCTGTTTGCAAATGGGTATCTGAGGCACAGCGATGCTAAGTGACTTGCCCAAGGTCACCCAAGAAGTCTGTGGCCGAGCAGGGACTTGAACCAAGTCTGAAACTAGTACCCTAATCTCTGGACCAGCCCTCTTCTTTGCAACCACAATTGATCCTCAACACCCTCCCCACTCCCTGGAAGACTAGGATTCAAGGATAGATGGGAAATATCAGTAAAGGTGACATCCACTCCTGTGCAGACAGACAGAGCAAGACTGATGCACTACTTAAGTCCCACTTATGCCCTTTGGGCCTTTGGCATAGGCCTTGCGCTGACATTTCTGCACGGGGGGAATTTCATCCTAGCCCCTTACACGCTATTTTTCTATCTTGTTATGCCATTGGATATTTCTAATTTTAGAAACAAAAGTGACCAATAAAAACCAAGGGCCACGCTTTTCTCTTGGTTACGCCAGTGATGTCAGCAGGATCATCTGTGGGAACTAAGAAGAAAACGTCGCCCCAAAAGCTAACCTGGGCAAACAAGGAAATCATCTTGCCAAGGCAGTGTCGACGTGCCTGCTCTGCTGTTTTTTGTTTGGCCACCCAGCACTGTAGCACCTTTTTCCGGTAAGCATCCACCCTCTCCACATATGTACACAAGTTCCGGACCTCAGCACCATCATTTACAGCTCTGGCAGCTTCCAATCTGGACATTAAGGTTTGTCTTGGAATAGAAAGAAAAGGAATTAAATTATGAGAAGTATTTCTTCTCCACAACAGAACCTATTTACATCGTTTGGTGTGTGTTGTATTAGCAGGGGAGTGGGGAAGGATATGCAAACTGAGGGGTGCTTTGGATTTAGGGTTCTGTCTAGCCATACATCCAGCCATCCCAGGTTTTCTAATGTCCTATTATCTTAATTTCTAGATGTTGCAGTACCTTGTTTGCATCTCTTTTAATTAGAGCTGGTCCAGATCACAACCCTGTATCCAAAACTTTTGACATTTGGGGTGTTTGAAATCTAAATCCAAGGGCTGTGGCTTGAGTTCATCACTACCTTTTTTCTCAAAATTCATGATTAGGGGTGGGATAAATGGTTCTGGCTTTGACCCATCTGTAATTTTGAGGCCAGGTTTTTCTGTCAGATCTGCACAATGGATCTCAGCCCTGATATTTTGGAGCATGGAAACCCCACTCATATCACTGGGTGATGAGACCATGTGGAGTTTCCTCTGTGGTTCTTTGAGACTTTTATCTTCCAACCCTAAAAAAAAATATAGAGAGAGAGACTTGATAGGCTAATCTGATTGGTTATGGGACAAATACCAAGAGGCACCAACCACCCAGAACGGCCATAGAAGTAAAGGAAATGGTCTGTCTATTGCTGAGCTAGGGCCAAATCCTGATAGATGCTGAGCACACTTTGCACAATCCTGTTCTGACTGAGATCAGTGAGAGTTTGACCACTGAGCTCAATAGAAGCAGACTGTAATGGGTGCTACACATGCTTAGCACCAGTCAGGATCTGATCAACTGGACCCCATCCTGGCTGCCCTGAGGAACAGCCGAACAAAGAGGCTGCAAAGCAGCTGTCCTTTGGAGAATACCCGGGTGCAAGACGTTATTTGAGCCCTATCACCAGAGCCCCAGGTAGAGGGATATTCCAGGGTGTTTTTGTGTGTGTGGCACGTCAGGGAAGGGAGGGGGCATGAACTAGGTGTATCTGCACCTTACTTATTCCCCAGCTGCCACAAGGCCTGTGGTCTGAGTAAGGCCCTCAGGATTTGTACCATTGGCTTCAATAGGAATTTTGCCTGTGTAAAGACTGAGCAAAGTCCTGCTCCCATTAAACTCAATGGACAGGCTCACATTGGCTTTGATGGCAGCAGGAACAGGTCCTTAGCAAGGATTTGGCCCCACATGGATAACAGTAGTCTGCATATGTTGGTACCTGACATGCTGGAGGTGGCAGAAGGAGATGTATTTGTGGAAGAGGAGAGCCAGCCTCTCAACATCAGTGTGCAGGGTCTCAGTGATAACTTCCTTCGCCTGCATGTGCAGGTGTGGGGGTAGTCTGCACTTCCGGGTCGCCTGGCCCAGCAGCACCAAGTTCTCCCTCTGAGCCTCCACATCCACCCAGTATCGCTTCTCTGACATGCTGGAGGGCACCAAGCTCTTCCCTTTGGTCTTCTGAGCCAGCGTCGGGAGCCAGTTAGTCTCCTCAGTAGACTGAGCTTGAGAGTGCAGGGATACTTTGCTCTGAGTGGGAACCATTTGCTGGGTAGAAGCCTTGAAATATTCACACAGTAGGACCTCTTCCTTTGCAATATCTCTCCTTGGCCTTAGTGGGGTCTGTTTTGTCAAGTGTTCCAGGGTCCCAGGTTCTCTGCTCCTGGGAACTGATTTAGACTTTGGGATCAGGTACTGCTCCTGCTGTATCTGTTTTTGCAGCAGCTCTTGCTGTTCATGCAACTGCTGTAGCCATAGCCTCTCCTGCTCCTGCTGCTTCACCTCCTGCTGCTGCCACTGGCTCAGGTGAAGGTCATGTTCTTCTTGCTCCTGCTGCCACAGCTGCCGCTGCTTCTCATGCTCCTCCACCTGCTGCTGCCAGTGCTTTTCCTGCTCCTGCTGCTTCACCTCCTGCTGCTGCCACTGGCTCAGGTGAAGGTCATGTTCTTCCTGCTCCTGCTGCCACAGATGCAGCTGCTCCTCATGCTCCTCCATCTGCTGCTGCCAGTACCTTGCCTGCTGCTCATGCTCTTGCTCCTTCTGCTGCCACAGTTTCTGCTGCTCCTGCTGCTCCTCCTCATGCTGCTGCCACAGCCTCTGACGCTCTTCCTGCTGCTGCTGCCACAGTCTCTGCACCTCCTCCTGCTCCACCTCCTGCTGCCGCCACAGCCTCTGCTGCTCCTCATGCTTTTTCTGCTGCTCTTCCTGCCACTGCTGATATAGCCTCTGCTGCTGCTCCAGCTGCTGCTGCCTCAGACTCTGCTCCTCTGCTTGTTCCTCCAGCTGCTTCTTCCACTGCTTGTGCTTCTCTTTCTGCCCTTCCTGCTGTGGCTGCAGCTCCTCAAACTGATGCTCTTCCTGCTGCAGCGGCTCCACCTCTACCTTCTCCTTTACCCCTTGCAGCTGCTGCTGGAGCTGCTCCTCAGGCTGTGGTGACTGCCATTGCACCTGATAGTGCTGCTGCTTCTGTATCTTCTTAAACCATTCCTGTTCCTCCTCCTGCCATTTCTCCTGCTGCTGTTGCTGCCATTGCTGCTGCCATTGCTTGGGAAATTGAAAATGTGCTGAGATATTAGGCTCCTTCAACAGGGCTGCAGGAAGTCTCCACTGTGAGATCACAGGAACTTTGGACTCCAAGAAGGGACTGTCAGGGTCATTCAACTGGATGGAGGAACCAGGGACTTCTTTCCCTGGAATGAGGATCCCAGGAAGAACCTCTAAGGGTGGCTTTGCCTCTTCATCATGCTCTTCAGTCAGCTCCAGGCTCCTTGGAAGCTTCTGTTCCTCTAAGCTGCTGGAATATCTTATCTTCATTTTTGAGAAGCATTCTTCCAGTTTCCTCTCCAAGGCCATGTAGAGCCTTTGGGCTTCTGGGTCCTTGGGCAGCATCCTCTCTGCTTGTCTCTTCCCAGGAGAGGGACATTTCCATAGCTTCTCCATCTTCTGCTCTAGATAACCCAGGATAGCTGAATTAAATCCATACAGTGCAGTGGATGAGTCCAGCATGCTTCTGCTGATAGGGCTCTGAGGCATTATTGTACGTGTCTCCTCAGTGTACAGGCTTTCCTTCTTCCTCCTCTGCTTTCCTTTCCTAGATACCCCTTGGTATGGGAGTTCTGTTGGGGATGGGAGCCTTTCAATTTCTTCTTCACTGTCAGCCTTGAGCTCATCTTCATCTGGTAGGATCTTATGCCACTCACCAGTGACATCTTCAACAACTTCCTGGGTTCCACCCAGGAGGTTCACATCCCATTTGTCAGCAGCCTCTGTTTGCTCACTGTCCAGAGGTTGTTCATGCTGTCTTCCAGCCAGGTCTTCTGAAGTCTCTTCTTGTTTTTCCACTGGGATGACTGCATCCCATTTGACAACAGTGTCTTGAGTTCTCTCTACCAGGGCTTTCTGTTTGTCATTGGTGCCTTCACCTCTCTCTGCTGAGGCTTTCAGTGCTGGCTTTTTATCTAGAAGCTTTGTATCCCATTTGTCACTGGTGCCTTCACCTCTCTCTATTGAGGCTTTCAGTGCTGGCTTTTTATCTAGAAGCTTTGCATCTTGTTTGTCACTGGTATCTTCTGTTTTCTCTACCAATGGTCTCTGAAGCTGCTTTTTATCTGGTACCTTTGCCTCCCTTTTCCCACTGATGGATTTAGCAAGATCTGCCTGGGATTTCCATGACAGCTTTTCAGCTGACAGATTCGCAACCTTTTCCCTACTCACATGTTTATCATCTTCCTGGGATTTCCTTTCATAAGAAGCCCTGGCCCCAGATTTCATGTCTCTTAAAGACAGTTCTATCTTTACTGCTGCTTTTTCCTTCATCTTGTGCAGTTCTTTTTGTATTGCCTCATTTTCTATGAAAAGCATCTTGTATTTGTGTTCAATGCTTTGGACTCGAGCCTCCAAAGATGCCTTTTTCTCATTAAGCACCTGTACTTCCTTTTGAAGGTTCACACACTGAACTTCCTGCTTCCTGGACTCCTGGGATACTAAGGTATCATACTTTGCTTGCAGGCCACGGGACTGTTTGGTTAGCAGAGTGAAGGCTTTGGTGAGATTGGCCACCATTGTCACTATATATTTAACAACAACAACTTCTGCTTTGTTGAACAGTATAGAACCTACAAATTCCTGTAACATGGTAAGGAGCTCAGACGTCCTGGAGAAAGTTACAGATTCATCTTCTAGCATTTGTTCAGGGCTCAAGGGCTGGGCTTCGTGAGGTTTCTGTGCAACTTTCTCTCGCCATGCTCTCCACATGCCGGTTTTGGGAACAACTGGGAAAGTTAGACACACAAGGAGAAAGAATTAAGGTCTATAATGAAATGAAGGATGGTCCTATGGTTAAAGCTCTGGGATAAAACTCAGATGATCTGGGTTCAATGTATGTCTCTGCCACAAACTCTCTGTGTGACATTTAGGGTGACCAGATGTCCTGATTTTATAGTGACAGTCCTGATTTTTGGGTCTTTTTCTTATATAGGCTCCTATTATCCCCCACCTCCACCCTGATTTTTCACACTGGCTGTCTGGTCACCCTAGTGACATTAGGCTAGATTCTTCACTGCTCAGTCCCCCATATTTAAAATGGGGATAATAATCCTTTCTGTATCTAGCTTGTCTACTCAGTTTGCCTCTGACTGGGAAAACACTGGGGTGCTCACAATAAAGATGTACACTAGGCTGGAAAGCATATTGAAATGCCTCATGCCTGAAGGTCACTTTTGAAAAACTGGCTACATATCCATCAGATCTCTGTTCGTCCAAATTAATCAGAAATATTAATTCCTTTCCTTTTCTTATTTCAAGATGTTTGAAACACATACTTGATTTCCCCCTCTTTTTCCTTCTGTTTTCCACAAGAGGTGTGCAGAGATTGATTAGCTGCATTATACATCCTTCTGTATAATCAAGGGAGGTCAGCAGCTTGGTCTCCATATCACTGACCCACTGGACAGTGGAGGTGTCTCCTACTTGTTCTTTGCCTTCTGACAACATTTCACCTTGAAAAGAGCCAAAGCAAAAAGGGGAATGAAGCTCATGTTAATTACCTTCCAGCAGAAAATCAAACCCTTATTAAATGATACAAAAGATCTCGGCCTGATGGTTAGCAATTCATACGTGATATGTCTCTACAGCCAGGTATGGCCACAGAAGGGTCTCAAAGCTGCACAAGGAGGTCTGGTGAACACTGTAACATATCACACAAACACAGGAAAATATATAGGGAGGTGGGGACAGCAATGCTGTAGGGTGGGCAGGGAGCAGGAGTCTGTGAGATGGAGTTTTAGGGCATTCAGTAAGGGCCTCTGAGAGGGCTAAGGAGGTGGGCAAGTGGCTGTCTCCCCTTGCTGGTGAGAAGGAGGTGGGGATCATGTTTGGGGACAGAGAGTGTGACAGGTATTAAAAACTAATATAATTCATCTTAGATCCTTCAGTGGAGAACCATGAGGGCAAATCACCTGATTCCTGGTATTCTAAAGGTTAAATTCAAGATGGTCCTGTAAATCAGACCCACCCCCCACTATATAGCTGCAGGGTTTGAGCAGAGACAGGTGTGACAATTGGGGTCCAGACACCCCCTGCAGAGAACAAGAAGTTTAACTCCCCCAAAAAAGCAGTTAAATCAACCGATTGCATACTGCCATTTACTATAAAAATATACCAAGCTACTGGTGTCTGGGATCTGAGCCATAGCAGCACAGCATTAAAGCACTCCAAGATTATAACGGAAGGTGGTGACCAAACCCCTTACCAGCCTGGGTGATCACCCAAATATCACAATGGGATCAAACTATGAAGTTGGACTCCAGCTCAAAACTTCCCCAAAGTTCAGAGGCTTTTGGATCCAGGTTTTTGACTGACCCCATGATAGAGATATAGGGGCCAGGTGGAGAGCATGGTTCCAGACATCCCTAAAGTTTAGGGCTACGGCTCTAGAGCTGCCTGTACTCTGGAGCATCCCAGGGGCCATTTGTTTCCATTAACTTACCCCATTCTTTTAATGATTCCAGAACAAACTTTAAATCTTTCCCTTGAGCTGTGCTGGTGTTGAGCAGGATGACTACTTTGTCCAGTAGAAGTGCCCGCCGTTTCCTCTCAGCCCAAGTGCCGGAGAGGAAAAACTGTTCTTCTATCTCTGGGTCCATCCGTTCGTCCCCTTTGAAGCGGTCACACACCCGGTTCACGTTGTCCAGAATTACAAACAGTTGCTTAAAAACCTCCTAAAGAGACAGGATGAGGCCTTAATAATACTGTTTCTAGATCACCCTACATGCAAGGAGCTCAAGCCCAGGTAAGCAAATCCACTGGACTGGGACTCAGGAGAGCTAGGTTTCATTCTGCCACAGACTCCTTGTGTGACCTTGGGCAAGTCACTTAAATTTCTACGTGAGATAATACTTCCTTTCTCCTACCTTTGTTTGACTTCTCTATTCAGATTGTAAACTCTTTGAGGCAGGAGCTGCTTCTCATTATGTGCTGCCTAGTACAATGAGGCTCTGATCTGACTTAGGAGATCTGGGTGCTACAGTAACATATAACAGAGGATGAGTTAGGAATAGAACCTAGCTAGGGAGGGTCTCAGCACTGCAAATGGGAGTGCTTAACACTTCTCAGGATCATGTCCCTTTATTTCTAAATGACAAATATCAGGAAGTAAATATTCTGCTCCTCGAATTGCTGATAAAACCAACCGGAAATGAACACGAGCTGTTCACTAAAATGGAAAGCAACTCAAGACCCCTAACGGTAATGGGAATATTTTGTGGAGCATAAAATCTGAGACCTCCACCTATCTCTGATGCCTCTCCTACAAAGGGCTAGTCTCCCTTGCATCCTACTCACAGGAGGCATTCAGCAGACCCAAAGATCAGGTACTCAGTGTCAAGATGTACCTTCCTGGCTCTGTCGAGCTGGGCAGCATCAATTTTCTCCAGTATGTTCTTCACTGAGGGGGGGATTTCAGTGAGAGGACTGATAATGAGTTCCAATTTAGAGGCTGCAGCTTCAAGCTCAGGTTCTGAGTTTGTTTCAGATTCATATGAGCTTCCTAATGATGATGATGATGATGATGATGATTCTTGCACTACCATGTTTAGAACCTGGTAGTTTTTCTGCACGAAGAATAAACTTCTGACAATTCCAAACTGAATCACAGGGTAAGCCTGTTTAGTTTCCTTGTTCTAGAGGTGTAGTTGGAGGTCCAGTTTCTCTGGCTGTTAGCTCAACAGCAGAGGGACAAATGGACTTGTCACCAAGAGATGAGAATATTCTATTTGTCTGGGTGATGTCATAATAACTTTTCCTCTGGTTCTATCCTGATATCATCAGGCACAGTGAATGGAATGTACATAGATAAGACACCTACCAAACAGGATTTACTAATTAAATATCCCCTAAGGAGATTTCAACAGGAGTGCTTAACATAGGGTGACCAGATAGCAACTGTGAAAAAACAGGACAGTGGGTGGGGGGTAATAGGCACCTATATAAGAAAAAGTCCCAAAAAACAGGACGACTGTCCCTATAAAAACAGGACATCTGGTCACCCTAGCTTAACGAGAAGGCTCTAGAACAGTTATATCCCGGTCAGTACAGCTTTCTGGTAGAAGGTGACATTGCTGGCTGTACTACAGAAGGTCAGAGCTGCAGTTGTCCAATAATCTTTCTATCATTTATGTACTTCAAGCACAAGTAGTCCTCAGTGGGACACATGCGAGTGGTTGCAGGGACAAGACTCTAGTGGTGCTGGACATTTTAAAAATAGAATTGCTTGTCAGAGTAATTTCAAATGAAGCCATTCCTGGAGAGGAGCTGCAGGGATTCCCTAACATAACTGGTGCTCAAGCTTTTAATGCTTTGTAAGGCTATTTAAGAAAAAGCTTTTCATGGACTCACTTCCCCTCCCAAACCCAATTTCCTACCTTTTGTCTATAAAATATTTCAGTCTGCAGACCACCAGGAAAGGAGATCACAAGTGCCCATGGATCATACTTTGATTATCAGTGCAATATTGTGGCTGGAAATCATTGTTCTTGGATCCTTCTTGTATTCTTTGGAAATTTTTCTTTATTTAGCAGAACTCACTGCCCTACCAAGCTGGCAAATTTAAATGTTGTATGCAATGTTGTAGCTGTGATGGTCCCAGGATATTAGGGAGACATGATGGGTGATGTAATATCTTTTATTGGACCAACTTTTCTTGGTGAGAGAGACATGCTTTTGTGCTTACACAGAGCACTTCAGACCTGAAGAAGAGCTCTATGTAAGCTTGAAAGCCTGTCTCTCTCACCGTTGGTCCAGTAAGATATTACCTTACTCACCTTGTCTCTCTAAATTGAAATGCTGGCATTTGTTCCTTCTCCCCTCACCCACTTTCAGGACTCCACACATTTCCCACTCCAAAGTTTCATCTGTTCCTGCTCTTGATCTTATCCTACAAATACAAAGAATTAAAGCTCTTTGCCACCTTATGGTGTGTGAGTGGGGAAAGCAGATAATCCTTAGAATACAGGCCTCTCATGGCCTCCTATGAGTTATGGGAAAAGAGCATTAGGAACCTACGAATTGCCAGACAAGATCAGGAGTCCACCTACTGCAGTATCCTGTCTCCAATAGTGGCCAATACCAGATACTCAAAGATAGGTGCAAGAGTCCTAAAATGGAGGGCTAGATAAAAATGTACACAATTTTGCTGAATTTTTCATTATGCAACTTAAAAAAATCAACTATTTTTTTATATTAAAAGTTTTTCACAAATGTTTGTTTTACATCTTGGGGTTTGGGGTTTATTTTCAGTAATTCTTCCCCTGACATTCTTTCCCCTTTTTATTTTCTCTCCTCTTCCCCCTTTCACTCCCTCCTCCTTTTGTATTTTACTACTGAAAAAGGGAGGAAAAAAGGGAGACAAGGTTTGAAAAAAAAATTATAAACTAAAAACAGACTAAATGTCTTGTCTTTCAAGTTTTTTTTTTTTTTAAGGAAACAAAGAAAAAAATGTTCAAGAAAACGTCAGGTTTTGAAAAAAGGCCATTTTTTTAATTACAAAATTTCAACCAGCACTGCTTATGCTAATAACCACCCTCTTCTACCTCAAAACCTCAACCTATACCCCTCTTCCACATCACAAAAAGAAAGCAAATTAATCAAATTAAATTAATAAACACTACCCTGAGCTTTGGAATTTTTACCCCATAAAGGGTGAAATGCCAGAGTCTTCACAAAGTGCACTTGGGATTTCACAGTTTAATACTGCTTTTATGTGGAAGGCACTCAGATACTAAGGTGATGGGTGGCAGTATAGAACTATCTAAAATAGACTGGAGAGAGAACTGTCTGTGTATGTGTGTGCAAGCATGTGCGTGTGCGTGTTTATTATTAGAAATTATTTGTATTGATGGATCAGAGATCCCCCTGATGCTAGGTAATACACAAGCATATACACAGGCATAGTTTGACTTCTATATATGGCGGGGCAGCTAGCTCCAGTCAGGTCAAGGCTGCATGTGGCAATGTGTGTAAATTATGTGCCTGCCCGAGGCCTGGAGCTGGGGGGGCAATGCCTGCTCCTCAATTATGCCCCTGGACATATATAAAAAAGGTAGGTCCCTGCCCCAAAGAGCTTAGCCTGAGAGAGTCCATTTTTTTCAGAATTGGAGATTCATGTTGGTCTTTTTCACAGGTTACCTGTTACTCTGGATAGATTAATTTTCTCCTCCTGAGGGTGGGGGATAGCTCCTCTGTCTCTGATAAAAAGGTGACAAAACATCTGTCGGAGACTATGAAACAGAGCCACATCTTGTGGGTCACAGTGATGTTTGAGTACAACATGACCCAGCTTTCTCGCCATCTTATTGCTCTGGTTGAGGCTCAAAGATCTTGATGTGATGCAGTGTTGTAACTCTTGTGACTTGTTACAGGTATCACAATATTTGGAATTCTTCTTGAAGCCTCAGACCCTGGAGTCCTGACATTACTGTGAGACTCTTGGCCTTTATCTCATGGTTGTGGAGAAAAGAGGGCCAACATGAACCAGAAGAGCCCCAAGTGTATTGTTTTTAAGCCAGTCTGATGATTCTGAAGGCCTGACTCAGGGTTTTGAAGGCTTGAGGTTGGTGCTACTTGAAATCCACTTCCATGGCCCCAGGCTCAGGATGCTGTGGGGCCATGATGGCATCTCAATGGGGCATGATCCCACCTTGGGGCCCTTTAATTGCTCTGTGCAGCCTTGACATGAGGTCACCCTGTTTGGATGCTACCTCATGGCTCTGTGCTGGGCACGTTCTGAGGTGGCACAATGGCCCCTTCAGGGGCACACAGAATGGTACATCCCCCGTGCACCCCCACCGCGTCGAGAATGGCACTTTCCCCCCAACACACAAACAAGGAGAGGACCACTCCAACGGATTCCCTTCCCCCTGTTGTTCAGAGATTGGTACATGCCCTCGGAACAACAATCCCAACAGCGTAGAGAATGGTATGCCCCCTCTGACACCTACGCAGAATGGTTCATTCCCCTAGATTGCTGTGTACCCCCGCCCGGGCAATAGTACATTCCCAAGAAGACCCTGGCTAGTTTCTTCCAACTGCCTTCGATGACCCCGGAAGGACTTCTAGGTGGTGACCCGGCAGAGGCGGTGGCTGCCGGGGAGAGGCGGAGGATCTGCAAGGGGCGGGGGCCCGGGCCCTGGCTGGCGGCAGCAGCCGGAGGCGGAGCTCGAGTGTCCTTATCGCTGGCGCTGCCGGAGCCTGCCTGGGAGCGGGGAGCCGTCCGAGCCGGGATCCCGGGCCCGCTGGCCTCGGGGGGAGGCGGGAGAAGGAGGATGCTGCTGTTCGTGGAGGTGAGGAGGGGGCCCGGATTGGGGGGAGGCGGCGAGGCCGGCCGGCCGCGTTGTGGGGCCATGTGACTTTCCAGGCCGCACACGCTGCTGCCGCGGCTGAGCGAGCCAGCCGGCCGGGCCCGGGGGGGAGGGGCCGGACCTGAGACAGCAAATCCGGCCTGGAGGAAGGGGCTGTGGAGTCACCTCGAGGAGGGTGAGTGAGGAGAGCGGGGGGGCCCAGGAGGCCGCATGAATGGACTTTGGGGGGTGACAGGAGCGAGGGGGCTGAGGTGAGAGGGGCGGTTTGAGAGCGAAGGTGAAGGGTGGGGCGGACTGGAGGTTAAGAAAACCTCGCCCCATCTCTTCGTCCCCGGGAGGTTCTGTCAGTGGCCGGGCTCTCGGTGCCATGCTAGAGAGAGGGAAAGCGGGTGGGGGGAGGGGGAGTCTTGAAAGGCACCGCATTGACCTTTTGTAAAAGTTGCCCTGGTGGCTGCCTGGTGCATGGCGCGGCGCGTGTGAAGGTTACACGGTGGGGGGTGGGCGAGAGAAACCACTGAAGTTTTTTTAAATGTTAAAATCCAAAGATTTTTTTTGTTATTTCATTCGGCCCCCCCCCCCCCCTTTTTTTAAAGCAGAGGCTGCCATTGCATGTGTGCAATATAATCAGCTGATCCCTTGCTTTCTCTGCCTGGCTAATGCTTTGAGTAGATTCCAGAGCATATTGTTCTTTGCATTGTATAAACGTCAAACTAGCAAAGCTGCAACTTAGCAACTTGGCACTGGCTAACTGTGCCCATAAATAGAGCCTGTGGAAGGATTGTATTCCACAGGTTGTAAGGCAGCTGTGGTGAAAAAGAGAATCAAATCTAGCAGGATCTCTTAATTGCTTGTATATTTTGATATGGTTTGATGGGAACTAATTACAGCAAGTTGAAACTTTTTTTTATTCAAATATTTTTTTTTCTTGAATGTATTCAAAGCATTTTGAAGACTAAGGGAATTGTGGAAGTGCTTTTGTAAAGTAACATATAGGAAAATTTAATCCTAGAAAAAACAGTATGTATAGAGTAGAAAAAGGATAAACTATTAATTCTCTTTTAAGATTATAATTTGTACTCTTGGACTTGCACTCTTTCTCATTTTTCTGAAGATTACATAAACTCGCAATGTAGTTACTTGCCACTGAGAAACTGGCTGCTTCCTTTTTTCAATGGACTTCCTGGTTTTCCTTAATTCAGCTGCTGTGGTTAGTTTTTCAGTTTAGTAAACTGAATTGGAAAAAAATGGAAGTAATACATATTTTGGTAAAATTAAAGACTATATAATTTCATTAACTAAACCTAGTACATACAGGTGTATAGTGTTTCTGTACTTTGAACCTAAATAAACATGGCACATTAAGGAACATTTCTTTTGAATCTGAAAACTTACAACTATGCTTTTATTGTTGTTATTGTGGTTTGTAGCCTTGATGGACAAAGTAGACTGCTTCTTTATTGCACCACCAAATAAATTAGACCCACACTTTTAGGTAAAGTGTTTCTTCACCCTTGGCTGTATATGAAGTCCTTTGATTGTGTATTTGGATGGAGATCATTTGGTTCTAACAGATATCGCATCTACTATTACTGAAAGATCAATGTGTTTAGCAAACACTTTCTGCATCACTTTAGTGAAACTTAATTCCATTGTTTAGATTTCATAGTCTGTAGTGCACTTTGTTTAAATGTTCCAGATTGGTTTGACTTAATTTACTGTAAGACAAATCAACATAATTGACAATCAGTTTGTAAGCACCTAGAAGATGATAAGGTGATAAGTAACAGTTAAGAACAAATCATGTCAAACCATCCTAATATGTTTACTTGTCAGGGTAACAAGCCTTGTGAATGGGGGGAACTAGTAGATGTGATGTATCTTGACTTCAGTCAGGCTTTTGATATTATCTCACATGACAGTCTCATAAACAAACTAGAGAAAAGTAGCCTGGATGAACCTACTATCTGTTGGGTGTGGAATTGGTTTGAAAACTGTACTCACTAGTTATCTGAGGTTCACAGCCAAGATGAAAGGGCATATGGAGTGGGGGTCCCACAGGGATTTCATTGGTCTGATTCTATTTGATATCGTCATAAACGATTTGGTAATGGAGAGAATACACCTCTAAAGTTTGCTGGTGATACCACACTGGTAGGGGTTGCAAGCGCTTTGGAGGACAGGATTAGAATTAAAAGTGATCTTGACAAACTGGAAAAATGGTGCAACATGAATAGAATTAAATTCAGAGTACTGCACTTAGAAAGGAATAATCAATTGCACAAATACAAAATGGGAAATGACTCTAGGAAAGAGTACTGCAAAAAGGGATCTGGAGGTTATAGTGGAGCAGACTGATTCATGTTAAATGTAATACTGTTGGTGGGAGGAGCAAATATTTTGGAATATATTAGCAAGAGTGTTATAAGCAAGACATCAGAAGTCATTCTTCCACTCTACTCAGCACTGATAAGGCTAATGAGTTCAATTCTGAGCACCAGGAAAGATGTGGCTAAATTAGAGACAGTCCAGAAGATAGCAACAAAAATGGTTAAAGGTCTTGAAAACTTGACCTATGAGGAAAATTTGGAAAAAATGGGTTTAAATCTGGGGAAAAGAAGATTGAGGGAGGAGATAAGTCTTCAAGTACATAAAAGGTTGTTATAAAGAGGAGGGTGATAAACTGTTCTCCTTAACCACTGAGGACAGGACAAGAAGTATTGGGCTTAAATTATGACAAGGGAGATTTATTTTAGGTCTTAGGAAAAGCTTCCTAACTGTAAGGGTAGTTAAGCACTGGAACAAATTTGGAATCTCCATCATTGAAGGGTTTTGAGAGCAGATTAGACAAACACCTTTCAGGGATGGTCTGATAATAATTAGTCCTGTCTCAGTGCAGGGGACTGGACTAGATACAGATCTGTGATTTCTATGTTCATGTTAAATATAGAGCCCAATATCAGAGGGGTAGCCATGTTAGTCTGGATCTGCAAAAAGCAACAGTCTGATAAAATGGGTATTCACCCACAAAAGCTTATGCTCCAATACATCTGTTAGTCTATAACAGGAGTAGGCAACCTATGGCATGTGTGCAGAAGGCGGCACACGAGCTGATTTTCAGTGGCACTCACACTGCCTGGGTCCTAGCAATTAGTCTGGGGGGCTCTGCATTTTTATTTAATTTTAAATAAAGCTTCTTAAACATTTTAAAAACCTTATTTACTTTACATACAGCAATAGTTTAGTTATCTATTATAGACATAGAAAGAGACCTTCTAAAAACGTTAAAATGTATTTCTGGCACGCGGAACCTTACATTAGCATGAATAAAGGAAGACTCGGCACACCACCACTTCTGAAAGGTTGCCAATCCCTGGTCTATAAGGTACCACAAGATTCTTTGTTGTTAGTTAGAGAATTTAATATACTAGGGTTCGGAATAATTGACCTGAGGTTAATTAACAGGTCATGTACTATTAGTTTATCATATGGTAGTTTTGTTCATATTTCAGATAAGTAGTTAAATTTGTACTGTGGTTAAGAATGCTTAAAGAAAGGGACTGGGGAACCCCCTAACTTTCTTGAAGAAAGCCATTTAAGTTTTGGAATGAATATTGTTTGTGTCACTTTGGAAAAATGATCTTACCACAGAGCCATAGTGCTTTGATTTAGGTTTCTTTTTCTCCCTTTTTCCATTTTTGGTTAGATTGCAGTTGCTCTTCAAATCTGCAGGCTGATAACAAACACTACTTAAAGTTGTGAACAGCTATCTACACCTGTAACTGACCACAGGGTAAAAAAGTTAAATTTATAGGTGAGGAGCTAGTTATTTCTGAGCAGCAAATGCTTTGAGGCAGATCTTAGAATTAAAATAATTTGACAGAAATGAGGCACCATAATAGGAATAGGGCTTAGACTTAAAATTAGCTTGAGCAAGTAGGAATCTGTGTAGCCAGGGAGTGACTGTCTGAAGATTCAACAAATCTTATGCTATAACTTGGTTAATATTAGTTGCTTTGTTTGATCTACTCCTTTCCCTTCTGCTGATAAGCTATATGTCATCCATGATTAACTTCTGTTATCTTCATATGACTGGTCAAATTCTACTGCTACACTGGAGTTCAAGGCAGTTAGTCCAGTTTGGGACTGATGTACCTCAGCAGTATTTGGCACAGCAGCTTTATACCATATATACAAAACAAGGTTGTATTTGAGATCAAGATGCTCATGGGAAAGGTTAGCTGGTAACTGTAAACTTTTTTTTTTTTTTTTTGTTAAAACACAACTGAAATTCATCATTCATGCACACAGGGATAATTAGTAATAGGAGTATTGAGGCACTTTTTAAAAATGCTACCTTGGTATGGTATAAAGTGACGGCTCGTATGACACCTTATAGACTAACAGACGTATTGGAGCATAAGCTTTCAAAACATAAACTGTTGAGCAATAGTCAACATGGTTTCTGTAAAGGGAAATTGTCTTACCAATCTATTAGAGTTCTTTGAAGGGGTCAACAAACATGTGGACAAGGGGATCCAGTGGACATAGCGTACTCTAGATTTCCAGAAAGCCTTTGACAAGGTCCCTCACCAAAGGCTCTTATGTAAATTAAGCTGTTATGGGATAAAAGGGAAGGTCCTTTCATGGATAGAGAACTGGTTAAAAGACAGAGAACAAAGGGTAAGAATTAATGGTAAATTCTCAGGATGGAGAGGGGTAACTAGTGATGTTCCCCAAAGGTCAGTCCTAGGACCAATCCTATTCAATTTATTCATAAATGATCTGGAGAAAGGGGTAAACAGTGAGGTGGCAAAGTTTGCAGATGATGCTAAACTACTCAAGATAGTTAAGACCAAAGCAGATTGTGAAGAACTTCAAAAAGGTCTCACAAAGCTAAGTGATTGGGCACAAAATGGCAAATGAAATTTCATGTGGATAAATGTAAAGTAATGCACATTGGAAATAATAACCCCAACTATACCTACAATATGATGGGGGCTAATTTAGCTACAATGAGTCAGGAAAAAGATCTTGGAGTCATCGTGGATAGTTCTCTGAAGATGTCCACGCAGTCCGCAAAGGCGGTCAAAAAAGCAAACAGGATGTTAGGAATCATTAAAAAGGGGATAGAGAATAAGACTGAGAATATATTATTGCCCTTATATAAATCCATGGTATGCCCACATCTCGAATACTGTGTACAGATGTGGTCTCCTCACCTCAAAAAAGATATTCTAGCACTAGAAAAGGTTCAGAAAAGGCAACTAAAATGATTAGGGGTTTGGAGAGGGTCCCGTATGAGGAAAGATTAAAGAGGCTAGGCCTCTTCAGCTTGGAAAAGAGGAGACTAAGGGGGGATATGACAGAGGTCTATAAAATCATGAGTGATCTGGAGAAAGTGGATAAGGAAAAGTTATTTACTTATTCCCATAATACAAGAACTAGGGGTCACCAAATGAAATTAACAGGCAGCAGGTTTAAAACAAATAAAAGGAAGTTCTTCTTCACGCAGCGCACAGTCAACTTGTGGAACTCCTTGCCTGAGGAGGTTGTGAAGGCTAGGACTATTACAGTGTTTAAAAGATAACTGGATACATTCATGGTGGCTAAGTCCATAAATGGCTATTAGCCAGGATGGGTAAAGAATGGTGTCCCTAGCCTCTGTTCATCAGAGGACGGAGGTGGATGGCAGGAGAGAGATCACTTGATCATTGCCTGTTAGGTTCACTCCCTCTGGGGACCTGGCATTGGCCACTGTCAGTAGACAGATACTGGGCTAGATGGACCTTTGGTCTGACCCGGTATGGCCGTTCTTATGTTTCTAATACGTCTGTTAGTCTATAAGCTGCCCCATAGGACTCTTTGTTGCTTTTTACAGATCCAGACTAAGACAGCTACCTGTCTGATACTTGGTATGGTTTGTAACTTGAAAAATTATTGGTGCTAAATATATTACCTTTCCAACCTGGTGTAGGTTTAGAGCTGTTGATAGAATGGACTGTGGGCATATAATAGTATGACGTCTGTGCAGAAGTACGTTCCATGTCTCTTCGTTACAGAGCCTGTATTTGTGTGGATCATGCAGGGCCAAGCATATTGTTCACATTAAATAAACAATGTTGGTACATTGGAAGAATGCTTTGAGTTTCTCACAGTACAATCACAGCTGTGATTTGATATTTCTAATTTGAGTTTCAGCAGCTTTACTTCACCTCAGTGTTCATTAGAGTCTATAATTCTGGTGATGACATTACTCTCTTACTGGGAAATATTAGATTTGTGTATTTTTAGCTATTTAAACTGTTGGGGAAAGTTAAAAAATGTAATAAGGCAATCTCTCCTAGTTGGTGCCTCAGTGATGTTTCATAGCTGTAGAAACATGGCAGCATGAAGGGAATATGCCTGAGTAGCACCATTCAGTGTGTAAGGGCTTCCTCCTTCTCTTTTTGTGGCAATAAGACAAAACTCATGCAGGCTTATCTGAGGGTTATGACACAAGCAGTTAAAAAAATCTCATACTCCAAGCAGAATATAATCAATCTGTAGCTCTGCTTGTTGGCCTAAAAACTGCAGCATACATGGTGTGCATTATCCTGCATGCCCCTCTCCTGGAAAACCTTGTCGTCATAAAGATAAACAGAATCTGGTTTTATCTAGCACCTCTTACGTCATCTCTTAAAAGTGCTTTACAAAGTAACATGAGCCAGATTTTGGCAGTCGGTGGCCATCTTGACTAATGGAGAAGCCATTGTGTTCAGTCAAATCAGCTTTCACACAACTGTTAATATTATAACTTATTTTCTGAGAGTTTCCTGGCATGTTCAGGGTACTTGCTTATTTCTAATTCCTCCTTAGTTGACAACAAGATGTCCTGTAACAATGAGCGGAAAGGAGCTCTGTTTGGGAATATCAGCCATGGTTTATCTGCTTCAATGCTACGTTACTCTCTTTTATTTCCAAATAACTCAGAAAAGGGCTACAGTCTTCCAGAAAGAAACTTGATTTGCTAGCATCTTTTCTTCTCTCTCCCTCCCTCCCCGCCCCCCCAATAAATGTTTCAGATTATTCTGCTGAGGAGAGCTGGGTTTTATTCCCAGCTCTCCCATAGATTTATCATGTGACCTTTGTCAAATCACTGTTTTTTCTCTGCCTCAGTTTTCCCAGCTGTAAAATTGACAGTCTCAGCTGAAAAGATCTGCTATATAAGTACAAAATGTTTGTTCCTAAAGGGGAGCCCCAGTCTTGCACTCCCAATCTGTTGCCAAGGAAAACACTGATGTCACAAATTCAGCATTATGACTGCTCTGCAGGATAAAGTAGGATGAGCAAGTATCTGTTAAACAAAATTATTTTGAAGAAGATACTTAGCAGGAGAAATTATTAAACACATAGGAAAATGACCAGAGGTTTAAGTAAAACTAGTTTGGCTTTCACAATTAAGTCTGTCTTTAGAGAATTTATTGAAATACAAAAGAAATACAGTGCTTACATTCCAGGATACTATAAGTGATGTCGGTCAACTTTTCTAATCTCTCTTAAGGAGAGTTTATTATTTTCGACTCTGGAAAGGACCACAGACTGAAACACACAGCTTGAGTGCTCATGTTTAGGTTTTGTGAGACTAACTACAAAACCATTCCATAAGATAAAGTTTTTATTTCAAGCTGAAATGGTAACTGAATGTGCTGGTATCTGATTTCCTCTGAATTTCTCATATCCAAAGCTGAACAAGCCTACTTCTTGGAGCGTTAAAGCAGACAAACTGTTTAGTGAGCAGGTGAAACTGGATGTAAAGCTTCTTAGTGTGTTAGAGGCATCCCCTGTAACTGGCCCTGGCCATGTGCAAGGAGTTCCAGTACTGGTATTTCTCTCCATCAGTCTAAAGAAAAGACAGATGTCATACCTAACATTCAAAGTATCCCTAACTATCAACAATCTGTCTCCAGATCAGAGGGAATTCCTGGAATGACATACTGGCTTCTATCCAGAGCATGTCTTCTGGGAAGTCTCTGGTTTTGGATAGCTTCCTGGTAGACTTAATGTTCTGTTGAGCAGAGCTTTCAAGCAGGCCAACTCTGTCATTTTGTAAATATTAGTTTTACTGATCATTGTCTCGCTGCAGTGTCATAACTGCTTTGTGAAAATACTTCAGTGGACTGAAACAAAAAGTCTTCATGTGGTAAATGGGACCAGTAGTATTTGAAAAACAGTACTATTTGTCTATCAAGCTCAGTTGAATAAGCAAGAGTCCATACTGTAAACTCTCTGCTAAAAAGGCATTTGATGGGGTGGAATGAGAGTACTTGCATTCCACACTCTGGCTTCAGAAAAACTGCATACACTGGGAGCTTGATCGTGACCCTTCAGAGTCAACGGAAGTCTTGAGACTGAATTCATTGGACATAGGGTTGGGTCATAGAGTACAAGATAGTACCACAATTAGTTGCCTTTTGGATGTGGATAGATCTGATTGCAGACCTCGTTTATTAGCACAGCCTCTCTCCTGAAAGTGAGACTTGAACAACAGAAGTAGGAAGCCCCATATAAAAGAAGGCAAGATCTGATTCCTTCATCATTTTACTACCTATCATTTTCTCAGAGTCCTTTTAGTGTTTAGTTGGAAATGGACATTCAGGTAGAGTCTCAGTTTAAAAAATAAACTTGGCTGTTGCTTTGTTCCTCCACATCATTACCATCTGAAGTCTTGCATCATGGCAATGAGATGAATGAGGCCCTCTTTTAGCCAGACCTCATCCTTGGAAATTAGGGAGATAGCTTGTTGAGTATCATATCTGATGATCCAATTCACTATCTAAAAAAAGTGTCCTCTAGATTAAATTTTGGCATATGTGCAATTTATAGAATAATCCCAGGCATGTTTGCTATTCTGGCAGATAGTTTCTTTCCACCTCTGAAACGACCAAAAAGCATGTATTTGGTAGCATGCATGACCAAAAATCACTGATCCAAATCAACATAGCTGAGAGATTAGGCACTTGCAGTCCTGGCTCCATGGAGGTCGGAGTATCCATGTGTTCTGAGCAGAGTGGATATACTCGAAACAAACCAGTTTCAAGGCTGGTGGTCTTCTGATACAAGTCCATCTAACTATATGGGGGAGAAATCATTCCCCATGCTGACAGCTTGTTCTGTTTTTGGTGCCTGGACTCTGGATGCTACAGTAAGCATATTAATAAAGTTGCAAAGCCTTTGTCTGACTTGGAAATGCTCCTTATAATTTGAAAGCTTCTAAAAACATTCCTTGAAGAGTGATCTTACTGTCTGACTTCAAGCACCACTGTTTGGCATGTTGACTTTAGAAGCTTCATCCTCTTTACAAACAGCAACATTCATGTGACTGGTTATTGAGAGATGAGACACTTGTGCATGTGTGAAAATGCTTGGATGTTAAGGTCACAATACACCTGTCAAGTAAGTAAACATTATGCCTGTCCTACCTGGGGTTTCACTGAGATGTACAGATGATGAGCTAAATGTGGCCGTGTTGCTCAGTTTGAACTTGTAGAGTTCATAAATCCTGACTCTGCTCTCCTGCTGTAGACAGGAGCATGCTGCTTTGACATTGACTTCTACATGTGTGAAATATTCTATTTGGCTCTTTCTGAGGTTCTCAGAAGTCTTATCCCCTTCCAGGGGAACAGTTGGAATTAGGGTTGGAAGAGACTTCGGAAGGTCATCTAGTCCAGTCCCCTGCTCAAAGCAGGACCAGCACCAACTAAATCATCTCAGCCAAGGCTTTGTCGATCCGGGCCTTAAAAACTTCTAAGGATAGAGTTTCCACCACCTCCCTAGGTAGCCCATTCCAGTGCTTCACCACCCTCCTAGTGAAATAGTGTTTCCTAATATCCAGCCTAGACCTGCCCCACTGCAACTTGAGACCATTGCTTCTTGTTCTGTCATCTGCCACCACTGAGAACAGCCGAGCTCCATCCTCTTTGGAACCCCCCCCCCCTTCAGGTAGTTGAAGGCTGCTATCAGACCCCCCTCCCCTCCTCCCACACACTCTTTTCTTTTGCAGACTAAATAACCCCAGTACCCTCAGCCTCTCCTCATAAAGTCAGCCCAAAGGATTGAGTGAGGAGGAAAATCTTAATAATGCACTCATGTTAACCATGTCTCTGCTGCTGGTTCTCACTTTCCTTCCCCCCACTCCTGTATTCTTCTGCCTGTCGTTCATGAAAGGGGAAAACTTAGCTGTGACTCTAACCAAACTTGATACTTCTAGTTCTAAATTCTTCTTACCTTGAAGTATGTCCTCCGTTTTCCAGAATCAGCTATGACAATCACTGTCTCTCCCTTGACCATAAACCTACTGAAAACGTTATATTTCTGGGACATTGTTACGTGTAGCTTAATGCTATAAACTTATCTTATTTTCAATTTATAAGTGCTTTGGATCTTTGTATGAACCTTGACAGAGATAAATAGAATTATTCCTATGACTAATTAGACAGTTTCCTTATCCTTGTCCTATTTTCAAGGCACAGTACTAAGCTACTCCTTAATGCCAGAGACTCTAGAAGGCTAAACTCTGATACGTCCAACTTCCTGATTTTTTTGGATTGCGTTTCTTTAGGGAAAGATACGCAACTCTCTCTTCCGCTATCATACTGTTGGCATGAATTAAGACATCTTTAGTAAATGTTTGGTGACAGTTGACTTGTGTGTGGGTGGGTTTTTTTGTTTTGTTTTTTTGTTTTTGTTTCTTTTTCAAGGAAATTTTTGATTGGGAATTTTGAAATCGAGGCTCTTGCATTTCTAACAGCTGGAGGAACATGTTCAAACCCATTCTGATTTTTTTTGTCTTGGAGTTGTGGTGCGGGAGGAGAAGTGTGGAAAGAGGTGGTAATGTGGCAACGGGAATATCACTGAAACTCTTGGGAACCATTACAAGGTTTTAGGCTTATCTGCAGTTAAACTCACTGACATAGAGAAGATGCCTTAACAGAAAATTGTGAGGAAGTAATTTTGTTTTCCATATAACCTCTTTCAGACACTCGGTATTGGCTTCCTTCACTCCTTCGGATATGGTATCTGTGCACTAGTACTCAGTTTTGCTGCCTTCTTAATTTCCTATCTCCTGAAGTCATTGTGCATCCCATAACTCTGGACAGGGGGATTTGTTGCTGCAGGAAACTTTACCTGTCAATATTTTGTTTTCCAGTCACTGAACTGGAATATCTCCTTGAGATGCTCAGCACTTAAGTAGCTATTCTAATTTTTTTGTCTCACAGTATCAAAATTTAACCTCATGGGAGTTGTGGCAGGCTGTGGCTGAGCAGAAAACTTTTCCAGGTGCCACAATAAATTTCTCCCTTTGTTTCCTACTCTGAGGCCTGGTCCACACTACGCTGTTAAACCGATTTTAACAGCGTTAAATCGATTTAACGCTGCACCCGCCCACCCTACACTGCTCTTTATATCGATTTAAAGGGCTCTTTAAATCGATTTCTGTACTCCTACAAAACGAGAGGAGTAACGCTAAAATCGATATTACTATATCGGATTAAGGTTAGTGTGGAGGCAAATCGACGTTATTGGCCTCATTATTTTACAGTAACTACCCACAGTGCACCGCTCCAGAAATCGACGCTAGTCTTGGACCATGGACGCGCACCACTGAATTAATGTGCCTAATGTGGACGCACACAATCGACTTTTTAATATCTGTTTTATAAAATCTGTTTAAGCTAATTCGAATTTATCCTGTAGTGTAGACGTAGCCTGAGTGGGAGAGAGCTGCTAACTGTGACTAAGGGGCAGAAATGCTTGCAGGAAACAACTTTATTCTTGCCTAGCTGAGAGGTGGTGCTTTGTCAGGGCTGAGTTGCATGGCTGAACACTTCTCTCGCTCCACACACACCACAGGTTCCCTGTCTCCAGAGCACAGTGCCATATAATGGGCTGCCTTCCATCCCTCTCAAGGAAGAGGTTGGAATGGGGAGATTTCCCCCTCTTTTGCCAAAGGGGTGGGGGATTATGGATCAATCAGAAATTTTGTGTAAACCTTGACTTGTCAATCTCATGCATCTGGCCCCTTACCTCTACTTGCAAAAAATCCCCATACTAGTGCCATTGCCCTAGTCACTGCATGGCTAAAAATTACTCATAAAATGGAGGTTAAAAGGGGAGAAGAGGGCCATCATGAAATGGGAAACAAGATACTATAAACTGTCAAGGGACTTAAAAGTCAGACTGATGGAAAAAGTGTCTAAGAACCTGTTCTCTCTTGGAAGGTGAAAGATAGTCTGTTTTCTGCCTCTTTGGTTATTTAACTGTCTTAAAGAAAGCACTATGCCAAGCCGTAATAACTGCCCTAATTACTTTCTCATTCTTCTTGGATTATTTTTGCAAATAATTTACTTTTGTCTCTTCAGCAGGTAACATCAAAAGGTACTGGCTTAAATCCAAATGCAAAAGTATGGCAAGAAGATCCACAGGGAAGCACTGAAGCTGTACCAGTGACCAATGGCACTGAGCATTTGTGGCAAGAAACAGCTGCTGCACCAGGAACTCATAGTGAGGGTGAGATGTCTAAACGCAAATGATGACTTAATCCCTTGCTTAGTTTGGATTGTGCGTATTCTGTATGAACCTAAATCCAGCAGTAAGAAGCAACCAATGTTGTCCTTGAAAGAATAGTTCTAGAGGCTGATGTAGGAGCCAACATGGGTTGAATATGACAAGTTTTCTGAAGCCGTTTACTGCCCATTAACTGCATCAGTAAATAGTAGGGACTGCAGAAAGGTCTGATCTGAATGAACATTAGTTTAAGACTCTGAGTTGGTACCTAAAGCTGTACTGAGGAAGAACAGGCAGGATATGAAAAGTAATCCAAGAAGGGAACAGTGTGTTATGGCCCCCTATAATACTTAAGAGGCCCAATGATGACCAAGTATCGCGCTATGAGGGAAACAAGCTGCTAAATGTGCAGAAATGGATTCTATACTCTGTCTCCACCTCCCCCCCGTTTTGATTATTTCTTCATTTCTTGCTTTGTCTCTGTTGCTTTTTCTCACCATTGCTGCACTTTAGTATATGCTTGACCCTGTGAACAGAAAGATTATGAGATCTGAGGGCCACACACAATCCAGATAGATTATGCAGCTATTCCACAGTTACACTTCAACTGGATGTATGCTGCAGAGCAGTTAAAAGGCAATTGCTTGCTTAAAGCTTAGACTGTACTTGTGTAAATCTTAACTAACTTTGTTAACAATCTACCTGTCCATAAGGTAGGTGGGTGGTTTTTTTTTTTTGTTTTTTGTTTTTAGTTTGTTTATTTTATTTATTTATTTATTTGTAAAGTTCAGGTGGTAAAACACTTCTGGGTGAATCTGTGTGTCCATATGCAAATGAAGGGTTGGTTTACACTGGGAACTGATGCTGGCATAGTTACATCTGTCAGGGCTGTGAAAAATCCACTGAGAGATAGAGCTAAGTCGATGGAAGAATTCTACTATAGACCTGGCTACCACTTCTTGAAGAGGTAGATTACCTGTGCCAGCAGGAGAAGCTCTCCCACTGGCGTAGGTAGTGTCTGCAGTGAAGCACTACAGCAGTGCAGCTGCAGCTATATAAGTGTAGACAGACACTGGCAAATGCCTTTTAAAATCTTAGGATAAGTGAAGAATCATCTGGTGGCAGGAATCTTACTCCTCTACAAATCAGTAGCTCTTCCAGCATGAGTCCTTTACTGAGCAAAACATTCCATTCATGGCAGCCAGCCATTTTGCCTTGATGAATTACAGTGTAGTCTTGAGTGCTGCTACTGCATGTAAATTGGATGTGATTTAATCCTATAAACTGAACACCAGCTCTTTGGTGCTAAGAAATGAATTACCATGATTTACTTCATGTTTTTTCTGTTCTGACACTACTTAATTAGCATCTATATGTGCTGCCATCTTATCTTTAAACAGCTTTGAATATTGGCCTGTTCCCGTGATATAAATGTCTTGTGTAAACACACACAATCATCCTGCTTAAGCTGTATTGGCATAATTAAAGCTGTGCAACACCTGTAGTGTGAAAGTGGTTATAATGATGAAAGCACATTTAAACTGGTAACTTTACTCAGAAGTTGTAATGGTATAATTCTTTAAAAAAAAAAAAAAAGGAAAAAATATGAACCAATATAATTATGCTCATTTAATAATAAATAAATAAAACCCCTGTAGACCAGGGATGTGATGGGGAGTAAGATGGAAAAGCTCTAAGGAAACAATGCTCATGTTCAGCTTTTCAGAAATTAAAATACATTCCTGTCAAATATCTGGCTAAAGGAGAATAGGAAGGTTATGAATCAATCTCCATATCAGCTGCTGTGTATCAGTACCTTGTGGGAATGCCAAGCCTTAAAGACATCTGCTCACCTGTGAGAGCAGGTGAGAATATCCCTGGGAAGGAGAGGCTTTGCTGTCAGTCTATCAGCAAGGTCTAGCTTTGCTCTGGCATCATGGAGTCTCTAGACAGCTGCTAGAGAAGAATAAACACCACATCTCCTTTGTCTAAAATTGTTCATTTGCTGTCAGTTATTTGAAGTTCTCAGTCTGAGTGTAGCTAAGTACCAGGTGACTAAGTCCTGCAGAGGAACTCTACTGACCCCTGTGGGATGGATGGCCAAAGGTGTCAAGCCAAGAGTTCCAGGTAAGTGGTGGTAACTGGTGAGGTCACTTCTGCAGAAGGAGGCACGTAGTAACAGAACACTGAGGTTTCCTTCACTGCATTTCCCCAACGTTGCTTTGACAGAGTCCTGGAGATCAGAATACATTTTGGGTGTATGCTCAAGGCCCTGTGCTTCTGTTATCTCTCCTGGCTCCCTGTGCCCCACTCTCTCCTATCATCTCTGGCAGAGCCATTCAGACATATTCTCCAGCTGGTCACAGCACAGGAGTCTTTCTGGTGCAGAGGGATTCTGTAGGAGAAGGTAGTGTAGGGTGGATTAACGCTGCATTTGATTTAATGCGCGACTGTGAGTAGGGGAAGAATACATGCAATTCTCTAGTTCTTCTAGCACGACCTGCTCCCTATCCTTGCTTTAGGTTTCTCTGCAAATGTGAGTGGCCCCATCCACTTCCCCAAATCCCAGGTCCAAAAAAGCTAAAATTCAGGTGAAAATGGGTAAAAACTCACATGCTTTTCCCACCCAAAAACTAGGAAATTATGGGGGCAAATTGGTAAATACCAATAATAATAATAAGGCCTCAGGGGTTAAGTGTGGCAACAGTTTGAAAAAAAAATCTAATAAGAATTTTTAAAAACTCTGCTCCCAGAACAAGTGTGTTCATTCTTTAGCTCAGTGCAAGAACCATGTCTTTAATTTTTGTGAATGTATAGTGAAAAGGTTTATATATAAACATTCAATATCACAGAAAACCTAGTGTAATTTTATTTTCCAGTGGAAGCAATGTGTATTAATTTACAGCAATCATAAGCAAATATTTGCTTGGCAATAATAATTCCAAGGTTAACTCAGATTTTCTGTTGTGTAGCATTGAAGAGTTCTAGACAGTTGAAATAATTAGGAGGTAGAAGGTTGCCATCTTGCTACTTCAAAGAACTTAATCTAATGATCTCATCCTGTGAGATGCTCAGCACCTCCAACTTCCATGTGTCACTGAGAGTTGAATGAATTGGCCATTTAACTTGCAGTTAAGGTTGCAGGATCCAAAGCTCATAGAAGCCAATGGACTTTGGATCAGGTCACTGTTTCACATAGTTCAGAAATATCTAACTTTAAATTCATTAGCTGGCATTCTGTGTGAATTTGTTTGAAACCTGTTTGGTCTTACTTTGGATAAGAGATCACCCCTTTGTTATATGGAATGTCAGACTTGCTTAACACTAGAATCCACCTCATGAGTCCAAATCTATACAGCATTAAGATTATCAAATTGATATTTAGATTATAGGTTGGTAAAGGATACAGAGGGTGATCTTCAAATAATTGAGACTGGCTAAATTCCTGAAAAATAGTGTGTGTAAGCTCAAAAACTTGTCTCTTTCACCAACAGAAGTTGGTCCAATAAGAGATATTTCTTGTTTAATAAATAATTTAAAAAAAATCTTGGTGGTTTCATGTTTATCTTTTTGAATGGCTAAAAATATTTCATACTCCTTTATGCTGCTTAAAAAAGCTAAAGCATATTTCTCCAAATGTGCCTTTACTTGTCTTCATGCTGTTTCTTCTGTACTTAAGTGCATTTCACCAATAATGTCCTTTACCGCTAATGCGACTTTGAGTTGGTTAATGAAAGTTGTGGTAGGCCTGGAAAAGACCTATTTGATCAATCAGTCCTTCTGCAAGTAAACTTTCCCCTGTTCCACTCCAACCACATCAGATACTAAACAGAAACTACACTCCATTCTATCCCAAATTTTCTTGTTTTACAGAAACGTTGAGACACCAGTACAAACAAGGGAAACAAAGAAAAACTGCCTATATACAAAGAAACAAACTAAAAAAATGAGTCTTTCAGTTACAATATTCTTCGGTGTTCTTTGTAACAATGCCAGACAATACATTTTTCAGATGGAAAATATGCTTAAACTGATGTGTCCTTTCTATTTACTGGGCATGTTCTCTTTGCCAGGTAATGTAGAGATTGTGGAGGATAGCTGTAAGCAATATGAAGTGATGTATTCTCCATCTTGTGAAACTACAAGAAATGGCACTGGTATTGAGGAAGCAGCTGCTAATGGAATGGCCCTGGCAACTGAGGATCTTGGATACCAAATTTATATTTCTGGTGAGTGTTCAAGCTACAGTAGCATTTTATATTGTGTGTTGTCTTTAACTCTTATAGTCTTAAGGGATTTCTCACTGTTAATGTTCATGCACCCAGAATGTGATCTGCCTTTCTTTTTCTAGACTTTTTAAAGTCCACAGCTTAATGCAATTTTTCATGCTGTAAATGCACAAATGCTGTCTTCTCTTCATCGGTTATCACTTATAGCATAAAGAGTCAAGGCACTGAACAAAGCAGAAACAAAGCTGCTCTGTAGAGCTTTCAAGTGGAATAATTGTTATCGCAGGACTATTCATCTTAACCTAATACATAATGTACAAGAGAAAGAAAGTTATTTAAGCAAAGACTAATAGAGCCTCTTAAGCTCAAAATACAGGTCTTCTACTGCCTCTGCAGCCTTAGAAAATTACTTTTAATAGCATTGCCAAAGACATTGCTAGGGAGTAGTATTGGAGGGCAGAAGAGAGTGTGGTGTAGTTGGGACAGAGACTTGAAGAACCCTTCACAGTGGGACTTCAGGGTGGAGCTGCAGGGAGGGAAGAAGGGAAGCAACAGGTATCTGAGATCCAGAAGACAGTGTCCATTCACTCATCAAATAGCAGTGTTAAGGAACTTTTCTATGATATTATCCTGTGAGCAGTGTGTTACTTTTAATAAACTTAGCCTTTGCAGTGAATAGGACTTTATAAGATTTCTCAACCTTCTTCATCTAGAATCAAACTTTTTTTTCTGCAGGATAACAGTGTCTTATGCACTCCCCCTGAAATGAATAGGATGTGTTCAAGATCTTGCTTTCCTTTGCTTACAATACCCTCTTAGGACAACATCTCATGTGAAGATGTTTTTTGCATGCATGGAAACTTTTTTTCCTGCCATCATCTAACCCAGAGGAGTTGATTCGGTGGTGGGTGGAGTGTAATGTGTGTGCATACACTAATTTGTGCACCCCTTTTGGTGTGATAAGACTTCTGTGAATGCAAGTAAACTTTTCTATTGGGAAGGAGAAATAAACGTGGCTTTACTTGTTTCCTTGGATTTGCATTATTGATGATGGGAGGAGTGTGTTCAGCTCTGAGAACAGTGTTAATTACCTTCTGCAGTGTTTCAGGTGAGCTTATGTTCATCTCTCACTTTGGTGACCTATGGGGGTTGGGGCAGGGACTTTTGGACCACATTCTGAATGAATCCTAGTGTTCTGGTCACCAAGACAGCGAAGTTAGTGTGTCTCCCCCCAGTAACCTGCTGCGGGAAGGTTCATGTGTGTGGTTGCATTTATTACATGGAACAGTCTATAACATGAGGAGAAAGTTTACTAAAATCATATACAAATAGTCCCACTTTCATCCTGCATTTTCATTAATTGATTTTAAGATTGTCAGTTGCTGTTATGATGGGAAACGGTCTTGTGTGTGAAACTTATTTTAGATTTTTCTAGTGAAATCCAGTATGTTCATATCCCTTTGATGTTGATGTAAAAATGAGTGTGGAGATTAGTCTGGTCCTTGTGTCCATGTCTTGAAGCCTTTTAACATTTGAGCTACAATCAAAGAACTGCATTTGTATGTGCACAAATGTCTGAACAAGTACTATGTTTGTATGCGCAATCAGTATTCCCTAACACAAAGGTTTTAATTAGTTACTTGCATAAACATTAGAGTGGTAATTTATGCATATGTACTTTTGTCCACATAGTTCTAAAAATGTGGTCCTTGTTTTTTAAAGTCCTCTTTTGAATGCTAACTGGTCTTTTAAGAGAGCATTTTAAAGTTAAAATTTTCCTGTACTTTGAATCCTCTCTTGAAGGTTTCTGTTGTCAGGGGAAGAGATCCAAATGGGCAAAAATACATGAACAAATAGGTCAACTCAAAATGATAAAACAATTGGAGAGCCGTATATCTCAGACTTACATTCCTCTCATGTTATACTGGAGGATATTCAATTTTTTCACTTTTTGCACAACTAAAATTCACTTTTGAATTATGTTCTGGGTTACGTGATTGGGATCCAGTGGGGATATGCTAATTTAGTGCCTCTTTCAGGTGAAGGCAGCTCTGCCGTGTCTACAGAAGACCTGAAAGAATGTTTGAAGAAACGACTTGAATTCTGCTTCTCACGGTATTGTGTGAAGAATTAATTCAGCATCTATTAAATGCTGTGTGAAAGTTGCAGCTAAAGGACCCCATGTTTTGGTTACATATATCCTATGCTCTGGGTCTTACTTTTTTTTTTACTGTGAAAAGGAGGTTATAAACCAGGAGATCAGAGGTCAAATCCTGATCTCACTTGCTGCTGGGGTAGCAGGCAGTATCTGAGTAATGTATGCTGCTCCAGGGAAGATGGCATTTTGTCATGATGTCAGGGCAGCCTCCTTGGGTCAACTTGTATTGGATGCGGGGTACGTATATACATCTGCAGGAGATCCTTCTAGCATGAAAGATGCAGTTACTGTGTTTTGCCTTGAAGCCACAGGGTTAAAGTTCAGGTCTTGATCTTGATTCTCTGCTGAACTAGGCCAGCTCAAAGACCTAGCTGGATAAAATGAAGTACTTCTGTGGAGTTGGAAGCTAGGGAAGAATGTTGTTCTCCTTCTAAAGAGGGTTATGGAATTAAGTGCTACTTGTCAGGGGCGGTAGGATGGGTGTATCCTTCATCTAGGATGTAATCCTTTGAGTAACTGATAGTATAAGTGCAAGTGGGTGCAACTAGTTTTGCAACTATCGGGTCAGCTCCCCTAGTAAATCTGGTTATGCCAGGTTTGATTCTGGCCCAGAGTCTGCTGGAAAAGCAAACTTGGGAACAGGCTACACTCTCTGGAAAGCTGTTAACAGAGACCACCAACAGGAATGCTCTCGGTTTACAGTGCATGTACAGCCTGTCATGTGCACACAATGGCTGCAAGTATTGGTTGCGTTGGTCATTCGTAATGCCTAAGGTGAGATCCTCTAGTTCTGCTGCAGCTTGTCTTTTCTTCCTAATTTTGGACAAGAGCTAGAAGTGTTGGAGCTGAACCAGTTCAGCTGGCCCTGCCAACTCCATCTAACAATGCACACCTGCAGCTCCTTTCTGGAAACTATCCAACCACTATTTCTTCCAACAAGTCTTGGCTGCTGTGGGAGGGGTTCCAGAATGCAGTGGTCCAAAAAGACCTGTAAGTGGTGCTGTGTGGATGTGCCACAATAATTCTGTTGGTGCTGATTGGGACCGCTGAAACATTGCAAGGGCAAAGAAGCCAGCCAGCCATCTCCTACAGAGCCTGACCCTGCAATGTTGTCCTTTGTTTAGTGAAGACTAATTTTCTTTATTTCACAAATCTAGGAGGTTGAGGCTACTTAATTGCATACTGGTAAGTAGCTCCTTGGGATGGATGTTGTACAGGCAGGGTAATACGCCAGCAACTTAGCCTCCGACACCTTTCAGCTGCCCTTTCACTTTATTTTCATTGCCTTGATTCTGTTTGCATTTATTCCCAAGAGTGAAAACCTGTGGGAGCATGTGCAACTTGATTAGAATGGCGGTTATTTTGTTTTTTAAAGCTTAAAACAGTAGTTGTCCTATCACTCCAAGCTTTTTTCGGAACGCCTAGAATTTGCCTAAAATGTATATTTTTATTCTCTTCTAGCGAGAACCTTTCTAAGGATCTTTACTTAATGTCTCAAATGGACAGTGATCAGTTTGTTCCAATATGGACAATTGCCAACATGGAAGGAATTAAGAAGCTGACCACCAATATGGACCTTATTCTTGAAGTATTGAGATGTATGTGTCTTTTTTTATATATTAAAATATTTTCTAGATCAGTAGAAAAAATGTGCTGCTGAAAGCTCTAAATACAAGGAGCTTTCAGTTTTAAAGAAACCAGTTGTATTGTTCTTCTTTCTGTGGGACTGGTCTCTGGCATATAGCTACTGATTTTGTTCATGGAAAAATTGGGTTATGATTGATTCTTCTTGGAGGAAACCAAGCTGTCCAAAGCGGATCCATATAAGAATAACTACCCCAGTCTCTTGTATCTTGTATTTAGTAAACTTCCTCAAATTTGTCTTGAAAGAAAGAGCTTTCATAAGGACTGAGTTTTGTTAACCAAAAGCAAAAATCTTACTCCCTGAATCTAAAGAATGACAAGTCTGCTCTTCTGACTTAATGTAGAAAGTTCACTGAAAGGGGTAGTTCTCCTGTGGTACTGACTCTGCACACCACATCTTCTGTAAAACAGTTTGAATCTACTGCTTTGCAACATTTACTTGGAATCCATAAATGTTTTTCCCTGTTCCCATCTAAATTTCTCAGTAGGACTCTACTTAAGAATTTCAAAAACTTAACTCCCTTCCCTGAGTTCAAACCAGCCCCTTACTCTAATTTGTTGTTGTCTTTAGTTTAGTTTTGTAGGCAGCGAAACACTGAATTGGAATGGGAGGCAGTATCCATTTCCTTTTGATGTGTCCATGTAACATTGAGCTATGTTCACATTGATGGAATAATAGATCATTTAAGCTCTTGCACTCTATCACTTCCCCCTTCCCCACCTGCTCACAAGTGGAGAAATGCCTACACTTAAGATTTCTCTCATTATTGACTGGTAATTCAAACATCTGTCTCTTGTTACCAGCCAAAGACACAGATTTTACAAGATTTGTTTTATCACGCTCCTGGAACTTTCTCCCTTCACATGTAAGTGTGAAATTCAAAAACATCAGCTCTTCCTGATGCATGTCTGATGCCAAGAAAAACCCCTAAAATTAATTTCTGTTCAATTGGGAGCATGTTTTTTTCTGATTCTTTGAAAAGTACTGAGCATCCACAACTCGCATTTGATCTAGGGAGTTGCAAGTGCTTAGTGCCTTTGAATATTAGGAAAATGTGTATATTGCGTTGTGTAGTGCACGTGTAAATGAATTCATGACTCCAGATGATTCAAAAACTCATCATTCAGTTACTCAAATTATCCACCAATATCTGCCGAGAAGCAGGGTTGATATGTGATCGCTATATAAAAAAATAGCTGAATAACATTTTTTTAGCCACAGTTCATGGTCTTACAATACAAGATTAGTTACATGATTTCCATTGTTAATACTGAGAATACACTCTGGTTGCCCATAGCAGTCAATACAGACCTTGTGGTGCCAAAAGACCTGCTCACTTCACTGTGCGAGAAGTGCAGATTTATTCCCTTAGTGGTATTTGTTTCTGAACTGAACAATATGAATGGAGACAGTCACCTATTATAAAAATAAAGTTCAGTGCCAGTTGGGGAAAATACTGCTTTTGGTGAAAGCTTAAACGCCTAACTACCAAATATGATTTGAAAATTTAGGTTTTACTTTGACTTTTCACACACCTCTGCCTCTTACCTATTAAGACTGAGATTCATCACAGCTGGTTTTGTCTATAATCTCTACAGGTAACTAAAGAGATGTCAGGATCTCTAACAGTATATGTAGGCAATGAAACAGTCATGTTTCTTCCCAAATTCAAAGCACACTTTACAGTCCGTCTCGTGCTCATTTGCCACTGTTGTGTTTTTTGATATTTGAATTCTAAACAGTTTCAGAATTTGAAACGTTCTTCCCTTTGTCTCTTACTTGGCTACTCTGAGGAAAGGCTTCTGAATTGTTGTTTCAATATGTATACACGGACCAAGTTGTGAAAAATTAGATCCTAACCAAAGGAGATCCTTAATGCCTGCAAATATGTCAAAATATTTATTGATTTGAATCTTGTTGCTGACTGTTCTGTGTGTATTGCAGCGAGTCTTACAGCTACTGATGTCCAATTGTATCTTAATTTTAGCTTCCTCTATGGTACAAGTAGATGAGAGAGGGGAGAAAGTAAGACCAAACCATAAGCGATGCATTATTATTCTTCGTGAGATCCCTGAAACAACACCTACAGAGGTAAAAAATAATCTCATGGTTTACAGTAAGTATATTGGGACTTGAAAACATAGCTCTTTTTGTTGCAGCTTGAAGCAATGTGCTTTTTAGAAAACAGATTGGCAACTTAAATTGTAGATAAAATTTAATTCAACTGAGTGATATTTCTTATAAACAGCTTCTTGTCTTTTCTTTCTTGAAGCAATGTGAAATCCAAAGACCATCCCTCTTTCCACTGATGTTCTTTTCCATTATGTTATTAACACGGTAAAATGCTCTTTTGTTACATGAAATCTGTTCTCTTCCACTGAAGACTATGGAGTTATCTGAGCTCATCTGGAAGGCAGGTTGAATTGGTTTCCTTTCAGATCCAAAAGTGAGAAATCAGTCCAGAGGATAACTTGGATTTCAGGCAAAAATTTTCACAGCAGGCACTTTGCATTAAGTCAGAGGGTTGTTTTGGCAGATACAAACATTAATAAACATTTCTTATTCACTGTGATCCAGTTTGAGCCAAACTCAGTATGATGATAGAAAGAGGATAATAAAATGCCTGCTGATATTTGGCTGACAGAGCTGTTAGTTAATGAATTTTTTAAAGAAAATTTTAGAGATGTAATGTGAGGCATTTGTGTAGTGGTACTTTAAATTAGCAATACTAATGCATTTCTAGATGAACAGATTTGTCCTTGTAAGTCCCTGAAGTCTGTTGCTCCTTTTAAAAGCTGTAACCCATTGTGACACCGGCAACTTCTTGCAAAACTGTTACTTTTCTGGAAGTTAAGAATCTTGCTTCAGAAGGACCTATGTCAAAGTAACCTGGCTAACTTGAAGCCACAGTGGATGAGGCAGTATCTTTTATTGGATCAGCTACTGTTGGTGAGTTAGACAAGCTTGTGAGCCACACAAAGCTCTTCTTCAGGTCAAGGAAAGGTACTCCAACTGAGCATCGCAGCTAAATGCAAGGTGGAAAAGATGATTTAGCATAAGTAGTTAACGCATATTCTAAGGGACCATTCAAGGTAGAGTACATTGCATACAACTCGAAACCAGTTATTCATAAAGCTTCCTTGCCAGCTTAATGCTGCAATATCTTCTTTTATCCCATGGTCCCCTCACCAAAAAGCCCACTATTTTTTGTTTTGTTTTTTAATCTGTGTAGCTCATGAGTGCAAGACTGATGTTATTCTCTTAGAGAACTCCACAGATGTACTTGTCATATAGGTAGAAATCTCAAAGAATTAAACTTTCTAAAGTCACCTTTGGGCATCTTATTCTCATTACAAATGTACCTATATGCATGTCTGATATTGAAGAAAACTCAGTGTTGCATAACAAAACCTAAGATTGTGTTGTGCTCTGACATAGACCTGCCTGCTTACCGTTTCCTTCCTACACAGATTGGCAAGGCTTGAATGCTGCTGCATCAGTTGCATATTCAGCCCCCTGGGATGGGTGATAGAATCCTTGTAAGAGACACTTTCTGCTGATTAAGAGCAGTTCTGAAGGGCATTAGTGGGGATCTCAGTGTTTTGGTAGTGGAAAATGTTTGAATCAGCACATAAACCAACATATCCATGTAGTATCTGAAGAAATACACCAACATTTTAATGTTTGTATCTTCAGCTGGACTAGTGCCAATCTAGTAATGAGAGAGAGAACGTGGCAGTTATGCTTCAGCTAGGAGGTTGGACATATTCCTGGCTACAGGATGAGCCTTCAGTAACTCAGGATGTAGGACAAAAACTTCCCCTGGTGGGGAGTGGACGTTAAATCTCCCAGTTGGTTTGCAATGATAGTTTTGGAGACCCAGTCCTAACAAGTTTCCTTTTCTTCAGGAGGTTAAGGCGCTGTTTAAAAACGAAAACTGTCCCAAAGTGATAAGCTGTGAGTTTGCTCACAATAACAACTGGTACATTACATTCCAGTCAGATACTGATGCACAACAGGTAAGACTCCATTAAATTTGAAGGCAATCTCTATCCTTTAATTGAACCTTCCCTGTTATTCTTGGGAACAGCACATCTGGTGCATGATAAAATATATGCCAGAAGGGAGAGTTAATTTAATATATTAATGTATGCAGCCATAGGCGGCAGGTTATATGGGCTCGAGGTGCCTGGGCTCCAGCAATATTCAAGGCTGGGGGCCCTGCTCCAGCAATATTTGGAGCTGGGTCTCCCCCCCGGCCCTGCCTGGATTGGGCCCCGGCCCCCGCGGGCCTCCCCCCGTGTCCCTACCTGGAGCAGGTCCCAGCCTCCCCGCCTGCCGTGTCCCTGCCTGGAGCAGGTCCCAGCCCCCGCCTGCCACCCCTCCCCCTGCATGTCCCCCCCCCCGCCGCGTCCCTGCTCGACAAAAAGCAGCGCGCGCCTCTCCCCTGCCTGCTTGTGCTCCCGGCAGAACTGCCGTCTGCTGCCCCAGGGTCCTAGCGCCTGCCATTCACTAATGGCAAGGCAGGCTGCGCTTACCCTGTGCTTCTGCGCTAGCCCTGAGACTCTCCAACACCCTAAACCCCTCATCCCCCCACACCCTAATCCTCTGCTCCAGCCCTGAGCCCTCATCCCCCTGCACCCTAATCCTCATTCCCAGCCAGAGCCCTCACCCCTCCAATCCTAATCCTCTACCCAAGCCCTGAGCCTCCCCACATCATGAACCCCTCATCCACAGCCCCAACCCTCATCCCCCCACACCCTGATCCTCTGCCCCAGCTCTGAGCCCCTCCCCGCAGCATGAACCTATCATCCTCAGCCAGAGCCCTCATCCACCCGCACCCTGATCCTCTGCCTCAGCCCTGAGCCCTGTCTTGCATCATGAATCCCTCATCTTCAGCCCCACAGCCGTCACCCCTGCACTCCCTTCTATCCCCAGACTCCCTCCCAGAGCATGCACCCCCACCCCTTCCTGCACCCCCACCCCCAGCCCAAAGCCTGCACCCCTCACCCCCTCCTGCACACCACCCTCTGCCCCAGCCCAGATCCTGCACCCAGCACCCAAACTCCATCTCAAAGCCTGCACCCCTCCTGCACCTAATCCCCAGCCCAGGACCTGCACCCCAGACCTCCATCCCCCCTAAACCCCTCCCAGAGCCTTAGGCAGGTGGGGGCGGAGTTGGGGGGGCGGGTCCTGGGCACCACCAAAATTTCTACAAATTTGCCACCCATGTATGCAGCACCTATTGCCTGGAGAGCTAGGAGCTTATTTACAAAGTTGAATTCAGTTTAACTGATAGAGAAATTCAGGTGATTAGGGATGAGTGCTGTTCTTGGACTACATTTCTGCTCTGTGCCTCTTTTACCATGTGTGCTGCTTCTATTTGGTCTCTTACTACTCTTGACAAATAATAGTGTCTAGTTAATGGAAATGATGTTGGATACTGGATCTAGTATCCTGTATCTGAAATGCTGGCTTTGTTTAAACTAGAGCTAGTTGAAAGGGAGAACAATCTACATGGGCATCACATTAATTTCTGTAGTTCTTCCAGTTGCACTGTTGGGACAAATGGGTACAATTGGACTTTTATAGAAAGCTGAAGAGTAATACATGAATTCTTTCTGTTGAAAACTCTTCTCAAATGCACATCCTGCTGCAGTCACCACAACTAAACCTTGCAGTTTTGTGCTACTGCATGAGAATCTGAAAGCAAAACTGTATCGAAATTTCCTGAACAGGAAAATGAAACTGAAGCTTTTTTCATTGAACAAGCAGAGAAGTGGGCAGTTTTAAAAAAAAGGCCAAATCAGTGTCCCTGTAAATAACTTGATGGGCAATGATTTTTTTTTTTGCTGCCATAGGAAAAAACTAGGTGTTTTGCAGTGAAGGCAACATAATATTACAAACCAGGGTTTGTCTTAGTACAAATTCTCCCTTTTGAAATGCCATTGCAATGGCATACTTAAGGCAAGCACTCTTCTGTTTAACCCTTGCAACAGAGATTAAATATTTACTCTTTGATAGCAACATGATATGGTCATGTCTGTGTTAGGATTTAAGAAAGATGGTTCAAGGCAGGAAGATGTGTGCACTAACACATTGCAGCTTGGTTTGCATGAGGAACCACAAACTGATGCTCTGAATAACACAATGGCTTTTCCTCTTGTAAAATTTGTCATAAACTTATCAATATATAATGCCACTTGAATTCAGGCCTAGCTATGTTTATATTAGTCAGTTTCTAAAGACTGTCTTTGAAGTGCAGTTTTACCAAAATGATCTTTCAGTAAATGTATTTTTATGTACACAGGCATTTAAATATTTAAGGGAAGAAGTAAAAACCTTTCAGGGCAAGCCAATAATGGTAAGACTCTTTTTTAATTAATATGGGTATGGGGAGATTTCAGGAAAAAATCTTAGATCTTTTTCTTTGGCCAGCACTGTAAACTTATTAAAAATTAGTTTTGGGTTGCAAGCCGTTCCTCTATAGGACACTAGCTTGAACCCAATTTAAGTGTGTGTGGTGAGTGATCCCAAGTACAATTTCTACTGTGTGCGTGTGTGCGTGCGTGCTTGCTTGCTTGCTTTAAGCTTCCAGACTGGCATCCTTGTCTGTAAGACTCAGCAGAGGGAGTAAGGACTTTGATTCCCTTCATTTTGTAGAGCTCGCTCCTCTAGAATGACATTTAGACAGCCTGGCTGTGCAGTGTGGGGGAAGCTTGCCCTGCCTGCTGCTCTTGGTCCTGTACCTAATCTGCTGAGAAGTGAGGACTTCAGTTCCTACGGTTGTCAATCTGGCATCTTTCACAGCACTGACTTTTGCTTAAATTCTGAGTTAGTCTCGGATTATAGAGCAGTTATTGCCACAGAAGGCAACATAAAGTTTAAAGCTTTGAGTGATCCATTCGTTTAAGATACCCACCCTTTATTTTAGCACTTTATTGTAAGAAGGGATAACCAACACTGCAACATAGTCTGTCACACAAAGTTTATGCTTGTAGTCAGCAGTTAACCTAGTTTTTCCTTACTTACATTATAATAAAAATAAGAGAGAGAAAAAACTCATGTCTTTCCTCTTGCTCTCCCCATATGGCACACGTAACTTGGTTTGATCTCTCTTACAGGCAAGGATAAAAGCCATCAACACATTTTTTGCTAAAAATGGCTACCGGGTAGTGGATTCGAGTGTGTATACTCAGCCAGTTCAAACACAAGCACAGTTTGCCTCACCACTGTTTATGCAGCCTGTATATAGTCCTCAGCAGTACTCTATTTACAGTATTGTGCCTCCGACTTGGTCTCCAAATCCTGCACCTTACTTTGAAACACCACTGGTAAGTAACTGCTGCCAATTTTCATAAAATGGGAGGGTTTTTGTTATCAACACTGATGGGCAATACATTAGGAATATTGTCCCAAAATCTACTCTGAGAGCTTGAGTAACAAATTGGCTTGTGTTGATTGGGTTGGCCTCTGAGTCTTGCAAGAGACATGGGTCTGGTCACTGCTTCCATGTGTTTGTGGATTACTGACTGTTGGCTTCAGCTGGTGATGGTCCAGATCCAATAAGATAAACCTCTAAAAGGCACCCTGTCCTATCACCAGCATCAGTTAAATCTCAGGGGCCTCTGGTGTAAACTCAGTTTATCCCAAGCAAACCTGGGGAGGTGGAGAGAGATTTTCTTGCCACTTCTTGGACAAAAAGATCATGAGACTGAAGAGGCTTTACAAACTATAGACCAGGGGCCGGCAACCTTTCAGAAGCGGTGTGTCGAATCTTCATTTATTCACTCTAATTTAAGGTTTCGCGTGCCGGTAATACATTTTAACATTTTTTAGAAGTCTCTCTGTATAAGTCTATATAGTATATAACTAAACTAGTGTTGTATTGTAAAATAAACAAGGTTTTCAAAATGTTTAAGAAGCTTCATTTAAAATGAAAATGATTTTATGCCGCCAGGCCACTCAGCCCGCTGCTGGTCTGGGGTTCTGTTCACCTAGGCCGGCAGCGGACTGAGCGAGGCCTGCGGCCGGGACCCTGGCTGGCAATGGTTCGTCAGCCAGAACCCCAGACCAGCAGTGGACTATGCGGGGCCAGCAGCCAGGATCCAGAGGGCCGGAGGTGGGCTGGAGTCGGGGTTGGGGGCTGGAGGTGTCAGGGCAGAGAGGGGGCTAGGTATGGGTGGGGGTGCTAGAGTCAGGGCTACGGTTGGGGGGCGGGGGGGATGAAGGAGTCAAGCAGAGGGCTGGGTGTGTATGAAGGAGGTACAGGGCTCAGGGCAGGGTCCTGAGGGGTGTGCGGGGCTCAGGGCAGAGGGCATGGTGTGTGGGGGGGGGGGAGGGTCGGGGGTCAGGGCACAGAGGAGAGGGCTGGGTGACTGCCCCCCTAAGAACTCCCAACCCCACTGCTCCTTGTCCCCTGACTACCAGCTCCTGGGACCCTTGCCCCCCCAGGACCCCACCCCCTATCTAAGCCTACCTGTTCCTTGTCCCCAGACTGGACCCTACCCCCTACCTGTCCCCTGACTGCCCCGACCCTTATCCACACCTCCATCCCCAAACAGACCCCCAGGACTCCCATGGCCCATCGAACTGCTCCCCGCCCCCTGACAGGACCCCCAGAACTCCCGACCCATCCAACCCCTCCACTCACCTGCCCCAACCCCTCTTCACACCCCTGCCTCCTGACAGGACCACCAAACTCCCAACTCATACAACCCCCCCAGCTCCTTGTCCCCTGACCACCCCCTCCAGAGACCTCCCACCCTAACCGCCCCCACCCCAGGACCCTCATTGCTCCCGGTCCCCTGACTACCCTGACCCCTATCCACCAGCTGCCCCCTCACAAACCCCGGGACTCCTGTGCCCCATCCAACCCCCCCGCTCCCTGACTGCCCCCCCCAGAGAACACCCCCCCCCGGGATCTCACCCCCCATCCAATCCACCCTGTTCCCTGTCCCCTGACTGCTCCCACCCCTTATCCAACCTCCCCCCGCCCCCCAGCCCTGGGCCCTTTACCTTGAGGCTCCACACAGAGCCAGACACGCTGCTCCGCGGGAGCACACAGCCCCGGCCCTCAGAGCGCTGTGCGCGGCCGCGGCATGGCTCCAGTTGAGTAGGGAGTGTGTATGCCTCCCCGTGGAGCCAAACGCTGCCTCGCAGGAGTGCACAGCCCCAACCTCCAGAGCACTGCGTGCGGCAGCAGGGCTCCAGGGGAGGGGAGAAGGCGAGGGAGGGGGCGGCAGCTTGCTGCGCTCGGACGGGGAGCGCAGACCCCGCGGCTTGCTGTGCCAGGAGAGTGGGGCCATTTGCCCACCCCGTGTGCACGGCTATGCTTCTGCTCCCTGCCCCCATGGGGGGAGCAGAGGGCAGAGGAGAGCAGGCCGGGCTGGGCAGGATTTTTAATGGCATGCTGAAGTCCTGGCAGGCTCCAGTGTGCCATTAAAAATTGGCTCACGTGCCGTCTTTTGCACGCGTGCCATAGGTTGCTGACCTCTGCTGTAGACCTAGGGAGAAGTGTGGTTTTTTTTGTTTGTTTGTTTGTTTTTTTAAGAATGAGGGATTGTGAGAATGGCATGTGATGTCACAGGGTTGAGGTATAAAACATTCTGGATAAAGCCGTGAGTTAAGTTGATGTCAGCAGTACAGGAAAGGGCCAAACAACCATGAGCAACTTTTCTTTTATCTTTAGATTTGGTTCAACTCTTGACAGCCTGATATTCTTGTCTCTGTATTGCAGGCCCCTTTTCCTAATGGTGGATTTGTGAATGGCTTTAATTCACCAGGATCATATAAGACGAATGCTGCTTCCTTGAGCATAGGTCGCCCATTCCATAGAAACCGGTAAGAGAAAATCAGGAAGCTGGCTGTGATGTTAGAATTTGCAGTTTCCAGAACTTTAATGAGTCGTCAAGGAATGCTTATTGCCAAGGGCGTAATGCTTTGTAGTTGATCTAAATCACTTTCCACCTAGATTTAGAGATCAAGGAGACATTTTTTTGAAACTAAATTTAGCATAAAATCCAGGCCAACGTTCGTGAGGCCATACAATAACAAATCTGTGTATGCTAGACAGAAGAAAGGTAAGGACTCACCTGAAAGCTTCAAAGAGGTTACCATTAAGAGGCACATAAGTCTGAAACCAAGATAGCTTCCTCTTAAAAACTGGTGCTTCTAACTCATGGCTGCCTTACTTCCTAAACAGAAACTCCCACAAGACAAATTCAGCTTCTGTAGTGAGACTAACATTGTGGAGCCACTCACCTTGTACAACTTCAGAGATGCAGGCTCTTACTATTAGATAAATTCAGCATTCAGCAATTTTATCACTGTAATTCATTACCACGTCAGTCTCTCTCCTGATATAATTTTAGAGTGAACTCAAATACATTCATTTGCAGAGGAGGAAAACAACCTTGTGTGTCATTGGAGCAATGCTCTGTAATTACAAAAGACTATAGTACTCTTGCCTTGTGTGGGTGGAAACTTTTATTTGCAGGCTTTCCTACTGAATGCAGCAAGCAGGCTGATGAGCACAGTAATCGCTTTTGTGTTTGAGACTTCACTTGACAACCACTTGCGCTGTAAACATTTGGTAATGAAGTTAAAGTTCATGGCCATAAATTGACGTGATCAGTGGAGGATGGACTTTGGAATTGGGTCTTCAGGAGCAGAGTGATATGTTTATTGCTTCATTTGGGACAAGCAAGGCAGCTGAATTTAGAAAGAGAATTAATTTTTTCTAATGGGGGCAGATCCTGCACAACTGCCACTGAGCTGTGTTAGAGCTGTGCCTGTTTATCAGCGTCCCGTTGATTATTAAAACTTAAATGGAGCATTTTTATAGGATTTCTTGTGTTTGTAGCCCTAGATTTTTTGACTGTTGTCCAGCCCAGCTAATATGTACAGTAAGAGTAAAAACCTTGTAGATGGACAAGTATATCCACTTCCTAATTACCAAATGGAAATAATCCACATAATTTTTGCCTTTTGAAACTGTGCTCTTTGTCCTTCAATCTTGAGTCAGCCTCCATTCTAGGCTGGCAGCCAAAGCAACCCTATCAGATCCTCTTGGGGCAAGCCCCCTTGTGATTCCTTGGAGGAAAGATTTAAGTATACTTGGCATCAGCACTGTGCAATCATAATCACATAAAATCATAGAAGTGTAGAACTGGAAGGGACCTCCTGAGTCCATCTAGTCCAATCCCCTGCACTCAGGCAGCACTGCATAATAACTAGACCACTCCTGACATATGTTTCTCTATCCTGTCCTTAAAAACCTCCAGTAAGGGAGATGTACAACCTAAATCTCCCTTCCTGCAATTTAAGCCCATTGCTTCTTGTCCTGTCCTCTGAAGTTAACAAGAACAATTTTTCACCCTCCTCCTTATAACAATCTTTGATGTACTTGAAAACTTTTATGTCCTCCTCTTCTCTTCTCCAGGCTAAATAAACCAAATTTCAATCTTTCCTCAAAGGTAATGTTTTCTCTGACTTAACTAACTTTTATAGGAGTTGTCTATCCAGCCCTCAAAGAAGGAGGGGGATATCTCAAGAGGACAAGTGCTTCCCTCTCTCATTTTGGCTGTTGACCAAAGGGACTGGTCCGTATAGTTGAAGGAGACATATCTCCTTATTTAGACCTTCTTATTCTATTAATCAAAGGTTCCCTAAGTTCACCATCAGCCCCTGTTCTTAAGGCTTTTGAGACAGAAGTTCTGTCCTGAATCTTCGCAAAGCATAGTGTAAATTTTTACTATTAGATAAGTCATCTAATTTCATACTGAGTCCAGGGTTGGCCAGAAGCCATTCCAAATAACGTAATGGCTCTAGATAAGAGCTCCATATCCACTGGTGACAAGAAGTTACAACACATGCTTACTCCTAGGTAGCTCCTGCTTTATTGTGGGAATTCTATTGCATGATGGAGTCTCTGGAAGAGAAACTCCCTTCAGAGCAATAGGAATTGTAAAGGGTTAAGACTCTTAAATGAGAGTCTCTACTGTAATAAACCTTTTGTTTAGTAGAAAAACATAGTTGAGTTATTTGAGCTCCTTTCTTCTCCACAAATGGAGCTCTGATTTTTCAAGGTAGTAGCAAGATGGAGGTAGCTTTATTGCACACACAGTGGAATCTGGTTCCAAACACGTTTTGTCTAGGATGTGTTCTAGCCTTCCCTACATCGGTGTTATCTTAGTGTGAAGCTTTCTTTATGCCATTGCAACTTTAAAACCTGTTTCCAGGATTTCAAATGTTATATTTAAGGTGGATAGCGGAAGCCTCTGAGAAACGTTCCCTCTCAGCTGGGATGCTAGCAAGATAAGTGAGATGTAGGCTCAGAGGGTTGGCCCAGTGATGATCAAATATCGCGCTCAGAGAGAACAGGTCTAACATTCAAAAGTCTGGGCATCTCTCATTTCATGCTCACTCTCCTTGCTCACTTTCTTACTGCTTCCTTTCTTCTCTTTGCTTTCTCCTATCTTCTGCACTTTTCTCCTGTACTTTTCATTCTTCTGCCCAGACCAAGATTATGTGGCCTTCTCAATGACAGGTGAGATTATGAGATCTGAGGGCTGACTTTTCCTTCACTTTGAATGAGTTAAAAAATGGCAGACTTAAGTGACTTAACTAAGATCTGCTTTCTATGCCTATTGTAGATGCTAAAACCTATTAAGTGCTCTAGCAACCTCACTGCCAATGAACATTTATTTCATGTTATCCATGTACCAGTTTAATTTTACATGTCCCAAGCAGCAGGGATTCCTCTCTTTCCCTGAACTGTCCCTAACTGGTATGTAAAGGATGCTCTGTATACTTTTTTTGTTTTAAATGTGACATGTTCAAGGAGTTTCTTAGTCTCAGCCCTCCTTGGTAATTAGTATGCTTTTTAAAAGTTCATGTTCTTTTTTTATGCCTCTTCAGCATGGGCCCGTGAAATCTGTTGGAATAGACCAGATGGTTTAGCAAATGGTGGGAGACTTTTTTTTTTTTTTTTTTTTTTTTCCTGTTGTAATATAGGGTTTCAGTCTGGAAAGGACTGAGACCTACTGATACATTAGATGTAAATTTTTCAATCTTCTATATTTTTAATACTGTGTATGTCTCTTCCTCCCCCCCCCTTCAGTTTGCGCAATAAACAACTTTCACTCTTTCTAGGCTGCTTCACAAATTCTTGTGATAGCACAGTGTAGTAGTGTTTGGGTTGCAGAAGAATCTTTAGAATTGAAGGAAATAGAATTTAACATTTGTACAGGAGTCCACATTAGATTGTTACCAGTGGTTCCTTCTTGGCTTAAATTTTATGAATCTGACCAGACAATGTTTAATCATTGAATCAAAAAATGATAAACTCTTCTATTTTTAAAAATATAAATAAATAAAATCACTGAGCCTAAACTGATTGTCACTTTAAGTCACTTTGCCTCTGCCTCATTTTGTTGATGGAGAAAAGCTACTTACTGGGGGGCTGAGGATTGTTTCATAAAGTTTGTTGGAGGTAAGAAGTACTAGGCGATCTCTGTTCAACATGACTACTCTTCTCCTTCAATCCCAGAAAACTTCCTCCAGGGAGAAGGTAACATGCTGCTTCCCCTGTATAGCTTTTTGTCCTGTGGGCTAATCTTAATTTATCTCATCATGTGGGTAGTCGCTAGTCTAGTCTAATATTAAATATTGGCTGTTTTGTCTTTAAAGTTTAAATCAATCACATTTATTTGGGCCTCAAATGTTGCAACATGTGTGCAGGAGTGAAAGGTTCACACCCTGTGACAAACTCCCAAATTGTTGTCAGACTTAATCAACTTCCTTGTCTTGTGGATGTGAGGACAGTAGCATGAGAATGACATTGTCAAGGTAGGCTTGGCTTCAGAACAATGAGAAAATGGTTCTTCCAAACATGGTTTGCTGAGATGTAAAATGAAGAGTGGATGACTTTTCTGATATACTTCCTGCATTTGAGAGCCAAAGAGACACCTTCCTAACCATTAGATCAACCAAGCTGTGCAGGAGCCATCCAAAGGAAGTAGTGGCAAAATTGTGTCATTTGTCACTTAAAATGGCATTGGAAGATATAGTATAGAGCCCAGGGAAGAATCTTGCACCGTCGGGATAAGATTACTAATCTGTCTGTCTCTCATTTCTGGTTCCATGGTTTGCTATTAGCAGATGGTAACTTGCTGAAGACATTTTGGTTCCCCTCTGCTTAAGAGAAAGGAAGATAGATCCTTGAAAGAACTTCATAGTAGAAGGGAATCTGTCTCTTTACTAGCCAGTCTAGAATTCCTGGTGTTTGGAGACTGCCCTTGGACATTCTCTTTGTCACAGGGATGTATAGATTTTTGAAAATACACCTCTACCCCAATATAACGCGGCCCAATATAACATGAATTCAGATATAACGTGGTCAAGCAGCGCTCTGTGGGGGGGGCGGGGCTGTGCATTCTACTGGATCAAAGCAAGTTCGATATAACACGGTTTCACCTATAACGCGGTAAGATTTTTTTGGCTGCTGAGGACAGCGTTATATCAGGGTCGAGGTGTAAAGAAAATCCTGTGCTCCAAACTGGTGGTAGTTCTTGAGATTTTCCTGGGGGGCGGGGTGGGGGGTGAAGACAGTGGAGGAAGCCAAAGTGTGTGGGAGAGTTGGTGGGGGATTGCAAGAAGGGAATCCAGTCTGTTTAGATCGTGTGAGATAGGGTGAACATTTAGTATAAAAATTATATTACTTGTCACTCAGTCTGCTTTCCAAGGGGAAACTTTCTCTTAGCTGTGAACTGGATGCTCCTGTGTTGTCTGAAATACTTTGTTTGGAATCATCTGCTTGTATTTTGCAGACGATATGTGCAACTGTCATTAAGTAGGCACTGAAGTAACAAATTGGTTACACTGAGTGTGGTGGTATTAAGTGTCTGTATTTGTTCTTGTTCTCACATAGGCAAATACCACCTTTTTTTTTTATACTCCTTTGTTGCTATAAACTAATCACGGCCCACCTCCCTCTGTTTCACCTGTATGTTAGTGATAGCGTGTTAGCTGCCTAACTCTCTTGAGCTTTTGAAGGATTTTCTTTTGTCTTCATAGTCAGAATTTTTTAGTCAGTTGGGACTTCTGGAAGACTACTCGGGATTACTAAGAAAAGATGGATTGAGGGTGCCTAATTACATGTTTTGGGAGCTGGACAATGGAGCATTTTGTCCTTGTACCATAAAGTCATGGCAAGGGTGCATGGTACCGTGTGGGATATTATTTTAATGATGGAGGAGTAACATTTAATTATTGTCTCTTTTTTTTTTTTTTTTTAATTACTTTAGATCATATTATTGAAAGTGCTCTAGTTTGTTTGGGAGAGAACTCTGCTTATTGGTCCTTATGTTGTGGTGATGACAACGTCTTATTGTATCTCATACAGTGTGAAGCCTCATTTCCGATCATCAAGCAGCTCAGAACTCTGTGCAGAGGGTACAGCTGTGGTTGGTACAGTGTCGATGGGGGATGGACCACTGAACAGAACCAATGTGAGGAGTTTTGGTATGGAACGACATACCAATACATTAACAGGACACCAGGAACAAGGCTGTTCTCAGAAGGATTATCCCACCTCGCAGATGGAGCAGAATGGAGACTACAGTATTGGCAGGGGCAGGTAAAAAATTGCAGCAATGAGAGCCATATGTTACAGTGAAAGCAGTGTGTGGTTGGAGAAACACTGAACCATAGTGTTGGGAAAAGATTGCCGAATTAGCTTTAGATTTATTTTCATAAGCCAAAATAACTTCAGGTACTGAACACAACTGTTCAGTTATCAGTGTAGTGGTCTAGGGAGGGAATTGCTATTCAATTAAACAAGCAAATTGAGCATAATACATTTTGAACTTTTCTAAGTGAGATTGAAAACTGTGACTCGCCATTCATTTTTACAGGCTGTAACGGTAGGAAATCCATACAGCTGGTAGTAAATAGGGATATCCTTGTAGAAGTTAAAAATGGTTTATGTAGAACGGAGTTTGTACAGAAATGTTTTTCTTTAATAACACTTACAATCTGAGTGTAGTGTTAGAGGACGTTAAGGCTTATGTTTTTCATTATTGTAAAATGTGCTGCAAGTCTCTCCTGGTTCATAGTGTGAATGTGGGGGGAGCTTGTGCTTGTTAGCAATTACCTTCAGTTAGTAGTCAAAGCAAAACATTAGAAACAACTTCACACGTAAAGCAAATGGAGAGTGTTTTTCCCCCTTCCCCTACCACTCACTTGGCACCCCCCCCCCATCTCTCTCTCTCTCTCTCTCTCTCTCTCTCTCTCTCTCTCTCTCTCTCAAGGCAGCTGTGCTAACTCTGGGCTTTGTTCTAAGATTCAAATAGCTTGTAGGTAGTGCAAAGAGGGGTTTCACTATGTTGTAAGAACTAGATTGTGACCACAACTCTATTTATGACTGGCCTACAGAATACAAACAATCCATTAAGTAAAACTATGGCGTTTTGGGATTATATTAAATTTTAAGCAAGTACCAAAGTTCTCCAGTCTCAGTAACTGGGAGCTTCAAACATTTATCTTCTGAGATAAAGCCAGTTGATTTTTGGTGTCTGTTAGTACTGGGGTTCTGACTCTTTCTAAACAATTTGCTGACCAAAAATTCCCAAGTAACAGTTGTTCTCTGTAGTAAAGTCTAATCTCCAGCAGGCACATTATGTCCTAAAAAAGTAGGTCTAAAGACCTTTCCTTATAACAGAAAAGACACCCATTCAGTCTGCAAAATAAGTTAATGCACTGAGAAACAAAGTTAGACCCCTAAGAATGGAGAAGAGGCGTGTCTTGGGTCTGATCAATAGGCACAATTATAGATGGACTTTTACATCAGCCATAGGAAGAAGAATGGGCACTTAGGTGCATGCTCTCCCTTATGGGGGATATCATTAGGAACTAGCCTAATATGCTTCCTGAGGTTTGTCTTCACTTCCCTCATTTTTCCTTTAAAGGAGGAACTTTTTCAGAGGTCGGAGAAGACGAGAAGATGACCGTCTTTCAGTAAGTTCCATTTTCATTATTTCATGGGTGGGGATGGGTAGAAGGGAGGGATCTAGGCAGTGAAATGGGCTCTGCTTTACCACTTCATGTACCTCCCCCTCCCTCTAGTGTTGACCTGAATTTGATGGGTTAGTTGTTATGGCTTGCCACTGATCGCATCTGACCAGAAGATATATAGGTTCTTGTCCTATTCAGACTACGGGGTTCAAGAACTCAGTTCTAAATCGGGAAGGGACTCTTGGGGTGCTTGGCAAAAACACTCTCACTGAGGACAGTACCAAATTGATTAACCTTTTATTGAGATTCATAGCATTTATTATTCTTCTGTTAAACTTATGCCTGCAAAACAGTAAAAGAATTCCAGAACTCCTGGTGGTAACGTTTCTATTCTAAGTACCTTAACTTAACATACTGTCACCCTTCCTTGAGGACCCAGTAATAGGAGGTGAAGGACCACCCTCGCTCCTGGCATGCCGGATTACACCATGGTGCTGGCTTCCCTAGTGGTTAAGAATGCTGAGTAATACTATACTGCACATGCTGAGCTGATAGCATGATAGAAGATAGAAGAACAAAGAAAAGAGAGAGCTAAAGACTAAAAGAGCTTAAAGAGCTAGAAGAGCTTTAAAAAGCCCCAAAAGAGCTAAAAGAAGCGCTCCTTATTATATCCTTACAAGATATTTTATAGGCTCCTGATGCTTTGTACTTCAGGCCCAACCTACTGTACCCAAATCTTATTTCCGTACCCTAAGAAATGTATGGCTACCGTTATCCTGTAGGTTAGTGGATTGTGACACTTACCCTCTATATATTAATAAGGATTATCTCACTCCAAAAACTGCCAATCAAGGTTCTCTTGGCGACTACTCTGCTGTTAGCAACCGGTTGTAGATGCCGGCTAAGCCTCCTCAGTGTTGTGTATAGTTCCTCCCTTTGGTTCCCCAAAGTTCAGGGACCATTTCCATCTATGCCTAAAGTTATCAGCTTTTATGCTGATTTACTCTTAACTGATGATACTTTTAGCTATTAAGCGGATCTTACCAGATACGGGCTGGTAGGCTGCTTGCATTTCAGCAAAACTTACTTTATGTATATTAGGAAACACATATCATATGCCTCAACACATCCTAAATTCATTGGAATTAATACTGATAAAATATAAGAATAAAATGGATCAATTCAGAAAATAGCTAGCAGAGTAATCTTATGGGCTGTACTAGCTCCTGTCTGAGTCTGTGAAGATAGAATGTGTATGGTTGCCTGACAAGTGAAAATACATCAGTCTTTTGGTTCCAGCCATTACTTCCTGTTCCTTTTTTTTTTTTTTTTTTTTTTTTTTTTTTAAATGAGCCTGTCTTATCTCTTTAATAACAGAGCAGGGGGTTGGACTAGATGACCTCCTGAGGTCCCTTCCAACCTTAATATTCTGTGAGGTGTATCCTGTAGGATACTTTGTTGCTGAGTGCTCTTCCAAAAGTGTGCTGGTCCACATTGACCACTAGGTGGAACACATTGCAACTTGCTCCTATTATCTGTCCCTTATAATAGGATGCTGAAGACCTGATCCTCTTCCCATAGAAGTAATTGTCAAAAGTCCCGTTGGCTTCAATTGAAGCCTGACTGGGACCTGAAGTGACCTATTCAAAGGGAGTGCAAGAAGTTAGGCTTACGGGCAGTTAGTTATTTAGCATTTATGGTCAGACCCTAGTTTGTGGCTTGTTTCTTTTATGGGGACAGAAAATGTTGAATAGTCTGATCAGCACCTGCCTTAGCAAGGCCTTCAGGCCAATGCTGTTATTTCAGGACTGCTAAAATAATGCATGTAGAAGAAATGCATAAATAAACTGTGGGGGGCCCAGCCACAAGATATCACTGAGGCAGAGAGTTTGGTAGGATTCATACAGATGCTGTGTGGCAGTTCATTTGTTTGTAACATTTTTACTAAGAAAATAGATTCATCTTGTTCCTCTTCCAGAACGCAGCAGTATAGCACACTGGTCTGCAGAGCTCACCAACAGGCAGCCGTTGCAGATTAGAATTTTAATGTTGCTGCTCTTGTACTATTCTCTATAGTTATCCAGGGCTCACCTCGCCTGCTATGAAGACGCTGCTGCTTCTCATGTTATAACTTGGCAACCCTTTTGTTTATCTCTGCAGGCTGCATTAGATGGTGGACTCATGGGCTTGTGTGATAGCAACTGGTATCACTATGTGCTGTGCTTTATGACTGTAGGTATCTTGCATAACCTGTCAAAGTGCAGCACGCAATAGAGGGACTGAGTTACACCTTGCAGTTCAATTCTATCCCCTTTTCTAATGCCCCATCCCTTTGCAGGTATCATTCTCACAAGACTGTATGTATTCAAGAAATCCGGTCTGTGGGTAGCTATCCCGTAGCTATCCCATAGTTCCCGCAGTCTCCCTCGCCCATTGGAATTCTGGGTTGAGACCCCAATGGATGATGGTGCAAAAACAGTGTTGTGGGTGATTCTGGGTAAATGTCGTCATTCCTTCCTTCCTCCGTGAAAGCAATGACAGACAATCATTTTGCACCCTTTTTCCCTGGATTGCCTTGGCAGACGCCATAGCACGGCAACCATGGAGCCTGTTCAGCTTTTTTTTACTGTCACCGTATGTGTACTGGATGTTGCTCACAGAGGCGGTACTGCAGCACTACACAGCAGCATTCATTTGCCTTTGCAAGATAGCAGAGATAGTTATCAGTCATTCTGTACCGTCTGCTATGCCATTGTAAATTGGCGATGAGATGACGGTTATCAGTCGTTCTGTACCGTCTGCTGCTGTCATGGGTGCCCCTGGCTGAGGTCGTCCGGGGGCACAAAGACGAAAAGGGGAATGACTCCCCGAGTCAATCCCTCCTTTATAGTATCTAAAAATAGTCAGTCCTGCCTAGAATATGGGGCAAGTGTACTAGAGAACCAGTGTACCAGAGAGCACAGCTGCTCTGTGTCAGATCCCACAGAAATGATGAGCTGCATGCCATTCTAGGGGGTGCCCCTGCAACAACCCCACCTGTTGCTTCCCTGCTCCCCCAACCGTCCTGGGCTACCATTGCAGTGTCCCCCCATTTGTGTGATGAAGTTATAAAGAATGCAGGAATAAGAAACACGGACTTGTTAGTGAGATAAAATGAGGGGGAGGCAGCTTCCAGCTGCTGTGATAGTCCAGGCAGGACATTAAACTGTGGGGGAGAGAGGAGCCCAGCATCCTGCTGCTATGGTAGTCCAGGCAGTACAGAATCTTTTCTTTACACATGAAAGGGAGGGGGCTGATGGAGCTTAGCCCCCAGTTGCTATGATGAAGACAGTTACCAGCCATTCTGTACCATCTACTGGGAATGACCGGGAGTCATTCCTATTTTTACCCAGGCGCCCCCGGCCGACCTCACCTGAGGCCAGCCAGGAGCACTCACGGGCTGATGACAAGGACGGTTACCTGTCCTACTGCACTGTACCGTCCCCCACCGGGGAAGGGAGGAGAGGGGATGCTGCTGTTCATTGCCCCAGCACCGTGTCTACCAGCAGCATGCAGTAGACATAGGGTGACACTGAAAAAAGTCATCAAATGATTTTTTTCCCTTTTCTTCCACGGGGGGGGCGTAAATTGACGAGCTATTCTCTGAACCACCCCGGACAATGTGTTTGACTCTACAGGCATTGGGAGCTCAGCCAAGAATGCAAATACTTTTCGGAGACTGCTGAGGACTGTGGGATAGCTGGAGTCCTCAGTCCCCCCTCTCTCCCTCCATAAGCATCCATTTGATTCTTTGGCTTTCCATTACGCTTGCCACGCAGCACTGTGCTGTGGACTCTGTATCATAGCGTGGAGATATTTTTCAAATGCTTTGGCATTTCGTCTTCTGTAACGGAGCTCTGATAAAACAGATTTGTCTCCCCGTACAGCGATCAGATCCAGTATCTCCAGTACGGTCCATGTTGGAGCTCTTTTTGGATTTGGGACTGCATCGCCACACCACCCGTGCTGATCAGAGCTCCACGCTGGGCAAACAGGAAATGAAATTCAAAAGTTTGTGGGGCTTTTCCTGTCTACCTGGCCACTGCATCTGAGTTCAGATTGCTGTCCAGAGCGGTCACAATGGTGCACTGTGGGATACCGTCGATTTATGGCCATACTTACCCTAATCCGATATGGTAATACCGATTTCAGCGCTACTCCTCTTGTCGGGGAGGAGTACAGAAACCGGTTTAAAGAGCCCTTTATGTCGATATAAAGGGTCTCGTTGTGTGGACGGGTGCAGCGTTAAATCGGTTTAACGCTGCTAAAATCGGTTTAAACGCGTAGTGTAGACCAGGCCTAAGAAAATCAAGTTTTGTATGGTTACCTGTCTTCTGTTATCCTCTTCCTTTCTCTGACTTTCTTGCTAATGTCCACTTAAAGGATGCATACTTCTATGTAGCTGTATGCCAGAGCCACACAAAATTCTTAAGGTTTGTCATAGCAGTTCTTAGTTATCGGTTCATGGTCCCTCGATTTAGTCAGGCTGTGGCCCCCTAAAATTTCCATGAAGTGCATGGTGATGGTAGCAGCTTTCTGAAAGGTGAGAGTCCAGGGGTATTCATACCTGGACTATTGATTGATCCATGGTCAGTAAGGCTTCTACCAAGTACACTTTACTTACAAAGTAGAGGAGGTTCTCTGTTTGGTCCTGACATAAATAGAAACCCATGAAGGAAATGTAGTCTTTTATTCTGTGTTTTCTGCTTGGCTTAAGAGAGAAGTCTCTCAAGTAGTTCACTGACTCATAGACTCTAGGACTGGAAGGGACCTCAAGAGGTCATCGAGTCCAGTCCCCTGCCCTCATGGCAGGACCAAATACTGTTTAGACCATCCCTGATAGACATTTGTCTAACCTACTCTTAAATATCTCCAGAGATGGAGATTCCACAACTTCCCTAGGCAATCTATTCCAGTGTTTTAAGTATCCTGACAGTTAGGAACTTTTTCCTAATGTCCAACCTAAATCTCCCTTGCTGCAGTTTAAGCCCATTGCTTCTTGTTCTATCATTGGAGGCTAAGGTGAACAAGTTTTCTCCCTCCTCCTTATGGCACCCTTTTAGATACCTGAAAACTGCTATCATGTCCCCTCTCAGTCTTCTCTTTTCCAAACTAAACAAACCCAATTCCTTCAGCCTTTCTTCATAGGTCATGTTCTCAAGACCTTTAATCATTCTTGTTGCTCTTCTCTGGACCCTCTCCAGTTTCTCCACATCTGAGGGTCCACCTGGCTGCAATCCCAGCATTTCACACACCTGTAGATGACAAGTCGGTGTTTTCCAGCTCTGTCAAATTTTTAAATGATTTGGACGGACATTCTCCCCACCTATTAAAGATCCTACTCTGTCCTAGGATTTAAACTTAGTTCTCACAGGATTGAAGAAACCTCCTTTTGACTCCATGGCCACATGCTTGTTGTCTCCTTGCTCGATGAAATGTGGCATTTCTAATAGCCATTACTTAAGCTAGGAAGTTTGTTGAGCTTTGGCCTCACCCTCCTTGTATGATTTTTCACAAAGACAATGTTGCCCTGCATCAGTACCCCAAATTTCTCACTAAAGTTTCAGATTTTCATTTGAATCAAACTGTTTGCCAGTCTTTCCCAAGCCTCGCTCTCACACAGATAGAGGCTACATATCTTAGAAGTTCATGATGGATTATCTTTTTGCTTGGACTAAGGAGTTTAGTTTTATCTCCTCCGTTATACATTTCCTTTGCTGAGTGAATGAAAGGGAAACCTGTTTGCTCTGAGAGCATCTCGTCCCTAACTTCCTTCTGCGTTTGTCTCGTCAACAACATTGCAAACGTTCTCTACATCAAATAATTTTAGCAGATTCTATATGGACTCTATGCATTTGCAGAGCTGTTACCTGGTCTTCAGTTTTGGTTCAGTTGCTTACCACTCATTGTTTCTCTCCCAGGCCTCCAGCAACAATGCTGAATTTGGGAGAGAAGTACTGGGGTCCTTGTTCGGGTAGACTCAATACCCTTATCCACTGAGAACTGCTTGTGAGTCACCTAAAGTGACCCCAAGCACTTGAAGATGGAAAAAATGGTTACATACCTGTTCTTTGAGATATTACTCATGACTATTCCCCAACCTACCCTCCTTCCCCTCTTCGTCAGAATCACTTCAGATGCAGGCTTTAGGTATGAAAGAGCTGAGGTCGGGAGCGGGTCAGATGCTCCGTGCCTTATCTTTGCTTAGCAGAAAGAGTGTGTTGAGGCAGCATGTGCTGCCGTTGCAGGTACAGTTATGGGAAAAAGTTCTCTGGCTTTGATGCACTGACACACAGACTCCTGAAGTGTGTACCGTGTCTTGAGGAACAAGAGTTACAGAGCAGGTCTGTAGTCATTTTATGCTCTAGATGGGCAGTAACATAGATTTCACTGAACTGAAACTGCAAAACAAGTATAGGGAGGCAAAATGAAACCATTGCAGTTGGCATTTGGCCAGGAAGCATCCCAGTTCTTATTAAAGCGATATGGAGTTTCTCTTCTGAAAGATGTCACTGCGTTGACACCCACCATCAGGTGTGGGCTGCAGACTGACTCTGAGGGAAGGATACAATCCCTGAATCGTCAAGATTTCATCATGCAGGATGTGATGTTTGATAGACTTCCATTCAAGAACTGTTTGGACATTACTTAACTTGAGACCTTTATAGGCTCACAACACAAGGTGGTATGGTTATGTAGCGTATGTTAACAGACCTTTTTTTTCTTCTAGCGACCTCAGCCTTCAGCAGAAACAAAGACTCAGACACCAAAGTTTGACTTACTAGCATCAAATTTCCCTCCTCTGCCTGGCAGTACAGCAAAAATACAAGGAGAACCTGTGCTGGAAAGCAGAATGTCTGACATTGTTAAAGGAACTGGCAAAGAGAAGGTACTTGTTTCTACTTCTGGAGTGCACATCAAGATGGTTAACTTCCCTCCTCCACATGTCCTTAAAATTATTCAGGCTTATTCTGGTAGAGCTGTAAACAGCACTGTCCCCAAGCAGGTCTAAACATATAATATTCTAGCCTTTTCTGTTTCTGTTCTTGGGCTCACGGACTTCCAGGTGGTATCTAATGGAACCTGTGCAATAACCACTCCTCTTTCCAGATTTAGTGTTGGCACTCTGTATTTCAAAATAAAAGCAGCCAGATCAGCAGTGGTGGCTTCTGAAGTACGGATCAGATAAAGGGAGTCTGGGGTAGGGGTGGGTTTTGGAACAATCTGTTTACCTGCAGTGGTGCTGCTGCTGGTCTCTGCAGTTGTACAGAAGGCAATGGCCTTGTTTGTTATCTGTCCCCTGTTTTTTCACCTGATGTAAAGCCGGCAGTTCTGTATAAAAGATTTCCACTGAAATAAGTGCCATGTGCATATTCTATTTAACTCTTACACTGTGTGTGTGTGTGTCTATCAAAAAAAATAACTTTAAATTCTTGATGGCTGGTGACTTAAGTTTTGTGGTGGCTAAAACGCAAGTACTGGCATAATGACTGTCGTCCTTCTGCAGTTTTAAAATTCCATTTGTCTCTTCAGGAGAGCAAAGACTTGGTGGTCAGTTGTCCTGCATCTGCTCAAGAAGAGCAGCCACAGAGTCCAGTCCAGCAACCTGTCAAAAGTGTGAGCTTACCAAGCAGGGCTGAGGTTCCAGCCCCAAGGTATATAATTCGCTTGGCTAATTTGAGAAATCTTTTTAAAATAAGATGTTGTGTAGTGTGGAGGATAGTCTTGGTTACTTCTGCTCTAAGGAATCATTATCTCCAGTCTCCCTCTATACTATACTAGTAACTAGGCCTCTGTTACTCTGAAAAGCTGATTGCTGTTCAGAACCTGGTGGTAATGACTTTGAGCATCCTACTTGGTTAAAACTGCTTCAGTGACTTGAAAAAAAGGAAAAAGGCATTCCGGAAACTGAACTAACTTTTAAACAGATTTTAATGTTGCACTATCTTGTCTAATCTATTAGCACAACTCAGCCAGACAAGAAGCTAGAGGAGGTCTCTGCTCAGAAAGGTGTTAATAGCCACACTTCCCCACCTGTGTCTGTACGTCCCCTCAGTGCTGCAAAGCCATCAAGGACAAATACCACTTCATCCTCTACCAATGGAAATGCAGTGCTTACTGTGACAATACAGGTAAGATCAACTGCCTTGGGTGAGATCTCAGTACTTTCTAGTAAACAGACTTCCACATGTTGGAGGTTGATGGCTAGGGAAACTGGCTACTTTTCTCTCTGCTCTGCCCCCAGGACAGATCATGGTACAGTCCCAAGGGGGCTGCTTTCCTCTCTTCCCTCCCTCTGCTCCCCCCCCCCGGGGAGGGGGGGCGGGGCGGGGAGCAGAACATGGTACAGTACCTTCATATAGATTCTGATTTTTGAGCTGCCACTGGATATTAAACCAGCCTGGCTCAATATACAGAGCATGTTCTGGCATTGTGTTCTTTTAACAGTGTGCCTGGGGTATTCTTGAAGAGCCCTTTCCAGGTATAGGTTGTTCTTAGCAGAATGCATAAACTTTACTCTTTCTCTACCCTTGGCATCAAAGGAGCCACGCAAGCTAAGTTACGCTGAAGTCTGCCAGAAACCCCCAAAGGAGCCAACTCCAGTTCCTGTTCAGCCACTTAGGGAGCTTCGTACCAATGTAGCTCCCCCTGCCAAAAATGAAGAAAACAGTACTTCTGAGAAGGCTTCAGAGAGGGTCCATGAGAAGCTTGAAGGCCGGGTAAAGGATCTTTCTGGGTTCAGAGGCAATGGGCCTCCCAGGGGAGCTGCTGGAAAAATCAGGGAACAGAGACGCCAGTTTGGACGCAGATCTTCACCTCAGGGAGCACCTCGGCGTATCGGCAAGGAGCAGTATCTGCCACCCCGATCACCAAAGTAAAACTCATCCAACTCTTCTTCTGTATTTAATTTGAGCTGTGGACTAAAGAGCAGCAAAGGAGATGGACTATAAAGGGGAGGTATTCGGGGAACACGAATACTGAATCGGAGTATATGATTTGAGTGGGAGAAGGTGGGGAGGGTCCCAAAATTCATCTCTAAAAGTGATTTCACAAATGCTGGAGGATTCCAATCAATATAAATATATAGAGATTATAATTTTTGTATTTTTTTTTTTGTTTTGTTTTTTAATTTGCAGAGTGTTTCCTGCCTGAAATCAGCTTTGAGGTTGTGAAATTAGTGCTTTGACCAGATGAAAAAATGAAATGACATAATAACGTCCCTCAGTGTAGAAGGAAGAGGGCAAGAGAATATTATTTTTGGAAAAAAAAGAAGCATTTCTGTAAAATTAGAACTTACTTTTTTAAACCTCTTTAACATTTGGCTTGTAGGATGATATGTATGCCATTAATGGCCTCGCATTGCAAAGCAGATCCACAACTGAGATGCTTGGTCGGCGTGCTTGAGTTGCGTGAGTGCAGCCAGATACTGTTTTGTCATGACTTAGTCACTGATGATAAAAACTGAATGCACTACTGTAGTAGAACTTCGTGTTTCCAGCTTGAAATTTAGTCTTTTGACCTTACTAATATTTCATTGAGCAAATGTTTTTTAAACTCTGATTTTACTGGAGATCTGATTGTTGATCAGACCATAAGGACAGTAAGAATAGTCAGTATCCTAGACACAAGAAGAGGGAGTGGGGGCATGTTTGGGATTTTTAATTTTTCCCTTTTTTTCTGCCAATTGAGGGCAGCATTTTAATTTTTTTTTTATTGCTTAAGTGCTACTTTCTCTAACCCCTTTATTACAGACGTGTGTGCATTTATCTGGTATGTTTTCCTGAGGCAGGCCCAGTTAATGGAAGACTGCACAGCAGATGGTGGTAGTCTCACATGTGAAGAGCCTGAGCTTTCATTCCCACTCATGGAATTCTGCTTTGCAGGTGGGAGTCTTGAGGGCAGGTTTAAAGCCATAAATGGGTCTAAAATTAAGGCTTTTTATTTCCTTTAAGACATTCAACAGTTTAGGGGCATGGCCAGGTTTCCATGTAGTGATTCACATTGGTTCTCTGGTCTAGTGTTAAGCACTGCTTTATAGTACAAATACTAGAGGAAACTCTACAGCAGATAGTAGCTCCTGACTTTTTTCAGTTACTTGGAACTAACAGTTTAAAGTGGAACAAAGGCCATGAGGCTTTAACTTTGTTTCAAAGAGGTTTCTTTGACTAAATTCACAACACTGTTGTGTAGTAGGCCGTTAAGTTTATAAGCTAGTAATTACCGTAAAGGACTGAAGGAATCAGGAAAAATACAATACGTTAATCTGCCAAAATAAACATGCCCATATTCTTAGTTCTGTATAAAGTGTTAAGAAAAGTAGCTCGCAGCAGTAAGAATTGTACCTGGGTTTTTTTTAAGTGAATAGGAAGTGTATGAATTTAAAGATGTAAGTTGTGAACACTGGAATATTCAGTTGTGATACATTCATTCTAATGGCATCACTAGCATATATTACTAAGACGTTTACGGTATGTAAGTGGCAGTTAAAATGACATTAACTGTGAAATTTCATCTTTTGATTTCTTAGCCAGGTAATCCTTGGTGATTTCTTACTTAGTAGGCATTCTCCATCAACTGCTTTGAGAACTCTTGTATCTATTTTTATAAATATATATAAAGTCAGAGTTGTCATTTCTCTAACTTATTACTCAGTTTGGCAGTTGCTTTTGATTTGATTCATGTCATATATTTATGCAGTTAACTGTTCATTTTGTGCATGTTACTTATATAAAAACAATCATTACTCACTTTTAAACTGCCTGTAATGGGTTTGAGAGTTTAATTTACCAAAATCATGGATCAAATCTATAGTTTAAAAATGCTTACAAACCTCTTTCAGTTTACTTGGATAATGCTACATTTGATGGGAATGATACAAAGAAGTTTAAATATTTAAACTGTCAAGAGCTCTGTGAAATGCATCAAATTTCAAAGAAGCTGCTTTTTATAAATAATTTTATAAACTTAATTACTGCACTCAGACTGGAAAATAACGTGTATTCTGTATAATAGTCACCAATATTGGATAGTGTGCACTCTCATCGCAGAGTGAACATGTATTGGAATTCTAATAGCAGCCATAAGCTGGTTGCAGTTAAGAGGAAGAGCTCTTTGGCAGAGGCTTTTGCAAATGTACAGTCTCTGGCCTAGCTTGGCTGTACTGGCATGTTAATTTTTACCTATGTGGGCATCTGCTTTTAAATCAGTGCATAGAGCCTGTTGAGCTGAAATATAGAACTTGAGTATTTCTGACAGTTGTAAAGTGTAGCTTTTTCCTTTATTAGATGTACAAAAAAATCCTTACAGCGTTATCTCTTTTCTTGTAAGGTGATTGGAAAAACTTGACATGTGGAAGGAATGTTTTATGTCTTAAATGTGCATTTTCCAGCAACAGATTATGGTCTTGTATAGTGTATGCAAATAAATCTGTAAACTTGTTGGCTTTTTCCAGCATATTCTAACTCTATCAGATTAGGGAGCTCACCATAACTAAACTAATTGATACTGGTGTGCAAAGATTTAACATTAGGATTCCCCTCCTTCCCCTACCGCCATCGACACTTTTTTTTTTTGTCTGTTTTGAAGGGTTTGGGGTGGGAATAATAAAGTAAGTATAAAGGCTGTGAAAACAATAGTTTTGTGTGCAAGTTCTCCTGCAGTACTTGTATTGCATGGCAAATACATAACATAGATGGGCTAGCTGCTACTTCTCATTCTTCAGATATAGTCTCAGGCAAATTCTTGCCTCTACCCACCAAGTTGTCCTGTTTGGCAGACAATTGGAAACAAGGACAGAATGACCATTTCGGAGCCAGATTCACTGCCGGTGCATCTCCATTGACCTCAGTTGAGGTGCATCATCTTATTAGCAGAGGTAAAACTGGCTTTTGTTCCACAAAAGTTCATTGAGCTATTGAAGATAATGGATTCCCAGTGGCTCTCTCCTTGATAGCCACATCAGCCAAACATGCATTCTTCTGCCCTGCTGACTGTAGTTAAAAAAAACAAACAAACAAAAAAAAACGAAACATGCACACACAAAGTGCAGATCTCAAATAACTTTTAGTTTCACAAACTGTCACTTGTTTCCAAAATTAGTCTGTTTTATTTTGTTAGCTACAAAGATGTATTCCCCTAATTAAACTTCTTCCACTTTATTTGTGGAAAAGATTGGGCCATTTTTTTGTATTTCTGGGGAGGGGAAGGAGGGACTATTTGCATGTGATTGTAAAATTAAAAAAGTGCAAAAGTTTAAGTTCTAAAACTGTTAATTTTATAGCATCTTACATTCCTGCTGTCTTTGTTTAAAAAAAAAATAACCAAGTTAGCTTGGCACAGTATGATGGTGCAGTTTTAGCAGTAGGTAAAATAAAGTAACCCATCCTATTAACCAGAAGAGAACAAGGATGATATTGTGGCAGATCAGTAGCAATTAAGTGACTTATCAATGCTTTACTGTAGTTAAATAGCTATGGCCTTACTACTTTGTCAATATCCACTTAAATATCTTGAAAATGTCCGCTGTTTTTACTGTTGCCCAAGTGAAGGTTCACTTGGGATAAAATCTGTGTACAGGCAATATATTAAACTTCTAAAATGAACCATTGTATTACAGACAAGATGCAACAGAAATGCACTTAAGAGGAAAACTTGCTTCTGATGAGTTTGTTTTGTAAATCCTTGATTGCAACAGATATGCAAATAGACTTTTGGTTTCTAATTTTTGATATTTCCTTCTGAAATAAGATTGTTGCCATTAATCTGAATGATTTATCATGCTCTTCTTGTTTGTATATATATTACATCTAGCCTGAGCTTCCTTTAGGATGGTACATGATTTTGTTTTAGTTTTTTTTTAGATGGCTCTTCTATTAAGTGTCCCTCTCATAGACACTTCAAGAGGTCAAATGAGTCTGGTTTTAATATACTGTTGGGAGGACTTGAAAGTAGTTAAAGATTATTTCTGAAAAATCCATCTGCAAACTAACCTGTAACAACCTTCAATTTTATATTTAAGAACCAGAGTTTTATTTTTATGGCGCTTCAGTTATGGTTACAATATAAAAAAAACTTCACATGTAAACAGATTGTGCACAAATGGCTTTTGTTCTAATTTTTATAAAATACAAAATATGCAGATAATATATTGAGTTTAAGTGACTATATTGACATCTCGCTCCTCCCAGACAATTCTGACATTCCCTTGGCATGTATGATCTCTCTCCAAAGTGGTAGGGCTTCAGTAAAAGAAGAAAAAACGCAACTTATCTGGCTTCTTTACTCTGTCCATTGTCAAAACTGTCCAAAACAATTTCTGTAAAACAGGTTCATGCTTTAAATGTTAAAATGATAATACATGTATTTGTATTTCTGTTTTTGACATTGACATTGCCAAGGTGCTATGGGAAATTGAAATAAAAGTTAGAAAAATAAAGCTGATTTAAAGAAGCAATCCTTCTGTCTTTTATTTCACAATGAGATGCTGTTCTGATCCTAAATGGCTTCTAATACTACTTTCCATACATGACTTTAAACATTGCATAAGGTCTCCTATCTTTGCCATCTTGAGATAGTAGTATTGTTTCATGTTACAGAAAAGAAGATGGATTTCTTTTTTTAAGATGGAAAGGTTGAAGGAAAATAGTAAAGGCACGGTAGTTCAGATTTATTCTGGAAAGGAAAGTTAGTGAGCACCTGACTCCAGAATGATGTGTTGACTGCAGATGGACAAGTTGTTCCTTTCCTGTATTTGAGAGCAAGAGGTCATTAATGGCAGGTAAAACAAAAGTGTGAGTAAGCTCCTATCTCTGTATTTCTAGCATACTGATCAATGTGGTAGCTCTTGCTAGTCCCTCCTTCAGTCTTCGTGAGCCTCCCTCAGAGAGAGGAACCCAAGGAAGAAAATCTGTTTCACCTGTTTTGGGAAGGCCTCTCAATTGTGGCATGAGTTGTGTTGTGCTCTAGAACAAGACATGAGTGCAGTAAGGGATTCCACAACTGTGTGCCCTTCAGTGGAAGCATGTCTTGTTCCAAAGAGCCTCAAGATGGGTTCTGTCAGCTTCATGTGCTCTGAAGCCCCACTTCACCATTTGTAGTTACATGCCACATCTGTGTGACAAGGTCACCAATGTGTCAGCTGTAGCTCAGTTCAGCCATCGTAATGGCCTGACTTTCAATAGTACTCAGAACCTGTAGCTTCACTGAACTGTTCACGTTGCATGCAGGGCCCTGGATGGAGTGGTAAGAAGACCCTACAGAATGGGAATTTTTAAGTAGAGTGAGCTAGAAGAAAGCTGCCTATGACTGAAGCAGGGGTTTCCATGTTGTAATAAATGAGCTTGATGTGCCATCAGTTAATTTCACAACCGTTTTTTAAGGTGGTGTGTGAACCAATACAGTTTGGGAGCTGCTGAACTAATCTTACTGTCCATCAGTGCTAGATGTGGAGGACAGTGTTGGCTTGCTGCTGCCACAAACCTTAATCTCCTCTTTGAATACATTCTGTTGGCTGGCCTGTGCAGGAATAGACAACTATCTATTTCCTATCAATCACAAGAGCCCTAAGCAGCACTATTCTGCAGAGGCCCCCTGAGCTTCTATTACTGATGCCACAGAAGGTGGTTGCAGACCAATGTCTAGTGAATGGATACTTTACTGTAACTAGCACCAATAGCCCCTGCTTTTAGTACTGTCAGCTGTGATGCCAGTCTGAATGGGCTGTGGGAACATAAGAATGGGCATGTGGGTCAGACCAATGATCCATCTAGCCCAGTATTCTGTCTTCCAATGGTGACTCAGTGCCGTATGGTTCAGGGATAGTGAACAGAACAGCAATTTTGAGTGATCCATCCCCTGTTGTTCAGTTCCAGCTTCTGGCAGTTGGGGGGATTTATGGACACCTGGAGCAAGGGCTTGTGTCCTTGACCATGTTGGCTAATAAACATTGGTGGATCTATCCTCTCTGAATTTACTGGATTAAAAAATAGGTTATTCTTTTGGCCTTTACAACATTCTATGGCAACGAATTCGACAGGTTGACTGCATTGTGTGAAGAAGTATTTCCCTTTTTTAAAAATCTGCCTACTGATTTAATCAGGTCCTCTCTAATTCTTGTGTTCTTTCTCCACACCATTATTTTATAGACTGCTATCATATCCTCCCTTAGTGCTTTCTTTTCCAATCTGAACAGGCCCAGTCTTCTCTCTTTATATGGCAGCTGTTCTGTACCTCATAATCATTTTTTGTTGCCCTCCCTTATGCATTTTCCAATTCTAATGTGTCTTTTTGAGACAGGGAAATGACATTTAATTCAGTATTCAAGGTGTGGACATACCATGGTTTATAACGTTACGATATTTTGTCTCATCTATCCCTTTCCTAATGAGACTTAACATTTTTTAGCTTTTTTGACTGCTGTGGGCTATTGAGCAGATGTTTTCAGAGAACTAACTACGATGACTACAAGATCTTTCTTGAGTGGTGACAGCTCGATGACTTTCTGTTGCCTGTCCAAGGGGTAAGGGGCAGTCAAGTCAGCATCCCTCCCCAGGCGCACCTCTTCAAAATGTAACAAATGGAAGCTGCTTCACTTGATTGCCTTATAATAGCTTGTCACCTGCTCTGTTGCTCCTCATTGTGGGGAGGGACCAATACCGAGCAAGAAAGGGAGGAAATAGGTAGCTGGTAGGAGCAATTGTTGGACACTCAGCATTGGTAACAGCCATAGTGCAGTAATGTCACAGGCCTGTTCCCTAAAAATGGCTGCCATGTTCACACTCTTGGCCCTGCCCTGGCCCCTATTGTTTGTTCTGTTCCAGGTCGAGAGTTGCAAACAGGACAGAGGCTGCTACTACTGCAACTGATGTGGAGGGGTGTGTGGGACTCAGCAGGGAGAAGGGGTGTCAAAGCTGTTAATTGCAGTTGTAGTGTAGCCATGTTAGTCCCAGGTATTAAAAAGATGATGCATGAGATAATATATTTTATTGGACCAATATTAATGGGTGAAAGACAAGCTTTTGTGCTACAGTGAGCTCTGCTTTAGGTCTGGGAAAGGTACTCTCTGTATCACAGCTAGATGAGAGGTCGAACAGTTAGCATACATTAACATAAGAATGGCCATACTGGGTCAGACCAATGATCCATCTAGCCTAGTATCCTGTCTTCTGACATGGCCAATGCCAGGTGCTTCAGAGGGAATTAACAGAACAGGTAATCGTCAAGTGATCTATCCCGTCGCCCATTCCCAACTTCTGGCAAACAGAGGTTAGAGACATTGCAGAGCATGATTTTACATCCCTGCCCATCCTGGCTAATAGCCATTGATGGGTCTATCCTCCATTAATTTATCTAGTTCTTTTTTTGAACCCTGTTAGTCTTGTCCTTCACAATATCCATGGGCAAAGAGTTTAACCGGTTGACTGTAGATTGTGTGGAAAAAATACTTCCTTTTTGTTTTTAAACCTGCTGCCTATTAATTTCATTTTATGACCCCTAGTTCTTTGTGTTATGAGGAGTAAATAATACTTCATTTACTTTCTCCACACCAGTCATGATTTTATAGACCTCTATCATATCCCCCCTTAGTTGTCTCTCTTCCAATCTGTAAAGTCCCAGTTTTATTAATCTCGCCTCATATGGAAGTTGTTCCATACCCCTCCCTCCTTTTTGTTGTCCTTTTCTGCACCTTTTCCAATTCCAATTATATATTTTTTTGAGATAGGACAATCAGATCTGCACACAGTATTCAACATGTGGGCATATCATGTATTTATACAGAGGCAATATGGTATTTGTCTTATCTATTCCCAACATTACCTTTTTGGTTTTTTGGACTGCTGCTGCATATTGAGTGGATGTTTTCAGAGAACATGACTCTAAGAGAATGATGACTCTAAACTCTTTCTTGAATTGTAACAGCTAATTTAGACCATCATGCATATTTGTATATGTAAAAAGAGGGTGGATTTGTTCCAATTTGCATTATTTTGCATTTATCAACAGTGAATATTAAACTATTTTGTTGCCCAGTCACCCAGTTTTGTGAGATCCTTTGTAAATCTTCAGTCTGCTTTGGATGCAACTATTTGAGTAGTTTTGTATCATCTTCAGAATTTGCCCCTTTACTGTTTTCCAGATCATTTATGAATATGTTGTCCAGCACTGGTCCTAAGTGGCACGCAGGTGTCCATACGCTTATTGCTGTTTATCAGTTTGTTCCAAAACCTCCTATAATGACACCTCAGTCTGGGAGAGTTTCTCAGATTTGTCACCTGAGAAGAATGACTGCAGTTTGAGAATCTCCCTCACGTTCTCAGCTAAACCAAGTTTTGCTAAACTAAGCGACCATTCAAGGTGAAGTTCTGACAAAAAAAGGGGAGGGGGTACAGAGTGTTGTAGTAAATAAGGATATAGAGATCACAGATCGTGTAACTAACAAACCTTGATGACATCTTTGGCTTCAGCCCCTGCCAAAGTACTGGAGGCTGGTTCTGTCAGCCCTCTCTTTCAGTCCTCCCTCTAATTTTTAGTAAAAGTCAGGGATAGGTCCTAGCTTTCTGTGAATTTTTGTTTATTGCCAATAACCTGCCTATGTGTTTTACTGAAAATAACCATGACAAAATCTTAACCTCAGTAATAAGCCATAAACCTAGCGGCTTTGGTAAGCCTGTGGTTCCCTCCACCCCACCCTCTGCACCATGGAAAGATGGAAGAAGCAGGGCTGGTGTAACCACTAGGTGAACTAGGAGACTTCCTGGGGTGCCAAAAAGTGGAGAGTGAGGCCTCCATCACAAACCTGCCCCCATAGTGAGGGGTGCCACGCAGGACAGTCAGTGAGAGCCTGTGGCTGAGCAAGGAGCAGACAGCTGCGTGGGCTCAGTGACCAGCGTGGCCCAGGGATGGAGCCGTTGGTGGAGGCAGGACTCAGTCCTGAGCTCAGGTGAGCTATGCCCTACAATGTGCCACACCTGAGGCTGGGTGCAGCTGTCTCCTTGGGTGAGGGAAAGTGAAACTAAACCCCACAGAGTGATGGAGGGGAAAGGGCTGGCGCAGGTGTTGCTTCCGAACACTGACAGCCCCCTGGTAGCATTGTGCCAATGTGGGGAGCTGGCCCTGATCCTGAGGGAGATCCTCCCCTGCTCCCTGGGAGAGCCCAGCTCTGCCCTCCTTGCCCCTGGGTTCCCCTGGAGGGCGAAGTACTCAGAACCTGGGAATGTTTAGAGACTGCGAGCTGGGGGCCTTCTCAGCCTCCTCCTTGCTCACAGGTTCCCCTGGGCCTGAAGGGACCCTTGTGATAATCTCCTTCGACCCCCTTGGATGTATTCTAATTAACAGTGCCACATTGTGCAGCATTAATTTTTGAAAGTTTATAATAAGCGATGCTCCAGTGGGGGGGCGCAAGCTGGAAGTTTTGCCTAGGGCACAAATCTCCTGGCAGGGGCCCTGAAGGTCTCTGTGATGCTCCACAACGTCTCTCTGGCCACCCAAAGTTGGTGCAATGAACCCAATCTTGCAGCTCTGGGGAAGCAGGCCCGGGCGCTGGAGGTGCATGGGCAGTGGGGGTGGGGGCAGCTCAAGAGCTTTCAAAGAAAAAAGGACACCGAGGGTGGGCGCACGGCACAGAGCCCAGGCCCGGCCGGCAGGGGGCGCGCACCCCAGTGTCCAGCCCCGCTGCCAGGTGCGGTCCCGGGCCCGGCCGGCGGGGGGGCGCGCGGCCTAGATCCTGGGCCCGGCCGGCGGGGGGCGCGCGGCGCAGAGCCCGGCCCCGCCGCCAGGTGCGGTCCCGGGCCCGGCCAGCAGGGGGCGCGCAGTGTCCAGCCCCGCCTCCAGGTGCGGTCCCGGGCCCGGCCGGCGGGGGGCGCGCGGCGCAGAGCCCGGCTCTGCCGCCAGGTGCGGTTCCGGGACTGGCCGGCGGGGGGCGCACAGCCCGGAGCCCGGCTCTGCCGCCAGGTGCGGTTCCGGGACTGGCCGGCGGGGGGCGCACAGCCCGGAGCCCGGCTCTGCCGCCAGGTGCGGTTCCGGGACTGGCCGGCGGGGGGCGCGCGGCGCTGCCGCCGGGCCCGGCCAGGCGCTGGCGCCGAGCCCCTCCCCCCCATGTGACCGCGGCGCTGGGGCTCAGCATGGCGGAGGCGGCGGCCGCTCCTGCTGCGCCCGGGATCCGGAGCCCCCAGCGCTGAGCCGGGCCCCGCCGGGCCTCCCGTCCCCACCATGGCCGAGCCGGCAGGCGGGGGTGCCTGCTCCCTGCCCCGGGAGATCCGCGAGCAGCTGGCCGAGCTGGAGCTGGAGCTCTCCGAAGGTGGGGGGAGGAGTGTGGGGCGGGGGCTGGTGTATGGCTGGGGGGTCGGTGTGGGGTTGGGGGGGTTGGGTGTATGGCTGGGGGGTCGGTGTGGGGTTGGGGGGGTTGGGTGTATGGCTGGGGGGTCGGTGTGGGGTTGGAGGGGTTGGGTGTGGGGCTGGGGGGTCGGTGTGGGGCTGGGAGGGGTTGGGTGTATGGCTGGGGGGTCGGTGTGGGGCTGGGAGGGGTTGGGTGTATGGCTGGGGGGTCGGTGTGGGGTTGGGGGGGTTGGGTGTATGGCTGGGGGGTCGGTGTGGGGCTGGGAGGGGTTGGGTGTATGGCTGGGGGGTCGGTGTGGGGTTGGAGGGGTTTGGGTGTATGGCTGGGGGGTCGGTGTGGGGCTGGGAGGGGTTGGGTGTATGGCTGGGGGGGTCGGTGTGGGGCTGGGAGGGGTTGGGTGTATGGCTGGGGGGTCGATGTGGGGCTGGGAGGGGTTGGGTGTATGGCTGGGGGGTCGGTGTGGGGCTGGGAGGGGTTGGGTGTATGGCTGGGGGGTCGGTGTGGGGCTGGGAGGGGTTAGGTGTATGGCCTGGGGGGTCGATGTGGGGCTGGGAGGGGTTGGGTGTATGGCTGGGGGGTCGGTGTGGGGCTGGGAGGGGTTGGGTGTATGGCTGGGGGGTCGGTGTGGGGTTGGAGGGGTTTGGGTGTATGGCTGGGGGGTCGGTGTGGGGCTGGGGGGTTTGGGTGTATGGCTGGGGGGTCGGTGTGGGGCTGGGAGGGGTTGGGTGTATGGCTGGGGGGTCGGTGTGGGGCTGGGAGGGGTTGGGTGTATGGCTGGGGGGTCGGTGTGGGGCTGGGAGGGGTTGGGTGTATGGCTGGGGGGTCGGTGTGGGGCTGGGAGGGGTTGGGTGTATGGCTGGGGGGTCGGTGTGGGGCTGGGAGGGGTTGGGTGTATGGCTGGGGTTGGGTTATACTGTAGGTGTGGGGCTGAGGGCTCTAGGAGTGGAGCTGGGAGATGGGGCTGGGGTAGGTGTGGGGCAGGGAGGGGCTCGGAGGATAGTGTGGGGATGAGTGGTGGAGTTGAGGGGGATGCTGGGGGGGTGGAAGTTGGGGGTGGGGGTAGGTGTGAGGTGGGTAGGTGGGCTGGGAAGGGGTGAGGAAAATGAGGGATGGGTGTATGGCTGGGGTAGGTGTAGGGCTGGGAGGAGCTGTGGGGATGAGTGGTGGGGTTGAGGGGGATAGGTGTGAGGCAGGGTTATGGCTGCGGGGTGGAAGTTGGGGGGTTTACTAGGGCTGGGGAAAGTGTGTTTGGAGGGTGTATGGCTGGGGTTGGGTTAAGGGTAGGTGTGGGGCTGGGAGGAGCTGTGGGGATGAGTGGTGGGATTGAGGGGGGATAGGTGTGAGGCAGGGTTATGGCTGGAGGATGGAAGCTGAGAGTTGGGCTGGTGGCAAGGGGGGGATAGATGTGGGGCAGGGAGCCTTCTCTGGTCCCTTGCTTGGTGTGGGGAGGTTATCTGGGGTTCCTCCCCTTACTAGCCCTTCAGTCTCCTCATCCTTTCCGTCTTGTCCTCTCACAAGAGATTTGGGTGATTTCTTTTTCGCTCCTCTCAATCTCTTTGCTATGTTCTCCCTGGCTGCTGGGGGAGCCAGTGGGAGGGTGACTGGTCCGGGTTTTGGGGAGCCCTCAGGCTGCTGGGGCAGTGGATGGAAGTGTTGGGGAAGCCCCCGAGTGGCTAGGAATTGTGGGGGTTTAATGGGGGTGAATTCCCTTCATGTGTTAAAACCTGCTTGTGTCTGTTTCCGTGGGGGGGGGCAGATACTTGTGAGCCTCCCTTCTGCCTTCTCACAGACAATCTGGGTTGTGGGCTCAGGGGGAGGGTTAGCTGGGCCTATCTCTTATATAGTGGGGTGACCCAATGTGTGTCCCTTTTTCTGGTGTTTGGATGTGCTCCTCTTGGTACTCTCAAACTGTGTTTAATGGGGTGAATCCCAGTGGTATGCCCATCCTGCATGCATAATTTTAGATTTCACCATCCAGGCTCTTTAATGGAGTGACTCCCCATGGAGGTAGCCTGTCTGTCCCCCAATTTCTCCTGTGTACACAGCCAGCATGTGTGTTGTGGCAAGTCTTTGCAGTATCTTCATCTTTGAGATGTAGTCAAACATCCCTTACATTTTCATCTCTTAGCTTGTGTCTGATGTTCCTGACTTACAGTGCTCTGCTTATTTTTCTGCAGAAGTCTGAGGGCAGTTGTGGGTAGCTTGCAAGATGATTTCTTCTTTCCAAAGCCCCAGAGAATAAACTTTAGGGGACAATCATGTCCAAGCCTCCAAGGGTGCATATGTGCAGTGCCCCATGGGTCTTATCTAAGCCCTAACTGATGATTGTTTGTAGTTCGGGAGTGACAATTCTCAGGTGTTCTTACAGATGTTTTCCTCTTTGTTTGCTGCCCTCATGAATTTTAAAAGCTGTTTTAAGGATTTTCAGTGGAGAGGAGACTGGGGAAAATCAATGGTGGGGGAGGGGGAGAGAAGCTTTGGATAACAATGGAAAAAATACAGCTTAATGTTCTCTCCACATGACTTAAGCAAGTTGTTTCATGCAGCCGTAATCAGTTCACACAAAGTTCCTGTTTATATTGAAAACAAAACCTTAACTTGTGTTTCAGACATGAATGTGACATTTCCTCTTCTCTTTAAATGTACATATGGTGTTTTCTGCGCCCTAGTATCTAGATTGTAGCCATCAGTTTGGCTGTGTTGTAAATGTCGTCTTCTAGAGCTGTACATGAATGTTTTTGTTGGGCAAGAGACGCGTTGGAATCTAGGTGGATAGATGAGTCTGGTGAAGGAAATGGCTATATTTTACAGATTGTGAAAGGCTCTGTCCAGTGCAAGTTACTGGGTTCAATTCAGGAATCATTAACGTTTCTTGGCTGGCAGGAGGACTGACTAGATCAGTGGTTCTCAGACTATTGTAGTGGTGACCCCTTTCACATAGCAAGTCTCTGAGCGCAACCCCCCCTTTTAAATTAAAAACACTTGTTTACATATTTAACACCATTATAAATGCTGGAGGCAAAGCGGAGTTCGGGGTGGAGACTCACAGCTCACAACCCCCCCTGTAATAATCTCGCGACCCCCTGAGGGGTCCTGACCCCCAGTTTGAGAACCCCTGGACTAGACGGTCATAATGGTCCCTTCTGGCTTTACAATCTATGCAAAATCAAATTACGACATGTCTGTCCTTTCCCTTTCTCTACAAGAGCAATCAACGTACAAGAAGGAATTGTTCAGAAAGAAGGATCTTCATGATTGATTAGTCAAGGTGCTTACCACCCTAAATTCACATAGAGTTGGTTGGCAGTTGGCACTCAGCATCTTGCAGGATAAAAAGTGTCCTGTAGCAGCAGACACCACTTCTCAGTAGAAGCCATTTGTTAGGAGCCTGTTAATAGCTGGTTTTTGTTTTGCCAAATACCGTTCAGAAACACTTTAAGCATTTAACTAGAGCGGTAATCCTGTCTGGTGTTAACCTTTATGGACTGTTTGACAATGTGAAGTACTGAGGAATTATCCAAGGGCATCAAAAAGGACATCTTGTGTAGAAGAACTCTTAATTGCAGAATTTACTGGAACATTCTGCTGCTGGGAAAGCATTTGTGTTTTGTAGTGATATTAAGGAAAAGGCTAACCCTTTGCACAATTTAACCTTTTGATACATACTGTCATGCTCCTTGAAAATCTTGTCTTGTTACTGTACTTTCTGATCTTGAGGCTGTTTAAACTGCAGCTTCAAGCAGCATGGTGCCATACGTTGCTTGAATTGGTTGCATACTTCGAATATTGGTGTCTTTGCAGAATCTTTTGCTTGCCACTTACATCTTTGCAGCTGGCATTTAACTCATATTATATTTTGCTTTTTTTAAAAGAATGAGATTCTCATGTCTAAACAGTATATGTAAAGAAATAACGTTCTGCATAAAGGGATATGGTCAGAGTAAAAACTGTGTCTTGGTTCTGTTACAATAGTTCATTCAATTAAAGCCTGTCTCTTCAGTAACCCCTCCTTGCCCCTACCCCCAAACTGTGGTACTAACAAGTCTGATATTGCATTGTTCGCTCTGTGCGTGTGTTATACCCCCTACCCCACCCTATGTCTGTTTGGTCTGTTTAGGTTGTCAAGGGTTTGAGGCAGGGACTGTTTACTATTCTTTGTACAGTGCCTAGCACAATGAGCCCCATTCTTGGCCCCTAGGCTCTACTGTAATAAACATGATTATTAATAAGAATAATGCTAATTTTTAAGGAAGGAATTTTCAGAGAAGTCTAAAGGAGTTAAGTGCTTTGTCATTATGCACTAGAGCAGTGCTACTGTTTTTATACAGGTTTGGCTTAATCACAGCATTTTTAACGGACTTTAAGGCTCTGCTCCTCTCTCTGAAGCCAACAGGCTAAGTGGCCTTCCTGACAAAGAAGCCTAAAGCTTTTTGAAAATGTCCCTTAACTGATACCTTGTTTCTGAGACAATTGGGGCCTTACTTATACCCCCTATTGATTTGCTCAGCACCTTTGAGGGTGCTCAGCATCTCTTGAAAATAAGTCCCTCTGCTGAGTTAAGATTAGAGACTTAAATATGAGTTTCTCTGTTACTTTGATCAGCATAATCCTGGGTCTGTGTGCATAGTGAACAGCATTGCATGTGACAGTTGTATTAAAAAGGCAGCATTAATAACTTTTGAGGGTAACCAGTCTGTGGTTGTGTAAACAAAAGGAATCCAGTTCTTTCTCCTTGCATCTGCTTTTATCTCTGTTTCATTGTGAGGTGGTTGTTTACCTTCTGGGTGTTTCTAGTGGGGTTTCTGAATAGGGCACAACAACAGGTTAACTCTCCCCATTTCTGAAAGGGGAGAGGAGCAGAACCTGTGGGGAGAGTGCGAATAAACATCAAGTGATGCATGGGGAATGCGCAGCATTGTTTAATTCCTGGTATAATGTGTTGTGGAGAGGTGTAGGACAATGTTGTGCTGTTGTCACTGGGTTTCTTCAGGTCCCCTCTTATGGCTTGTTTTTGCACACGTTAGGTAACTGTTAGCCTACATGGTATGGGGTATTTATAACTCTGCCAAAGAAAATGCAATATTAACCCTAATCTGGCACCATGCATGGAAGAGATGCTGCATCAGCATGTGGGCTGCAAAATGGAAAAGAAAGATTATCTTAAATACATACGGAAAATGGAAATTATGAGGCTTCCTTAAGGAACAGTCTGTGTGGCGAAAGCGATAGGACTAATTAAACCTCTGTACTCTGCAGATCATTTCTGACCGAACCCTTGTGGTCAAAATGGAAATGTCAGAAGCCCCATCCCTCAGTACACTTAAAACTTATGGGCAAAGCACTAGAAGACATTTCAGAGAATAGTGCTGTTGTTGCTCTGTGCCTTGTGGCATAAGTATCTTCAAATATGTCATCAATGCTTCTGATCTGCTTGTGGCAGTAAGAACTGCTGGTAAATCTGTTGCTATGAATGTTACTAGAAATACTCACCTTGTTAATGGCAGGAGCAGCTTCTTTTGCCTTTTTTTCATTTGTTTAGCATTTCATTGCACATCTCTTCCATCTTATTCCAGTGACAAGTCTTATCCTATCTCTTACAATCGAAGTTCCTTGGAGAAGGGACCTTGTCTCCCCCCATAGCAACCCACTATGTTATAAACAATAAATGAACCATTATAAATGCGTCATTAACCCACAGGTACTTACATATTGTTCTTCCTTCTCCTCCAACTCCTTTCTGGTATTTTTATCCGCCTCTGACACCAGATCTATACTGCAGACCTGTATCTGTAACTACATTGCTCGGGTGTGAAATATCTACACCCTTGAGTGATGTAGTTATACTGACTTTACCCCTTGTGTGGACAGTGCTATGCCTGGGAGAAGTTCTCCTGTCAGTGTAGGAGTGTCTTTGCTAAAAGCGCCACTGCACTGCACTGCTGTACGTGAAGACAAGCCCTCAGTAACACCCATATTATGCCTCACTAATGATGTGAAGTACTATTTTGAATTTCCATCTGCTGCACTTTGATGAGATAATATCCTCAGCACTTTAACTTAAACAAAAGCTATTGATCTACTTCCCCCCCTTCCCCCTTGACTGAAACTCAAAAGAATGAACAGTTTCACATTTCCATTAGAAATGGGCACTCCGTTTTATACCTCTGCCAGCCGTGCTGCTGCACCTGGAATGTGTTTTTGGGGCCACTCTGAATGCTTGTACTTAAAATATTCTCCTGGATTTCTGTGGAAAGTGCTCCCACTTCATCCCTTAACTGGCATCATCTGACTTCTTGAGGATACCTGTCAGAATTTTATTCTGGACATCAGCAAAATTATGTATTGCAAAATTATATCGTATGCTGCTATCTTGTGATTTAGGGTCACTGTTGGTCAGCTTTCTTCTGCTAAGACTTACAGGCCTAACTTCCTATGCTAACTGCTTAAACTGCTATTTTACAGGCCTGTGGGCTTTGTACCTGTATCTTACTATATCTTAGCTTTATGCTTAAAAGCTGACTTTAAACCTGTAATTAACCCATAAATTACATCTGTGTGGACTGAGTTGCTGCTGGTCCTGGCAGAGAGGAGACCATGTTAGAAAGTCTCTCACACCCTTAGGCCCTCATATCCTTGCTCCCTTCTGCATTGGTCCATCCATACAGGAGGGAGAGCCTGTGATGGACTCCCAGGTCTCATGGGAAGAGGGGATATTTTTTCTCCCCAAAAAGTGCTCCTCTGCAGAATTCCAGAGTCCAGACTGACTAATCTACTCAATTGCTGATACAGTAGAACCTCAGAATTACGAACGCCTCTGGAATGGAGGTTGTTTGTAATTCTGAACAAAACGTTATGGTGGTTCTTTCAAAAGTTTACAGCTGAACTTTGACTTAATGCAGCCTTGAAACCTTACTATGAAGAAGAAAAATACTGCTTTAACCATCTTTATTTAAATTAAACAAGCACAGAAACAGTTTTCTTACCTTGTCAGATCTTTTTTTAAACTTCCTCTTTATTTGTTTTAGTAGTCTACGTTTAACACAGTACTGTACTGTATTTGGTTTTGGTTTTGTGTCTGCTGCTGCCTGATTGCGTACTTCTGGTTCCAGATGAGGTGTGTGGTTGGTTGATCAGTTCGTATCTCGGGTGTTCATAACTCTGAGGTTCTACTATATGTTCAGGAGCAGGTTGATGTATGACTTAAGAGGGAGAAGAACATTTGGTGGGTTAATTCCATTTTGAGCTAATAATGTTAGTGTTAAAACACTCTAACATTGAGGCTGGGGGTGTTCTTTCTAGGCAAAATTCTCTCATGCTTCTTTTCATACAAGCTCCATCCCAGCTATGTTAGAGAGACAAAGGGGGCAAGATATGAAGAGGCTTGGGCAGGGGGGAGGACACATTTTCAAATGATCAGTGAGACACAGTTACAGGGAAGCAGCTTCCTCCATCTGGAGCTCCAGAGGAGTTGGGTCAGCTAGAGAGGGAGGCCTGTGCTAGGCCTGTAATTATCATGCACATCAAGTGGATTCATGTTATATAATACAAGTTGTGAGGCTGTCACACTGTTCCGTAATGTGGTTATAACATAGGCGAGGCTGAACTGTTAAATACCACCCTGTGACATGACACAACTTGTAGTGTTTAAGTGCAGGCTCAGAGTTCTCCTGCTTGCATATCTGATGTTAGGTGCTTCAGCGTGTGGCCTGGTGTTCAGTGATGATGTGCTCTTGCTGTGGGCGCTCAGCACCACTGAGAATCTTATTTAGGCCCCCAACTTCGCAAATGATGCCCAGTGCTTTTGTTCTGGGTGACCATACCAAGTCACAGCTGTACTAGCTACAGTTTTGTTGTAATACAGTTGCTGTTAACTAAGCTTCCCTGACTAGTGTGGACAAGACAACACTAACCCAAACTGCACACCAGCCCTTCTAGGCCTTGTCACACTGTTCTTCATGCTTCCCAATGGTGAGAATGTTTAGTGTAGACAGACAGCTGGTGTTTTAACCACCATGACAGCTACACCTGCTTTGTGCAGGGGTAGATGATGCAGAGGCAAGTGTGCCAGTGGCTCGTCTACATTAGCACTCCCACTGTGTAAAATTCTAAAGAAAATGCTAGTGTAGAGACAGCCCCAACAGTGCAAGGCGTGGCGAACAGCAGTTTGAAAACAGGACTTGGACAACAAGAAATGCCAGTCCCCATCAACTTGGTCACTGGTAGAACCTTGCTAGCAATAATAGTGTTTAAGCAAGAAGTGTGGCCATCACAGACCATGATTGCCAGTGCTACAAAATTGACTAGGTTTAAAGAACAGTAATTTGAGTCACTGTGGAGTTTACCGAATGGGTGGGATACAGTTGTGTTACAGCGAGGCTTAAAACCCCTGTGCTCTTGGTGCAGTCGTGGTCAGATAGATACATAGCTCCTACATCACACAGCAGTTCTCTCCCCATGACCTTCAGACTTGGAACCATAAGCCATTCCATATGGCTAGACAGAAGAGGGGATGCTGGTAGGAGCAGGCAGAGTCTCTGTTGGGTGAGGCTGCCAGATCTCTGTAAGACCTCAGGAAGGTGGAGTGGAATGCTAAGGAATTCTGAATTAGGGCGTCAGGAGCGCATATAGGAATAGGCATTCAGGAGTCTGTAGGGAATTTCCCACTCGGTCTCTGAAAGGGCTCTCACAATTTATACCCCTTTGTACAGTGCCCCACACAAATAAATGGAAAATGACAGTTTCTGCCCCAAGGAGCTTGAAGTTTAAAAGGTGAGATATACCTGGTGGAGGAGATGAGCAGGAGGGTCTGGGTGGGGCTTGGAGAGAAGGGGTTTTGCATAATAGTGTGTGTACTTCTAAGCCAATCAGAGGCAGTAGTCACAACTAACTCCTAGTCATTGTTCTTTCATTTCCTGGCTTTTTTAACCTCCCTTCCTCCCCCCACATAAACACAGTCTCACCTGTGGCTCAGCACTGTATGGGTTGACCTCTTTCCCAGAGGATTAAATGGTCAAGTCACATAATGATAAATAAGAGCCTTATTTGGCTGCCAGTTGCTGTTGGACCTTGGTTTCTGTCATTTCTGTTGTTTTTAACTAGTAAATGGATGTCTGTGTAGTAAATTTCAGCTTGTTCAATCTGGGAAGCAATAGGGGTGCAGCTGGGGGACCTGTCTCTCCTTAGAAACAGGCAGGAATTCCCCTCTTAGAGATTCAGTGTGTGTCACTTTAATCTGATCTCATACTTGCTCTGAGCTGAGTGCTACAGGGTCATTGTTTCTTTGCTTGCTTCATGCTGTTGAAGGACTTAAGGTTTCTGTTTACTTTTGTGGTTAAACATACATTTTGCTGTCTGGTCTGTAACTTCCAGCGTGGGTGTTTCTGTGAATGACTTCATGCACCTTTATTTATTCCTCTTAGGCAGAGCTGTCTCTCCTTGAGGAATCAAGACTATATTGTCTGTCTGCAGAGTAAGGTTTCATGTTAAAGTTTTTAGAGAGCAAGGAATAACAAGTGGTGCTGCAGGTCAGGATTGAGAGATGTCAGGAGAGTGGCGGGGGCTAGGGATTGATTCTGCAGGACGAGATGGAGATGTATTGGTAGAACTGCATGGGGAAACATAGGATGACTGTAGTTAATGGAATAGGGTCGTCATTTCCATTAGAAATCAAAATTCACTGCGAAATCTTGATTTTCTTCATATCTAATAAATTGTACTTAGCAATTTCCATCCCTCAGTCTGAAAGGCGGGTGAGAATTATTACCTGCATTTTACATCTCGAGAAACTGAGGCATGGAGATTAAGTGCATTAGGCAGTCACGCAGCGAGGCCCTAACTCAGATCTCCTGAATAATCTGTGTCCTAGCTATGGGGCCATACTGCTTTTATGATACATGTATGCAGTAACTGTAACCATATGTCTTGCATTAGACAGAACTAATTCAGTGGCAGTTGTGATTACCCTGCTTCTTTAATTTACCTGCAAGACTGACAAGTGTCTCCAAGTCTGCTGAGAAATCTGCATGTGGCTTTGACATGTTCATCCTGTCTGCAGCCTACAAAGGGAGGACGGTTGTGAAGCAGTGCTTTGAAATGTATAAACATCCTGGTTGAGTATGTCATGGGGTGTGTTATGCAAAGCCAGAGAGTAATATTCTCGCCTTTGTTGGTTTAAAGAAGATTTTGATAAGAGCCTGCAGTTCTGATTGTACTTTATTCTCTTGGGCCTTATAACCTGGGAAAGAGTGACACAGACATGGTTACACGTGGTTCTTAGCCAGTGTCCGTGGCTCAGTTAGAAAGAGGAAATTCAGCCAAGAAATAATGCACAGTGGAGAAGCAAAGAAACAAATATTCCCCATCACCAGTGATCAAAAAGAAGGTTCAAAAGATCCCCTGAAAGTTATACCATGCAGATGAGCAGAGCAATGAAAACCATTAAAGGACTGGAGAGGTTGTTTTAAGAATACAGACTGTAGATTGAAAGAACTAAATACACACATAGCTTGGCCAGACTGTGGTTGTGGGGGAGATATTACTACCAACACATGTTGGAAGGGTGTAAACAGCAAGGACGGAAAGGAGGATCCAAGCTAGGGTGACTGAGAGTGGTGGGAGAAAGAATGCGCCAGGTCTTTTAAATACTGAGCCATGCTGAAATAGGGGAGGGGAGATTTGAAACCTTTGCTGGGAGATTTTAGGCAGCAGTCAAGGTTAAGGGGAGATCCTACACAGGCTGAGGGAACAGGGCTGTGGGACTTAATAGGTCCCTTTTCCTTCTGTGAACTCGACACATTAATGTCTTCTGGCACAGAAGATGAGCCTGTCTGTAACCAAACTTTTGACAGTCCCCTACAGTAACTTTCTGTGCTACATCCTGGTCCTTACATGAAGACAAACTCGCTTAATACCCCTTTCTAAATGCTTCACACTTGAAGTACCTTTCATCTGAGCATCTCTCAGTTCTCTGCAAACATTAATTAATCCTCGCAATATCTTTATGAGGCCCTGTCTTATGCATGTGGGGATATGAGTCACAGAGAGATGGATGACGCGAGTTTCCAAAGGTTATGCAGTGACTCAGTGGCAGAGTTGGTTATGGAAATCAGGAGTCCTTACTGCCTGTTCCCTGAAGACTAAATAATCCCAGGCAGTGACTTCGTTACTAAATTGCACAGATTCAGTTTCTTCTTTTTGTTTTCACTTTTCTTTGTAGTGAACATCAGCTCTATGACCTTAAACTGTGAATCTTGTGCTGATGAAAGATGCCAAAATGTCAGCCCTGGGGACCGAATCTTTCCTTCTCCCACCCCCTGAAAACAGATACCGCAATGGCTGGACAAGTGGCCCCAAAATTTACCCAGCATGCCTCACTCCTGACCTGGAGGAAAGAGGAGCTTAGTCTCTATGGTCCATTCAGTTTTTTCTTGTGTCTGAGACTGCCAGCTGGGGGGCCGATTTGTGGTGGTATCTTTTGGCGATGCAGACACCTTCCCACTAAGAACTGGGCAGAGAGCACAGATTGATTCCAGGTAGGAGCCAGCAAGCGGTCATTAGATGATAACACCTCATACTGGAAGCAGAAGGCACTGTATCCCATTTCCATAAGTTTAGTAACTCGATCAGATTGGGAGTGGGCATGGGAATGTCTGGCTGTCTTCTCTATCCAGCATGCTTGTTTGCTGTTTTTAGTTCTATCTGTAGGGGTTTTTTTAGGTTGGATAAAGGGAAAAATGGCTGTTTTGTTTAGGCTGCAGCTCCGACGAAGAGGGGGAGACTACTCCTCCCCATACCCTTCCTTTCTGGTGTATTAATTTATAAATCCTTTTATTTTAGCAGCTCCAGATGATGAGAGTCAGGACTTTGCTTCTCTGGAACCATATTGTAGCTAGAGCCAGTTTCTCTCTCTCTTGAGATGGGGGACATCTGGTAGCACTGATTCCTGGTTTGTCTTTGTGATCCTTACTGCCTCTAGCATGACTGGTACTTGCAGCTCATCAGGATGCTCAGGCTGCATAGATGTGCTTGGCAGACTTGCTAACTTGACTCATTTCTGTGTTTAAAGCCTGTCCCAGGGATGCTGCCCTAGATAGCTGGGGTTTCAGTATCTGGGGTTCAGGAGTTCATCACTTTGCTGTTTTAAATTTTATCCTGCTGAGACTTTGAGAGACAAGTGTGATGGATGTTAAAATTGTCATATGGGGTCAGACTGCTGGTCTAGTGAACCCTGTATCTTGCCTATAGTCATGGACAATACCCAGATTTTCATGAAAAGGGGTGTGTGTGTGTGTGTGAATATATATATAGAGAGAATCCATAGTGTTTCTAACTCACATGTGACGAGATAGAAAGGTTAAGAGGTTCCTTCCTGACCCCGTGTATCTGATTAGTTTATGCCCTGAAGCTTGCCATTGGGTTATCATGTTTGTTCAGAGTGAGAGAGTTCCAGAAGTCAGATTCAAATCACAGAGAAGAGTCCCAGAGGTGTGAATAAAAGCTGAAGTGAACCACGTTCTTGTTTGGCTTGTGTCAAACTATAATATTCATCGATATTGTCTTACCATGATTTTCTTTAAACTGTATCTCTGAAGTTTATAAAGAACGTTCTCTGAAACTGCCGGTAAGTGGCAATTGGTTACCAAGTGCACAAGCACAAATATAAAATCCCATTTTAAATTTGACTTTAACATTTAATAACAAAACCACCTACAAAAACATCAAGTTAATGTGCATAATTATTAGTAAGTGAACCTATTATGATAGTAATACATTTGTCACTTGTGCCTTCTGTGTAATGGAATATGCACCATGTGAGCCAAAACATTTTTGCATGTTAAATAGTCAAGACAGCAAATAATACCTAGCTTTTATATGTATTATTAAATGTACTATTTTGACCATATACAGAGATGAGGTCTATCCTAACAGGTGCACTAGGAAAAGGTTAGTCTGAGAAACTAGATGGATCTGGGCTTTGGCAATAGGGTTGTCACCTCTGGCTGCCAGTTTGAACTCGAGTCAGGTTGGCAGTGACTTACAGGGTTGGTCTTCACTGTACAGTTAACCTTGAGTTACAACTTGAGTGTTGCCTGTAACGTGAGGCCTGTCTGCACACAGAAGCTTTTGCACTAATTGTCTGAATTGGGTCAGTTAAAGCAATTCCTAATTAGGGCTGACTGGAAATCCCAAATTGTTGGAATTAAGGAGTAGCTATCAATCTAGGATAATGTCTCATTATAGTTGTATAATTAGAACTGAAAAATCTCCCTCCTATATGCACCATGTGTGAGGGAAGCACTGAATTACAGCTAACGGATGCTCTGCAGACAGCAGCATTCCATCTGCTACATGGTTTTTGCCACTACATTTTAAGAAAGCAACATCAGTAGTGGTTCAGACTCCATGCCTGTAGCCCTCACTCCGAATAAAAGTCTGCAACTCCTGAGTATTCTCTGAGAAACTAATCTCTGTTGCCACTCTCGAGTATTTCCTATTCGATTAAAAAAGGCCTTGTAATACATGTGCATAATGCTTTTCCAAACTTACAAGATCTGAGTTTCTGAGATGCTTACATCGGTCTGTCTGCATCCTGTACCAGTGTTTACACCAAAAACAATCAGCAGGATAATAAATTTGGCTTGTCCCTATTTTTGCAAGGTTCTAGCCAGTGGGCACTTTTTTTGTTCCCTGTTACCTTAGACTGTCTGTTCAAAACAGCTTATTGTTCAATGCTGACATGAGTCAATGGTATTTTTCCCTTGCTGGAAATTTTTCTAATTTTTTTTTCCTGCTAATTGGGGATTATACACACTGGCATCAGGATCAGCAAATATCTTTGAACTCTTGTGGGGGTGAGTGGGAGACTTGGACAACTTGGCACGCAGCCTTGCATTGTGGAAACCCAGCATATAAATTACTGCATCAGTGATCAGTCTGGAGCCTTTCAGAAGAGATCCCCAGCAGTCAAGCAACCTGCTTTCCCCGGTCCGTGTCCCTAGAGGGAAAAAAACAACTAAAAGAATTGTATCCCTGCCTGATAAAATTAGGCCATCTGTAATCTCACTATCAGAACAGCAGGATGGCTAGCTGCCTTGAGAAACATATGTTTTAATGCAGGAATAATGCTTTCCTTTAGGATGGCCATAGCTGTCGGGGCTGGGTGACTTCATGGGTACAGTGCTCCCATTTTGCCTGTGGGATCAGGGCTAACATTGAGCATTGGGTCCATAGTGCAGAAATCAAAAGGCACTGACTGGGACATTGTTCCCATCCTCTGTTCCTAACGAGGACGCTGTCCCTGTACTTCAGCCCTAGCAGCTTTCAAAAACTTTGGTCCATCCTGTTATTGGAAAGAAACTTGGAGAGCAAAGGGGAGATTTACAACAGAAGTTCCCAAATTGTGGCTCTGTCTGCCTGAAGGAAATGTGTGCTGGTCTAACTACTTTGGTGTCGCTGCATTTATGTGATCCCTCAACATAGACCTTCTGCTCTGGTGCAGCTTAATCTGGCAACAAAGCTAAATTGCCTGCACTGGTGTCAGCCCCACTTTGTGCCCTAGCGCGTGATGGCAGTATGTCCAGAAAGCTACTGAGAACATGGTTTGGTCTGTCTGGTAGCCACCATTCTTGAAAATAGTGGGTCCAGACTGATGGTAGGGAGGGTTCCATGGGCCCCATATATGCTGTTAATGCAGCCAGACCTTCACTTCTGAGAGTGCCAAATTAACTGCACTTTGAAGTAGTTTCCTAATTAGGGGCCATTTGGGTAAGAAACAAGTTTTTTCTGAATTTTTTATAAACAGACTTTAACTTGCCCATTGGGAACAGAAGAAAATGCATGTGAGTCAATATGGACATCCTGATAAGACTGTTTTCTTTGCCTAGTCATTGTGTCCTTATTAGCACACTTCACTGTAATTCCCACTAGAAGCTTTGTCAATCTGCTCTGGAAACTGGGAGCACTTTGATACACTGCCCTTACTGGCCAATAAAAATCCAAGGAGCATTGGGGGAGGGGGGATGGCATGAACATTTCTGCTTACATCTGAGCAAAGTTACACAGAACAATTGTAGTCATTTATGCTGTCTGAGGGGAAAGCAGAATCTGTTACTAGCACAGTCTTGTGTTGAGTAGCAATGCTGAAATTCCTGTTTACAGTGTGCTTTGTCACTGCTGGGAGAAGAGCATGTAAGAGTTGCTCGTAAGGGTTGGGAAATAATCTTGACATCTTCCAGTACATGTTTATATGCTGTGCAATGATGATCAGAGCTGGATGGACAGAATGAGAGATAAGTTTGTTACTTTAGGAGGAGCGAGGAACAGGGATCTGAGTGAAAGCATGAACTTGGACCTCCTGCTTACTCAATACGTTTACGGTAGAACCCTTATTTTATGAATGAATTGGGGATTGATGAGTTCATAAAATGGAACATCTCAAAATTGAAGTACAGTGCATAAGTTGCTGTACGGTGCACTGCATCGCTTTCTTCTTGCCCTTCAAACCACTGCAGAGTGATTTCCAATTCAGTGAAGGCCTTAGAATATGAAGGGACCTCAACTTGTTCTTAGTCAACATTACTTTCACTATGTGATTCCCTCCTCCTCCCTCTGTCCCCTGATTGGGAAAAATAGTTCCTATAACTGGTCATTCATAAGGTCAGTGTACATAAAATTGAGGTTCTACTATACAAAGTTTAGTTTAACTGAATATTACATCTTCAAAAGGCGCTGGGTCTGGGGTTATCAAACATGCTTTGTAACAGTAATGGTATATATGCTTACATCCTTGGCTTGTAAAAAATCATTTTGAAAAAAGTTGCACCATTTTACAGTTGGGACAATGGAGGGGCTCAGAGGTGAAGTGACTTGCTCAAAGTTGCACAAGACAATGGCAGAACTGAGAATAGAATTCAAAACTGCTGAATCAGCCCTGTGTTCTGTATGGCGGACAATACTGTCTCTTTAACAAAACAGCTGACAAGTAATACATAATTTGACCAATTATCAAAGAGGTGTGTATGTTTAGACTGTATGTGCCATGGCTGTCTTACAGTTACACAACCATTTTCAAGCTATCAGCTGTATTACATTTTGAGGTGGAACATTGATTATAAAGCTAAACATATAATTAGAATTCCACAAAGGGAGGCCTCGCAGTTGGATTTACCACTGGGGATAATTTTTGTCTTGTCTGTTTTTAAATTCTTAAGTGAGTCCCTTTTTATACTTCATGAAAGGCCATGTTTTGCACACAGAAAATGAGACAAAGTGAGTGAGATAATATCTTTTATTGGACCAACTTCTGTGGGTGTGAGACACAGATCTCCTCTTCAGGTTTGGGCAGATAAATATATTTATCTCATTCACCTTGCCTCTCTAATACTGTGGAACGGAGACAACTACAACTACACTGCATACATACAGAAAATCGTTAGTTTTTGAGCATCAAGGTGGATGAAGACAAAGCAAGTGAGTCACATGTAAATAATCCTCCTGTGTTATGTCCTGGCTGTAACCACACCTAGAAACCTTAAACTAAACAGTAGAGCAGTGTTTGTTATGCTTGCATTTGATACACCTCGCTTGTTAAATCCTTACCTGAGGAGGTTGTGAAGGCTGGGAGTATAACAATGTTTAAAAGGGAACTGGATAAATTCATGGTGGCTAAGTCCATAAATGGCTATTAGCCAGGAAGGGTAAAAAATGGTGTCCGTAGCCTCTGTTCATCAGAGGATGGAGATGGATGGCAGGAGAGAGCTCACTTGATCATTGCCTGTTAGCTTCACTCCCTCTGGGGCACCTGGCATTGGCCACTGTCAGCAGACAGATACTGGGCTAGATGGACCTTGGTCTGACCCAGTACGGCCATTCTTATGTTCAAGTTTGCAGTACATCACAATGTTGTGTGGTTCATTTGCAAAGTAAGCTGTGAGTTGAACCACTGTTAAACATTTCATCAGAGTTGTGATTATCATTTTTGACCAGAGAGAGAGAGAATTCAGTGGTAGAACATGATCAATGAGTTAATTTGCTGGTACTTGCTTCTAGGTCAGACTAATGTAAACTTTCAGAGTTAATACTGTTTTAAAATGCTGATAGTGGGGAAACAGACCACCGCAGAAACATGAATATATAATTTTGCTCTGAGGCTTGGGTATCAAAAGATCTTTCACTTATTAAGTCCCTGTGCACTTACGCATGAGGTTGTATGTGTGATTTTTTTTCATAAGTACTTGGACAAAATATGGAGATAATGGAGGCAAGTAATGAGTTCCTAGGTTTTTGGTCTCACCTAAAGTCTGATTTGATGCCCTAATGTATTAGATTTGAAACAGCATGATTCCTGTCAGTGTATCTGTCCCTTTATTATTTCAAGATTGGTAAGCTGAGTTCCAGGAAATTTGAGTGTGGGTATTTTTCAGATGAGACCTTAAAAACAGATTTTTCATATGTGCTGAGCAGTCACAGTTCCCATTAAATAGGGCACTGCCTAGTCAGCATGGATGTTACTCTATCCTCGTCCAAGCAACCCCTCTCCCCTGTGCCCCCCTAAATTGCTGTGCAGTATGGTTTTGTTCTGTGTGCTGCACTGTGGGCGTTGTGCCTGTGAAGTGTGGTCTTCTAGCAGGAGTGAGCTGTAGAGATTTCTCCTGTATGCACACTTACCTGCAGTAATTCTTATGCAATGTAATCCTACTCAGTCTTTTGATACCATAGTCTAATGGTGATGGTGCAGATAGCTCATGAAAATAGAGCTGTGGGCAGCCTGGACTGAGAAGGAAACTTCTTGTCTTACACCTGGGCAGAGCAGCCATTTATATATGAAGGTTCAGGCTCTGACAGGTCTTTTGGAGCTTTTTTCTACAGGCTCCCTCTGGTCTGTGTTGAGCCTGTAGCAAAGGTAGCTCTTTTTTCACGTCTTAGAAATGGACACGACAGAGCACGGCACTCTCTCTTCTACCAGGAACCATAGTTTATTTTTACACCTCTACCTCGATATAACGCTGTCCTCGGGAGCCAAAAAATCTTACTGCGTTATAGGTGAAACCGCATTATACCAAACTTGCTTTGATCTTCTGGAGCACGCAGCCCCGCCCCCCCAGAGCGCTGCTTTATCGTATTATATCGGGCAGCGTTATAACGGGGTAGAGTTGTATATTGCATCCTTTTAGGGGGAGCGTTACAGAAGGCTTTTTGCTAAAAGATAGAATTGTGTGAGAGAGATGGACTCACTGTACAGTGCTGGTATACAGATTACGAGCGAAGAGCTATGTAACAGAAAGGGAAAAGGAGAGAGTTGAAGATTTAAACTGGGGAAGGAGCAAGTAGCATTAGAACAGGGTGGATAAATGTTCTAGGGCTGGAAGAATGGAAAGAGGCAGTAATGTAGAGGAGGGATTATCTCTCAGCTAAACAGAGTCATGAGAACTGGGTTCCCTGTTCTGCTACTGATTTGCAGTATGTGGCCTTGGGCAAGTCATTTTCCCTGTCAGTCAGCATCTCCATCTGTAAAATGTGGCTAATGCTAACATGCATGTTGAATTTGTAAAGTGCCTTGGAATGCTTTGCTTGCAGGCGCTATATATATAGGAGACCAAGGTACTATGAGGATAGAATGGGGCGGGGAAGCTGAGAGGCATTTCTTTTCTGGAAAGGAGAAAGTTTTGTCTCCCAGAACTAGACCTTAGCATCAGTGCAGCAACTCGCACATCAAAGCTGCTCTACCAGGAGTCGGGGGCCTGCAGTGATCAGCTTCTGTTGATGTAGCACTGCTCCTCCTGAAAGCTCTGAAAGTGCTGTGCTAATTGTCCATGCAAATTGCCTAAGCCACCTCTGAGTGAAATATGACAGCTGTTCTCAGAGTAAGACCCCAAGAGCTCGTCCTACAAGTGAATCAGTGGTGTTTAAAGAGTTGCATAGGGATTCCAGGTTCAAGGTGGGTCTCTGCTCCCTCAATACATCCTGCCCCAAGCAATCCTAGGCATCATCGCTCCTCATGACTCACTTAGCCAGTTAATGTTTGAACATACTTTGAACATGCCCAATGCTATATAGTGTTAAATAAGCAGGAATGAAAGGGGCTCTTGGTATGTTGAATGTTCCAGGGAGTCACCATCATCATGAAGGGGAGAGGCTGTGTTCGATTCCCTGTGATCTGATTCTCCACCTCTGTGTAGGGTGCATATTCAAAGTCATTTTACCTTGTCTGTGCATGGAGAAAAGGAAAAAGGCAGCTAGGGCAGGGCAACTGGCTAGTTGTGTAAAACCTTTGTTAAGAGACTCTTCCAAGCCTAAAGAAAACCTGTGCTCATTGTAGGTCCTAGCACAGCCCCAGGGGCTCTCCTGGCCCTGTACAGAAAGAAGGCAAAGGCAGTCATACAGAAACTATTGCACGCTTTTACGTGTCAGTCTAGGTTAAATCTACAGGCCTTGGTTGCTGCTGCTGTGTTTGAATGGTCAGATCTTGGGCTCAGTTTTCAGTATCTTCATCTTCCAGGACTCTTAGTTGGGCACTTTCTCCAGTACTAAACTCCTAAGACAAAAATAAAACAGCAGGAAAGCTGTTCATTAAGTCTGGGGGAAGAGACACAAAACCACGCTGTCTTCACTGAACTCTGGAGTAGTGTCTGCCAGTCCCCTGCTTCCTTTCTGTGGTGAATATACACAAATCATCCACTGAAACTGGGCCCCAAATTAAGGAACTTTACAAACTTTTACAAAATCTAAGACTAATGAAAATGTTCAATGACTTAATTCCAATGGAAAATGGTTTTAAAAGAAATTCTGAACAGAGTCTAACTTACCATTGCGACACTAAGACTCTGAAAGTGAAACTAACTAAAAATAGAATAGTGAAGTTGGCTTCACTGACTTTCATTGTCCAAGTTCAGTGGTGTATAGCCTAAGAACGGCCATACTGGGTCAGACCCAAGTTCCATCCAGCTCAGTGTCCTGTCTTCCCACCGCGGCCGGTGCTGGGTGCCCCAGAAGGAATGAACAGAACAGGGAATCCATCAAGTGAGCCACCTCCTTTCACCCATTCTCAGCTTTGGCAGACAGAGGCTAGGGACACCATCCCTGCCCCTCCTGGCAATAGCCATTGATGGACCTATCCTGCATGAATTTATTTAGTTCCGTTTTTAAACCTTGTTATAGTCTTGGCCTTCACAACATCCTCTGGCAAGGAGTTCCACAGGTTGATTGTGCGTTGTGTGAAGAAATACTTCCTTTTCTTTGTTTTAAACCTGCTGCCTACTAATTTCATTTGGTGACCCCTAGTTCTTGTGTTATGAGAAGGAGTAAATAACACTTCCTGATTTACTTTCTCCGCACCAGTCATGATTTTATGGACCTCATATCCCCACTTTGTTGTCTTTTTTCCACGCTGAAAAGTCCTAATCTTATTAATCTCTCCTATATGGAAGCCTTTGGATACCGCTAATCTTTTTTATTGCCCTTTTCAGAACTTTTTCCAATTCCAGTATATCTTTTTTGAGATGAGGCAACCACATCTGCACGCAGTATTCAAGATGTGGAGTACTATGGATTTATATTGGGGGCAATATGATATTTTCTGTTTTATTCTCTATCCCTTTCTTAATGATTCCCAGCATTCTGTTCCCTTTTTTGTTTGCTGCTGTACATTGAGTGGAGGTTTTCAGAGCACAATCCACAATGACGCCAAGATCTCTCTCATGAGTGGTAACAGCTACTTTAGACCCAGTCATTTTATATGTATAGTTGGGATTGTGTTTTCCAAAGTGCATTACTTTGCGTTTATCAACATTGAATTTCATCTGCCATTTTGTTACCCAATCACCCAGTTTTGTGAGATCCCTTTGTAGCTCTTCCCAGTCTGCTTTGAACTTAACTATCTTGGGTAGTTTTGTATCATCTGCAAATTCTGCCACCGCACTGTGTACCCCTTTTTCCAGATCATTTATGAACATGTTGAACAGTACAGACTCCTGGGAGACACGCCACTATTTACCTCTTTCCAGTCTGAGAACTGACCGTTATTCCTACCCTTGGTTTCCTTTTAACCTGTTACCAATCCATGAAAGGACCATCCCTCTTATCCCATGACAGCTTAGTTTACTTAAGAGCCTTTGGTGAGGGACCTCGTCAAAGGCTTTCTGAACATCTAAGTACACTATATCCACTGGATCCTCCTTGTCCACATGCTTGTTGACCCTCTCAAAGAATTCTGGTGGATTGGTGAGGCATGATTTCCCTTTACAAAAGGGATAAATGATGAAAAAGGTGAATAATATTGCCCAGCTTTCTAAGGTGCTCTAAAATCTGTGGATGAAAGTGCCAGAGTATTGCTAAGGATTAACCTTATTAGACTGTTAAATCCAGGTGACACTACCTTTTTCTTGTAGGGGATAAATGGGGTGGGGTACACTGTTTTGTTTCCTTCATGTATGTGTATCATGTTGGTGGGAGAGTTACGGGAATAGCTTAATAAATAAGTTAAAGTAATGAGCCTTATGTAAGTAAGCAAGCTGCTTTATTACAGATAAAGCAGGTGGTATTTTGCAGCATTTTGTTAAGAGAAGAAACCATTTTATACAAGGTGAACAGAGGTGCTCTGCCAGCACTATATTAACTAAAGCAAACAGATAAAAACTACAAAATGCAGTAGTGATCTATGTCTAGCACATGCTAGGCCTGAAGTAGACTGAGGAGCAAATGATTTGCCCATTGCTAAGGAGGATTGCTCCTCAGGTTCTGGTGGAGTGATTTGGGGGAGGAGAGGAGATATAGGTAGTAATTCTCTGCTGCTGCTTACTAACAGGGGCACCATGAGAAAAAAAATGAGGAAGCAGGTAGGACAAAGCACCAGTGTCTGTTATGTAGAGGAAATTCAGGTGTCCTCTGGTTTAAAAAAAAAAAAAAATCTGCCATTTACACAGAATTCTGCAAGCGGTGTGCATGAAACTTCCAAGGATTTCTATAACCCTGCAGAACAATGTTTGCATGGTTATTAAATGCATGTCTTTGCTTGCTCTCTGCGTTGAGCTGAAGTGAGATTTCTGTGGGAAGTTGCTAGTAGTTTGACCTTTGAAATGGAGTCCAGCATCACTTGGCTTGGACAAGAGCGCGTGGAGCATCGGAGACTACTGCAAGTTTGAGTGTACAGTATCTTGTTGCAGAAAGCCTTTTTTAGGTAAATGTGTAACTTTGCTCTTGTAGTAGTATATTAGGGAAAAACCTTTGTGTTTGCATAAATGTAATCCCAGTTCATACAACAAATGCTGCATTGTTGTAGGACTCTATTGCAGCCTGGTTGTCCTCCGATATGGTTAGAATTGTCATTTCTGCACCAGAAAAAGGAACCAAACAGTATGAATTGTACTAGAGCTGTATGTTGACTTCTACAGTATTTGGGAACATGTTTAAATCCTGTATACTCTGCAAGATTGAATCTTGCATTAACCATTGTATAGCATTACCATGCAATCCTTAGGCAAAAATTAATATAAACTGGTGGGACCTTGCACTATAGCTCCTGTAGTGAGAAGCTATGACTTGTAGATTACATTTCCACTTTAGGCCCATCTGTGCTAGTTTCTTACGGTATTTGTAATATGGACAGATGCACACGTGGTCTGTGTCCATGCACAATGCTGTTAACATGAATTACCCCTCTCTGTGCACGGCATTACCATTATTAGGTTAGAACCAGGTTCCACACTAGATGTAACCACCGAACATCCTTCTCTGCCCTTGCAGAGGCAGCTGAGGTGGAATAGAACATCTGCCAAGGTTTTCCCAGAAGGCACTGATAGAAAACATTGTGCAGGATTGTAGTTGTAGACAGATCAAGGTGGTTTTGTCATTGAGAAAAGCTGCACCACGAATGTGCTGCACCATATTGGCTAAGAGTGAATGAGTCTGATTTCCCTGAACATAATTCTAAATGGAATACAGTTTATTATTTGTGCTGTGGTAGTACCTAGTTGTGGATCAAGGCCCTGTTGTGTAAGATGCAGCACAGGGCTGTATAAAGAAGGATTCCTGTGATAATTAGGAGTCTGTTAAGTGGCTTGCGCAATCTGAAGGCAGCATAAATCCATGCCCATTCTCCACATTCTGCTTTTTCCAGGATTTTAGCTAAATTGCAGGCTTCCAATTTGGATTTTACTTCTCTAATTTATCTCTCTTGGCAGAGTGTCTCATCTTTAATTAATGCTGTCAACACTGCCTTAAACCCCCCTAAAAATTGTCATGAGCTGTCTCTAGTTTTCCAAATTACTATAAAAAGACCATTTAAAAGAATCTATAGTTGAAAGCAAGCCCTGTAGTTTATATAATATTTTATGAAGAGGATCCAAGCATTTCCCTGTCAGTACCCATTACACTGATACACTGGTTTTATATACATAGTAGTTGTTTCTAGAATGGCTAATTTCCAGCAATTATGGCTCATTAAGTATAGTAGTGGATGGCTAATGCAATACATTTTTATTTTCTAGCATATCTGTTTTTGGACTGCAAAAATACCTTGGAGTTAAACAAAGCAAGAGAGTGGTTTTGCAGCTGAACTCTGAAAAGGCACTTGAATGAGTCTCAGGGAGGCAGAGTCAGATGCAGGAGGTGCAGAGAAGGTGGCTCTGTGACCAAGGAGAGGAATCCATCGCTAAAAGAATAAAGGGAGACTGGAGGGGAAGGGAGCAATGAAACAGAATGGAGCGAGTCCATGGAGACAGTATATTCAAACAAGGGAATATTTCTACTGAATCCTAAAATGAATGGGAAGCCGGTGAAGTTGTTCTACGATTGGGGTGATACAGAGAGGGATTGGCAACCATATTCTGTAGATCAGGACTCCAGAGGAGACCACAGACTTGCAATAATCAGATAAAAGGAGATGAAGGCCTGGAAGAGGGTTTCCGTAGATATTGAGCTGAGTCAATGGTGCTGTTGGACAAGATAATCAATCCAGTTGCTGCTGTAGAAAGAATATTCCCTGTACCACCTGTTTCTCCTGGAAGCATTTCTCCAGAACTTTGTGCCCAATTATTTTTACTTGATGGTTGCCAGATATTCTGCCTTCAGCAAAGGCAACAGATACATCTCTTGTATACAAACAAGGAGCGTTGAGACCTTGTTCATCAAGCTCTGACTGAGTGACTTAATGACTGAGTAGGCTCATGTCAATAATGATTTCTTAAGTGTAAATAACCTTAAACATAGTTTTGCTCTTCACTTATCTATTGTGTTTTCTGACTGAGGATGTAAATATTTTCCCGGAAGGCTTTTGGTTCAGTAAGTACCTTCAGTGTGCCATCCTTCTTATTGCTAGCATCTTTAAGCTCTCAGTTGCATGATGAGATAACGGTTTGTTTAATCAGTGAAAAATTACTGAGGTAATCTTATCAGAGTACCTATGACTAAGGCTTTGTTAGTCACAGCTAGCGCAGGAGTGTCAGATTCTGTCACTCTGTTTCTGGGCAGTTTTGACACAGGTTGGGATTCAGTTTATGGCAAACCCCAAGATTGACAGCAAGGCCTTTGGCTCCTCCATCAATTTACATCTTTTATGCTCTTACATTTTAATTCATTCTGCATGAATAGGGCTTAATTAACCATTAAAAAATGTAACACCTTTGCTGTGACAAATGCACAGTTTTCCCTTCAACACTCCCAATGTTACAATTAAATACCAACAGGAAATAGGGGTATAAAGATTAGATGGTTGTGAAGTGGGATATTATGAGAAGAAACTGGGCCGTAACAGTAACTCAAATCACCCCTGCATTAATTTCTTTATATAAAGAAGTGCAAGTGCGATTTTATGCCCAGTAAGGTGTCCAGTCATTGATATTGTTGGAAGAGGAGTACTTGTGGCACCTTAGAGACGAACAAATTTATTTGAGCATAAGCTTTCGTGGGCTAAAGCCCACTTCATCAGAAGCATGCAGTGGAAAATGTAGTAGGAAGATATATATACACCAAGGACATGAAAAAATGGGTGTTGCCATACTAACGAGAGTAATCAGTTAAGATGGGCTATTATCAGCAGGAGAAAAAAAAGTTTTGTAGTGATAATCAGGATGGCCCATTTGCAGCAGTTGACAAGAAGATGTGAGTGACAGTAGGGGAAAAAATTAGCATGGGGAAATAGGTTTTACTTCGTGTAATGACCCATCCATTCCCAGTCTTTATTCAAGCCTAATTTAATGGTGTCAAGTTTGCAAATTTGTTCCAATTCTGCAGTTTCTCGTTGGAGTCTGTTTTTGAAATTTTTTTGTTGGAGTATTGCGACTTTGAGGTCTGTAATCAAGTGACCAGTGAGGTTGAAGTGTTCTCTGACTGGTTTTTGAATGTTATAATTCTTGACGTCTGATTTGTGTCCATTTATTCTTTTGCGTAGAGACTGTCTGGGTTGGCCAATGTACATCTACCAATATGATCTATGCCATCCTGTGTCAGCAATGCCCTTCTGCTATGTACATTGGCCTTAGGAGTTTTCAGTTGTCTTAAATTGACAAGTCATTCCAAGTGGTTGTTTAGCCTTGTACCAGCCAATCTTTGTAGCTTTAACTTTGGGATTCTCCTGGAAGCAAATGGGAGGACAGTTAAAAATAAAATAAAATGTAGCAGTAGTATTAGCAATGCAATTTCCAAAACAAAATTTCTGTGACGGAAGGATAAAGTCGAGATCAGTCAAGGCACAAGTACATCCATCTGTGTTGGTGTGTTTTACCTTTCCTGCCATTGATCTGAAGAAAAGTATTCCCTTGGATATTTTAGGGAAAAGACGAAAATGCATCCTACTTCTGTGTCTGCAGAACGCCCAGTACACTTGTAACCAGAATGATGAAAATGCCCTTGAAATACAGTACAGAGAATAAAAACAAATGCAGAAAATGGGACTTTGAAAACATGGGTCCAGACCACGTATTCTCCCAGTTTTTTCAGCTTGTAATGCTAAATATTGGTGCTAATTTAGGCTTTTTAAAGCTTTTAATATGTTTGGCAGGCTGTTCTTCCTCCATTGTGGTTGTGTATGTGAGGACAGCTTGGAGTAAATACAGCTTAACTTAGTCTCTGGCATGGGATTTAATTTATTTTATTTTGATTTACAATGGATGTAACTTTTAAGAAGCCTGTCTTGGGCTCTAAGTGCCTTTGCCATGAGTTAATCATAAAATAAAACCAGCGGCTTTGTACTCCAAAGACTAAGCAAGCAGAGGTCAAATCAGACCAAAACAAGACCCCTTTTTGTCCACAAATAACAGTCCCTATCGTGCCCTTCCCTCACCAAAAGCCTTGGTAAATAGAGGAGTCTTGCAATGGGCCCTGGAGGTCAACAGATTTGTCTATTTTGGACCAAAGGGTTTTTGGGGGGTGGGGGTGAGGAAAGAAGAGAGGGAGAAAGCAGGTTTCAAAGAAGCTGTATTGCCAGCCACTTCTCTATTCCATGCTTGCACTGCAGCAGCAGAGGCAAACTCCCTCAATCTGGATACGCTTTGCCTTTGATCAAATGGATTTAAACTTGATTTCAATCTCCAGTAAGGACGATGTGGATCTCTGATACTATTGCTGCTGCAGGTCTTTCAGTATACGTGTTTCATGTTTCTGGGACTCAACTAAGCTGGTTTATTTATATTGCTATTTTTTAGCAGTTTCATAAGTAATAAAGTGTATTCTGATCCTTAAGTTTTTCATGATAAAATTGTTTTCCTGAAGAATACAGCTCTATGCACCAAAATGCTATAAATATTTACCAGCTGTGGATGGAAAGAGAACGTTCCCATTCTTCCACAATAAAGGTGAATGTCTTAGCTCAGATGGAAGACACAGAACAGCACTGGGCCAGAGCCATTTCAATTACTTGTCTTTAAAATAGATTTAAATACATGGAGTAATTAGGGAAAATTCTTGAGGCCTAATCCAGTGAATACTCACTGCCGTGAGTAGGCCCATTGCCTTCTGTGGGATAGCTTGCAGTAATAAGTGTTACACCCAGGTAGTAAGTGCAGGATCAGACCCTGAGTTTGAAAAGTTTATACCTTTCATTCCATTTGACTTTAGCGGCCTATCTTGCTCTAGGACAGTGTTTCCCAAACTTGGGACGCTGCTTGAGTAGGGAAAGCCCCTGGCGGGCTGGGCCGGTTTGTTTACCTGCCCCGTCCGCAGGTCTGGCCGATAGCGGCTCCCACTGGCTGCGATTCGCTGCTCCAGGCCAGTGAGAGCTGCGGGAAGCAGCAGCCAGTAAGTTCCTTGGCTTGTGCTGCTTCCCGCAGCCCCTGTTGTCCTGGAGTGGCGAACTGTGGCCAGTGAGCTGTAGCCCATGAAAGCTTATGCTGAAATAAATTTGTTAGTCTCTAAGGTGCCACGAGTCGTCCTGTTGTCTTTTTTCATGTCTCTTCAAGAGGAGACAGTTTAGTTGGAACCTGCCCAAATTGAAGCTTCATGAGGTCTCTGGCAATGAGGCTGTTAGGCTTTAATCTTTATCATGCCAATTGCTTGGCTTTTCCAGAGGTGGCCCTTTCTTTGGGTATATAAGCTGGGCTGTACTGGAACACCTCCCTGGTCCACCAAGATAGTATCCTGCCTTCTGTACCGGGCAACATTTGATGTGTCAAAGAAAAGTAATCCACCACCTGCTTCCCAGCTGTGCAGTTCTGAAAATTAAAGAACTTTATTATAGAAATATGGGTCCATGTAGACCAGATCCTGGAGGGAGGAGTAAGAGGAATTCAGATGAGATATTTCTGCAGCTGTTCTGCATGTAAACTGCTTCAAAGCTTTTAGTCATTGCTTTTGTAAACAAAGCAGAAACTGTCCACATTAGTTTTGGCTGAATCGTCCTGTTGTCTTATTGAATCTCTCTGTCCCCAACTTTCTGTTAATATTGCAGGAAGAAAGGTGTATTGGAATAATTTGATCTGTTTTTCACTCTTGTGCCCTGCATCACAAAGGGTATGTCTTCTATTTGATTTTTGGCTGGTGAAAAATAAACAGAATGTAAGTTTTATCTTGCAGGCTTTGTCAATGTGAATTTTTTTAGGTTGAGAAGCTAGCTTTCAAAAATCATTAGGTTGACTTTTTAAAAGTTTGTAGTGTCATATTTTAAAGTGCATTCAGAACACTGTTCCATTGCAGGTTTTCTCTTTCTGCTAATTAATCTGCTGTCAAAGATTTAACAATCAAGCTAATCCCTGTCTTTAAATGGGTGGAACGTTTTTTGTACCTTTCTGTATATTTGTTTTTTTCTTCTATTGGCAAATTGCTGACTGTGTATTCTCAAAGAATCTTAACTGTAACTTCCCCAAACTGTTTCCCCTCTACCAGTAACTGAACACTTCCTGAGAAGTCAGTATATTTAAATCCCCCGAAGAGGCAATGTTGCTACTTAGTATTGCAGACTGCAGCAGGAAAAGCCAATATGCCCAAAGTAATAGTCGTGTTCCTTGTAGAATTTGTTAAACAGGAAGTAAAACACACTTGTTCAGGTCTGTATGTTTAGGTTCAGGGACCATTGGTGTTGGTGGAGAAAGGGTAATTGGTCCCATTCATCACAGTTGTGTGACAGTGACCTACTGATGGCAACAGAGGAGAAATTAATCCCCCAGTGTCCTGTTAACTGTGGGAGGCACAGGGATATCTAAATCAGACAAGCATTTATTCTGTGTACTAAAAGGGTAGGTTGCTTCTATTTCAGGGCAGGCAAAATAAGAACTAATTGGTAGCAACAACTCTATTTAGACCATTTTATTAAACTATTTAAAAATTAATGGAGACTTGCTGCTTTTGCATTAGATGCAGAATCTTCCTGTCAAGTAACCATATGGCATTTCTTCTGTAGTTGTTAGCCTAGCCTCGGGTGTGAAGATCTGGAATGTGAACCTAGCAACACGTGTCAGTGGGCAGATCCACACAGTGACCTTGTTAAATTTTAACTTGTTTTGTAGCTTAACAGAGGCTAAGTAGCTTCCTGTAACAGTAATGTTCCTCATCTGATGAAGAACCAACGCATACTCTACATGTCTAGGTCATCCTTGCTACTAACCTGTATGATGAAATTAACTCGCTTATCCGCTGCCTTTCCTACTTCCTCTTGTGGGCATTGTCATTATTAGGTTAGTAAGGTGTATTTCAAACTCTCAGTTGGATGGTGTGTCACGCAGGAGATGTGTTGACTAGCACATGCTTTCACTTTTGCATCCAAGATGTGTGTCTGTTAGTTTGTAGGGTTTAAGGCTTTGGAAACTGGTGTACATATGGTAAGTGTCCATATTGTAAGGCTGTGCATTGATCCTGACATAGAGAAGTTTGGGGATTTGTTTTTTTGGCTTTTTTAAAATATTGATCTGGGATTAGCTATTGCAAAATATCAGGGTGGGACAAGGTCCAACATGGTTGCCTGCTTCCAAAATATCTTTCAGCTTTGAGTAAAGTCTTGATATTGTCTGTTGATTGGATTTAACAGTTGTGGTCAATCTTACATGCTTTAATTGTGCTGAAAACTCAGATTTTTTTATAAGAGAAAAACCAGCATACACAGGAGTCCATAAAGCCACAATGGAAGGTCAGCAGAGACAGTAAATAGACTCACTTAGAAAAAAATACAGTTCTTGGCTCAAAGCAGCATGAACTAAAAACTTTCTTTCCCAGTCTTAACATAGAAGAACCATCAAGATGTCAGTTTCACCAGCAGTCACTCAGCATGACTGAGTATGACTAAGCTAAGTGTATCCGCTCTCAGGGCTCTCTACACCATCTATCAGATGTCATTTCCTCGGCACTTTCCCTTTGGGGGGGTTGTGTTGGTGGGCGGAGTGAACGGGACAGGGTTTTAATGCTTTTTTGTTATCAGCCTTAATTGTATCTGCCCCTTGAGCAGTGAAGACTCTTGTGTACAATGGGTCTAAATAAAATAGAGAAACAGTATAAAAAACAAGGGGAGGGAGGCAAATCCATAAAGTAAACTGTATTTTTTTGTTGTTCAAATCGTGCAGAAGGGGCAAAGGTACGTAACTGTAGTAATCAGAGTAGTGCACATGCTGAGGGGGACCCTTTTAAAATGGCTTTTCTATGCATTTCTCATGGTTCTGGTCTTAAACGGCTGTTTTCTTACAAAATGTATCCTGCAGTCAGGGCTGTCCCTAGGTGGGTGTGGGGCCTGGGACATAAGTGCAGAGTTTCGATCTGCCAGGGGGTGGGGGAGGGGAGGGGGAGTTTGCTCTGCCCAGGCCCTGCCCACACTCCATCCCTTCACCCAAGGCCCCACTCCTGCCCTCTCCCTGCCCAGTTTTGCCCCATCCCCTGAGCATGCTGCGCCCTTGCTCCTCCTCCTCCTCCTCCTCCCCGCCCCACACCTCCAGGCACTGCAAAACAGCTGATTGGCACTAGGTGCTGGGAGGGAGGGGGAAGCGCTGGCACTGATCAGCGGGGCTGCCAGCGGGCAGAAGGGGCTCCTCCTCACCTCCCCACCCGCCTCCTCATGAAGTGCTGAGCTCCCCAAAGCGCAGGGTCCAGGGCAGTTGCTTCCATTTGCCGTACCCTAGGGACGGCTCTGCCTGCAGTTCAATGGCCGTGTGCTAGGTCTACAACCCAAAGCTAAATTACTGAGCAATGTGTAGTTCTTCTGCTGTTTACTGGTATCATTTCTCTTGCCCATTATCTTGATCTTAGCTTGCTGCTTAAAGGCCTTCACAAAAGAAGGCTCCTGCCACATCCTGACATACAGCATTTAAAGAAAGTGCTCCTGAAACTTTGAGACATTGACTCTTCTCCAGTGTACCAAAAAAGGCCCCACACGATATTCTTGTAAAGAACATTGTAGCTGACAGAATGATAGGGTGTTTTTTAGCTTTGCTGGTTAAGTGCCACCATGGTTTCCTTAGCAGTGAAACTCCTCAAGAAACAATGGTTGCTCATGTAAACGTAACTGGAAGCTTAATACTGTCTGCCCTGAGCACTGAGCCTCAAATCTGCTGCTGGTGCATACTGTATGCTCACATTGTAGTGTGTGGTGCATCAGGGCATGTTGGATCACTTTTTCTCCTGCTTTTTTGATTTAAACCAAACTTCCACTTTTTAGTGACCAGAAGCATGTTGAGTACTTTGTGTGCCAAATAGGAATACATGATCCATGCCCAGAAGGGATTGCAGAAATAAGGGACCAGTCCTATAGTCTCCTATGCAGCAAGGACTTTGCCACTGCCATGTAGTTATCCATTTTGCATGCACTCATCTTGGTGGTTAAGTTTCAAAAACAAGTATTCACTTCTTATGGATCCTGTGAAAGTGAGGGGTGAGTTTTAAGGAGGGATTTGAATGAGGGAGAGTAGTGACTTATGGGATAGCATTCCATGCTGGTGGGGGGGGGGGTGTGTGTGTGTGAGAGAGAGAGAGAAAAGACATGGTCCTGGTTTCAGGAGCAATAAACGCACAGTGCCCTAAAACTGGCATCACTGGCTGAAAGACTTGAGATTATTGCTTGAAATCCTGACTGAGCTCAAATATATCTGGCACTGTAATGTTGCCTTCAAATTCCTTAGAAACTCAGACTGTTTGCAAAGCCTTCTCTTTGCACTATGTCTGCTTGCCATTGGCTGCTGTCTTGTATTTGTCTGGATCAGACAGTGAGCTGCCCAGGCCAGTGACAAGATCTTCTTGTCTGTCAGGTAAGATATATACTTGTCACTTAGGGTATGTCTACACTGCAGTTGAAGGTATGACATACCTGTGCTAGCTGTAATCTCACTAGCTTGGGTACCAATAACAGTGAAGTCGTGGCAATGTGGGCTGTACCAAGGTACCCTGGTATGAACTTGTGTTCCTAGCTCATGCTGAAGCCTGTGCTGCCATGGTTGCATTGCTGGTTTTAGCCACGTTGTGTCTATGAACTGCAATCACACCTCCAACTGCAGTGTAGACATACCCTCCGTGTGTTGCCGGTGTAACAGAGTCACTCCAAAGTGATTCCTGTTTTTGAGGTAATAACTGTGTCTAAACAAGCTCCGAGACAGAAGTGATAGGGAAGATTTGTGCTTCTCAAATCGTGTCATTTGATAGTCCTTCCTGAGTAGTGAGAGGGTAGAGATCAGCTGTGTTTGTCAGTCCTTGAGGTGAAGGTGGATGAGATGACAGTGTCCATGTTGGTTGTGTTCTTAACAGTAGGCTGATCTGAAGGCTGTAGCAAATAGGAGTGGGATGCTTTGAGTACTATATAGTTACTGAGCTTGCAAGGCATCATTATCCTAGTGCTTAAAACGGGGCAGTGGGAGTCAAGACTCCTAGATAATATTCCGAACTCTGGAGGGACTTGTCAAAGAGCACACTGAGTATGTCTACACTGTGATAAAAGACCTGTGACATGGCCGTGGTTTGCCTGGGACATCTGACTTTGACTGTGTGGCTGTAAATTTGATGTGTGGATGTGTCTGGGCTTGGGCTGGAGCCCAGGCTCTGAGACCTTGTGAGGGGTGGAGTCTCAGAGCCCAGGCTCCAGCTCAAGCCTGAACATCTACACTTCCGTTTTTTATAGCCCTCAGTGTGAGTCCCGCAAGCCTGAGTCAGTTGACCTGGGCTCTGAGACTCAGTGTTTTATCATAGTATAGATGTAGCCTATGAGTCAGCAGCAGAATGGGGAATAAAACCCAGGACTCCTGTCTCGCCATTCCATGTTTAGTCCACTGAACCACAGCTTCTCCATCAGACTTGTTTTCAGGATATGTAATTCAGAGAATCTCTCTTCCCACCCCACAAAACACAGCGTCACAGTTTGGTGTTTTCTGCCCGATGTTAGCTGTGCCTGAAGCCCAGGTGATGGTGATCGGCTTTGTGGACTGACGTGATATTTGTACAGTGCTGGCACAGTGTTGTCCTGGCCCATGACTGGGGCTCCTTGGACCTACCTCAGTACAAATGACAATCAAATCCCTCTTTTGACAGGGGGTGAGAACTTAAACCCTTCCTGGATAGGATGTACCAAAGAATATTGAATATTGGTCTTCTGGTCGTTCAGAACTGGCGGGACCAGCGCAGGCAGTGGTGCATGTAGAAGTGCACGTTGTCTCCATCACCTCTCACACACACGCACCCCACCACCATACCCCTGAACTTTCTGGGATATGGCACCAAACTTCTGCTTTCCCTTTTCTCGCAGTAACATCTTCATCTCTTCTGCCACAATGCCTTAATTTCACAATCTTGATATTGCATAATGTGATCATACTTGTTGCACTTGCCTCTCCGCTTTGGAAGAGTTATTGTTTTAAAATCTGGAGCAGTTATCTGTAATTATAACTCCTTAATTATTTTATGGGATGAACATGAGTTGCCATTCCCTTTCTATTAGCTGACAAGGACTGGTGGCCTCAGACACTGAAGCACTGGTTCTCAGTTATCCTCCCTTATTAGCCATCTCCTGGTCAGAAGAAGCAGGAGGGAGGTGAGCAGTCCCCAGGGGTAGATAGGTTCATTCTGAGCTGCTCTGCCTTGCCCCTGCGCTCTTGACACTTTTCCCAAGACACCCAAGGCACATTCTTGATGCTAGTAGCATGTCTAATGAGGAGTGCATTGCCAGCTGAATGCAGGGTGTGCAAACAAGGCGTTTTTGCCCCAAATTTTGCACCATTGTTTCTCCCAGTTCAACTCCAGCATTGGTAGCTACAGTGGGGAAACTAGTGTAGACCATGCTGAGGGGCCTGCCAGTATTTTAAGTCCCATGTTATCTAAGGGTATGGCTACATCTGGAATTTCAAAGCGCTGCCCCGGCAGCGCTGCGGGAGCGCTGCCGGGGCAGCGCTTTGAAGTGTGAGTGTAGTCAGAGCAGCAGCGCTGGGAGAGAGCTCTCCCAGCGCTGCATGTAAACCACATCCCTTACGGGTGTAGCGTGCAGCGCTGGGAGCCGCGCTTCCAGCGCTGCTGCCCTGATTACACTGACGCTTTACAGCACTGTATCTTGCAGCGCCCAGGGAGGTGTTTTTTCACACCCCAGTTGCAGCGCTGTAAAGTGTGAGTGTAGCCAAGGCCTAACTGTTCAGAGCAGATTTAAAAGACACTGGGCTTAAAATGCCCATTAGCTGTTGGTACCTGTTGACGGGAGAGCTCCCACCAGTGGAGCTGAACCAACAGAAGCAGCAATGGGACAACAAAGGCTTAGGGGCTATCTACACAGCTCAGGTGTAAGCTAGGGTGTGATTTGAAGTGCGCTAAGTATTCAGCATTAACGCCCTCAGTGGACACACTTACTGCATGGTGAAAATGCCTTTGTGTGCTTTAGCTTAATACACTTTGAAGTACAGTACTTTAAACCACTTGGAGAGCATTTTTAATGTATAGCTTGTTGTTTCAATAGTATTATTGGATTGAATACTTCCTTCTCCCTGGATTGGTGAGTACATTTTTTAAAATTTCTCTGACACGTAGACTAACAAAAATAATTGTACATTTAATGTGTTCTCTTACGCTTTGAAATATTCTCAGTTTTTCTGTCCACCAAGCATGCTTCTTCAAATAGTTCATTAAATCTACTTCTTACTTGAAACCCTCCGAAGAAGATTTCCCTGATTATCTTCTCCCTGTAGTTTCCCATGTCTTGTACCGTTCACCTGCATGAGACTGAGTGCTCTGCAGGACAGAAACCATGCTTGGTGACTGAAAAACACCGTGTAAAGGTACAGTGTTCTCTAACTTTATTCACTTTAGTTTTTCACCAATATCATCTTTGTTACCGCTGTAATGATTTTGTAATTTATCATTGCTGATAAATCTGTTTTCACTGTGGGCCAGCAAATGAAACTTACCAACTTCATCCCTGTGGACAAGTCACCCTTATGGTGGTCCCTCCCTCACTGTACAGTTAGAACCCTTGTGGAATTTTCGTGGCTTTCACTGCTTGTCCTCAATATGATACAATCTAACTGCAATAAGGGCCTCCCCTAAGATTACCAGCATCTGCTTCCTCCAATTGGCATTCCATCATCGTAACATGAAAAGCAGTACTGTTTCACTATAAAGATACAACAGATGTGATGACATAATGTAGCGTTGTCAAGCTCTTCCTGATAATTTAAAACCCATTCTGTTATGTCACTAGTTCTGACTGCTCCTTTCTGAGCACGACAGAGAGATCAGGAAGACTGAAAAAAATGTGTGGGAAAACTCATTTCTTAGAGTGGTCCAGAATCTAGTTCCACACCCTGTCTTTTAATATTGGCATTAAAGTGCATTTGTTTGTTCTTTTGCATTTTCAATAAATATTCTAAGAATAAGGTGAGTGTCTCCTTTCCTTTTCCGATAGCTTGTTTCAGTGCCCCTTCAGCTACTCCTGTTTTCTTTCTATGCCATGAGAAGCACAACTTTTATAAGAATAGCATAATTGTTCAATGAGTTTCACAGTTTAAGAGGATGCGAAGTTTGGGGGCAGATCCTACTTGAAGGTGGTAGGCACTTTAGCTTCCCGTAATTCTGCAGCTCTTAGCCTTTGTGCACTAGCAGTCTTGAATTTTGTTCCCTGACTTTTCTCCCCTTCTCCCCCTTGTGAAGAGAGGAGGGAATTAAATGTTAATTCACTGGCCTGGCAAAAACTTGAATTGCAAAGAAAGCAGTTTGCACATCACAAGTAGGTAAGACCCCATATTGGCAGCCTTTTACCAGGTGTTGTGCTAGGTGGAGCAGAGGCTTCAGAATTTAAAAAAAGTTTTCAGAAGGTTGAATCTGACACCCAGGTGACTTCATGTTGTCCAGGATTTGACAAGAATTCCTGAGTGAAACAGAGCTTCTCTTGTGTGCACTTGGCTTCCAAACAAATTAAACTAAGAGACTGGGAAATGTAAAGCTGTGAAAAGGCAAACTTTCAGCATGTTTTTTGAGGGCCATTTATTTGCTTAGGTCCTGGTTTGTGTGACTGTAAATATCAACCCTATGCACCTTTCAAGTATGAAATGGGTTAGGAAAGATGAAACTTATATCTAAATGCACAGAGACCTAGGTGATGTTTGGGGGTGGGGGCAAAGGGAAGGGGATGGATTTTCAGATCGTGAGTGAGTTTTGATGTAAATGAGTGGGTAGGATTTTCATAGGAGCTGAAGAGAGTTGCTAGTAAGTAATTTTTGACAGGAGCCAACTGATCAATATCAGTCTTAAATCTCAAGCTGGAAGCTTAGAAATTCTGCAAGTGTTGCTGGGAGCTGAACTTAATGTAACTGGCATTACAAAACAATGCCTTACTCTTTACATATTGGACTAAAGGAAACAAGTCTCTGGTTAACAAGATTTGTTTTATTCACTTGAAAACAGAGTGAGGCTGCTGCAGAGTCCATGGGAGGGGAAAAATGGAGATGTGGAAGATTGTGTCTCTCCTAGAATAAGCAGCAAGTGACTGTTCCTGAGTCCTCTTAGTTTGTTTTGTTTTGTTTAGCTGCCAGGAGACTGCTGCTGAGAAAATCCCCAACTTCCCCCAGAGTAAAGAACAATTCTGGACATTTGTGAAAGTATTTTTGGCCACCAGGCTCTGAATAAATGGCAAGATCAGGGAACATAGAGGTTTGTTTGGACTACACGCTAGCATTCCTTTAAAAAAACAAACAAACAAAAACAAACTCAACCTAAATTCAATGGGGGTTTCCAGAAGTTGGTCACTGATCCTTCTTCCTCTCTTCTTGCCAAGTTACTGGTGGAATTTGGTAGGAAGTTCTGAGATTTGATTCAGTGCTGCAGATTTCATGTGGGACTTAGTTTGCTGTAATTTTTCAGGATAGTATAATCATGCTATGAATATTAAAGTGCCCTAAAATAAGCATTTGCTTGTGCTGTAGAAAGCTTGATTTTGATAGTTTGCTTTTAATATCTGTGAATGCTGAGAGGTTAAATGCTGTGTTTTTGCTGTCTCGGGCAGCCAGTTTCTTCTCATGCCCTTGTCTGTGACTCTGGAGTGATGTCCTTGGCTGAACAATCTGGATGGAAGTCTGTGATAATCACTTTGTTACTTCTGTTAATTGGGAGGCAAGGGGGTATTGTGGGAGGGAGCAGATGTTGCACCTTTGTAACTTGCCAAATGTATTCTTAGGACTTGTTTTGTCTTTAATTACCTTGTGTCAGGGTCCGCACATGCTTCTACCCTCTCATGCCTGTGCTCTGTGTTGGCTGGTTAAATAAATAGTCCTCTCCTTCTGTGGTGCTTCACCCTTGTGTCTTCATTTACAGTGCGACCCCTCTTTGTTCCCCCAACAGTTATCCACATTTAGACCCTCCCTAGGGTCTGCAGGCCATTGAGGCTCCTTTCCTTGGGTGGGGAGACCTAGATATGGCCCTCCATCTCCTCCCAGGCCAGCCTCCTGACTGAGCTTTCCTTAGGGCTTTATAGCCCTCCTTTACTCAGCCCAGCTGCTGGCCTTTAACTCAGGTCGTTGCTGTGAGTCCGCCCTCATTAGGGCCTGCAGCTGGGCCCTCTGCTGGCTGCCTGAGCCCCTGCACTTGGCCACCTTACCAAAAAGCAGGGCTTAGCCAGCCTTTAGCAGGGCATTCAAGGGGTTTACCCCTGCCCTGCCACACTTGGCTTTTTGGTGCCACTGCTTTTGTCTCATAACTTTCCAGTGTTTGCCTCTATTGGCTCATGCTTGGCTGATTCAGCCGTGGTTTAACAGCATTTTCCCTCTGTAAATATTGTAATTATCTCAAGATACGTTATGGTATCTCATCTGAGGGCTTGTCTACATCAGAAAGTTGCAGCGCTGGTGAGGGAGTTACAGCGCTGCAACTTTGAAGGTGTACACATCTGCAGGGCACCACCAGCGCTGCAACTCCCTGTTTGCAGCGCTGGCCGTACTCCCGTTTTGTCTCGGGTGTAGAGGATCCAGCGCTGGTGATCCAGCGCTGGTAATCCAATGTAGACACTTACCAGCGCTTTTCTTGACCTCCGTGGAAGGAGGAAGCCTCTGGTAATCAAGCTGGTCTCCTTTCCCGGTTTGCTCTCTCGTTCCCGGAGCCCAGAGCAAGCAGGTCTCCTTCCCTGCGGTTTGCTGGGTGGCTCCGGGAACGCGAGAGCAAACCGCGGCGAAGCGGGTCTCCTTTCCCGGTTTGCTCTCTCGTTCCCGGAGCCCAGAGCAAGCAGGACTCCTTCCCTGCGGTTTGCTGGGTGGCTCCGGGAACGCGAGAGCAAACCGCGGCGAAGCGGGTCTCCTTTCCCGGTTTGCTCTCTCGTTCCCGGAGCCACCCAGCAAACCGCAGGGAAGGAGACCTGCTTGCTCGGGGCTCCGGGAACGAGAGAGCAAACCGCGGCGAAGCGGGTCTCCTTTCCCGGTTTGCTCTCTCGTTCCCAGAGCCCAGAGCAAGCAGGTCTCCTTCCCTGCGGTTTGCTGGGTGGCTCCGGGAACGAGAGAGCAAACCGGGAAAGGAGACCCGCTTCGCCGCGGTTTGCTCTCTCGTTCCCGGAGCCACCCAGCAAACCGCAGGGAAGGAGACCTGCTTGCTCGGGGCTCCGGGAACGAGAGAGCAAACCGCGGCGAAGCGGGTCTCCTTTCCCGGTTTGCTCTCTCGTTCCCAGAGCCCAGAGCAAGCAGGTCTCCTTCCCTGCGGTTTGCTGGGTGGCTCCGGGAACGAGAGAGCAAACCGCGGCGAAGCTGGTCTCCTTTCCCGGTTTGCTCTCGCGTTCCCGGAACCCCCCTTGAAGCCGCCCAACAGCGCTGCAGTGTGGCCACATCTAACACCACTTGCAGCGCTGGTTGCTGTAAGTGTGGCCACTCTGCAGCGCTGGCCCTATACAGCTGTACTAATACAGCTGTAACAACCAGCGCTGCAAAACTTTAGATGTAGACATGGCCTGAGTGTACTGCCACTCTCAGCCCTGCGAGAGAAGGTGGAATGCCTGAGCTTCTGAACAGCATGTTTCCACAGCTGGGTACTTTGCAGTGAGAAAAATCTCAGTTGCACAGTGTTTCAGGTTGGCTTTCTTTTGGGAGACTGGAGAATAAGTGCTGTGTAAGTTATTTTACCACTCTATCCCGTTGCTGAAGAGTGTCCAGATACTGATAAGTGTTTTAGCTATTTGTAGCCTAGCAGGACTGAAAGGAGTTAAACACCCAAGTTGCCTCCCTGTGGGCGTTGAGCAGTTGAACAAATGTTGTCTGCCTTGCTCAGATTTCCTTTACAGAAGGGAAAAAAGTCAAAAGCCACATCAAGATAGGATGGGAGAAAGCCTTATTGCTGTTGATAAGGGGCATTCCCCTTTCCACCCTAAAACATCAGGTACATTGGGGGGCGGGGGTTCCCATTCCCCCTTTCCAAATGTAGTTATCATGCCATCCTTTTCCAGCCACTTGGGTGGTAGAATCCAGGGCTCCTCGAAAAACCTCCATCCATATTGCTTTACATTGCTGGTAGGGGTTGCATACTGTGGTGCGGTCTGATCTCTTGCCGTTGTGTGGAGGGAGGGAGCATGAGTACTGCAGTGGTCCCCCCAGACTCTCAGGCCTTGTCTACACCACAAAGTTGCAGCGCTGGTGAGGGGGTTACAGCGCTGCAACTTAGGAGATGTACACATCTGCAGGGCATTACCAGCGCTGCAACTCCCTGTTTGCAGCGCTGGCCGTACTCCCGTTTTGTCTCGGGTGTAGAGGATCCAGCGCTGGTGATCCAGCGCTGGTCATCAGGTATAGACACTCACCAGCGTTTTTCTTGACCTCCGTGGAATAAGCAGGTATCCCAGCATACTTGAGGAAGCCTCTCTGGTAATCAAGCAGGTATCCTTCCCCGCGGTGTGCTCTCGCGTTCCCCGAACCCCCCACGCAAGCAGGTCTCCTTCCCCGTGGTTTGCAGGGGGGTTCGGGGAACGCGAGAGCACACCACGGGGAAGCAGGTCTCCTTCCCCGCGGTTTGCTCTCGCGTTCCCCGAACCCCCCCGCAAGCAGGTCTCCTTCCCCGCGGTTTGCTCTTGCGTTCCCCGAACCCCCCCGCAAGCAGGTCTCCTTCCCCGCGGTTTGCTCTCGCGTTCCCTGAACCCCCCCGCAAGCAGGTCTCCCTCCCCGCAGTTTACTCCGGTGTTCCCCGAACCCCCCTGCAAACCGCGGGGAAGGAGACCTGCTTGCGGGGGGGTTCGGGGAACACCGGAGCAAACCGCGGGGAAGGAGACCTGCTTGCGGGGGGGTTTGGGGAACGCGAGAGCACACCGCGGGGAAGGAGACCTGCTTCCCCGCGGTTTGCTCTCGCGTTCCCCGAACCCCCCTGCAAGCAGGTCTCCTTCCCCGCGGTGTGCTCTCGCGTTCCCCGAACCCCCCTGCAGGCCGCCCAACAGCGCTGCAGTGTGGCCACATCTAACACCACTTACAGTGCTGGTTGCTGTAAGTGTGGCCACTCTGCAGCGCTGGCCCTATACAGCTGTACTAATACAGCTGTAACAACCAGCGCTGCAAAATTGTAGATGTAGACATACCCTCAGAAACAGCAGCTGGCCACTCCCAAGCACAAAGCTATTAATAGCCCGTACCTTCTTCAGTTCCATAGTCATCCAGTCTTTGGTAGAGTTCGCACCTTGACTTGCGCACCTCAGGTGAAGAGCCTGTCCTCCTGTTCCTGCTCCTTGGGTGCCTCAAATTCTTGTTGCATGGCACGACCCCGACTTAAGCCCTGTGCACAGTGTTCTAGTCCCCTCAAGGACAGCAATATGTAAGAGCTAGCTGCTGCTATTATTTTTCTGGAAGTTTCTTGCCAGGTCTAAGAAGCCTAGTGAAGAGAGCACTGAAATGGTGTACTGTATTACCTCTCTCCCCAGGCAAATGTTAACTCTTCCTAATCTTCTCTTCACTTGGACCCTCCCCAGGCCTTCCACTCTTTCAGCAACTAACTCCTCAGCAGTAGCCATGTTGCTGAGAGAGTTAAAGAATATTGCTAGTTCTCCTTTCTGAATATAAAAAATCAAATACATACAAGAGTTTTTTAAAAGAATGCTAACTCTTTCCTGCTTGCTGGGTTAGCTGCAATCAGCTTAAAAACCACAGGAGTGGCACAGTTGGAATGCCGGCACAAAGGTAAGTTGAAGCAGGTCCCATTGTGTCCTTTGCCCTGTGAAAAGAGCTCTAAAGCCAACCTTGGCATTGGAACAGCACGGAGTCCGTTGGAAGTTTTGCAAACATGCCCGATGCTGGATCTGCAGAGCGCAGGCTACTACACAAAGGACACCCTTGGCATCTGGTCTGTGTTGGAAACATTAAAACACACTTCAGAGAGCTCTATTAATATTGCAAGCCCTAAACCCTGAAAGAGTGGGTGATAGAAGTCTCACAAAAGATGACATCCATAGTTACTCCTTTGTTACTCTCTTCATCGGCCGATTTCTCTGGTTGTAGTACAGACCTTGTATCCATGGGGTGAAATGTCAGCTGTAGAATAGAATTCAAGAATTTGATCAGGCTTCCTTTTGAATCATTTGAGAGGAGAAGCTAAACCAAGGGAAGAAACAACCTTGTCTAGAATTGAGGATGGATTACTTACTCCGATGGGAGATCGTCAGCAAAGGTAGTGTTTACTGTGAGGTGCTACAGCTGCAACCCTGTAGCATTTCAAGTGTAGACAAGACCTTTTTCTTTTAATCTGGGATGGTATTCCTGCCCTGCAACCTCTTGAGGAAGAAATATTTGAGCTTCAATCAAATTGTGCTCTCCTGTAAATGATACAAGGCACAAAAGTTTTTGATTTATCAGCAAACTTTCAGACTACAAGCTGTTGTAAGGTAGTTGAGGTGCTTGTAGCTTTGTCTCCTTTCTTTTTAGCATTTTCATCAACTATCTGACTAGAACCTTACTCATCCAGAGAGTTTTCTTGGAAACCTGTGAATTGAAAACCTTGCACATTTATTATACTGTAAATTCCTCCATTGTGTGAGTTATGAAATCAGGGTTTCCCAGCAAAATAGAGTGAGATCCTTGTGTTTCTGTCCCACTGGATGTAGGAGCTCTTAAAGCATCATCAGAAATTAAGGATTTTTTTTCTCTCTGAAACTTTTTTTCTTTTATCTCTGAAATTTCGGGGGCAAACCCCATGTGGTTTAATTTCCTTGCATACTGTCTGTTCCACACACACCTTTTTCGGAGACTATTTAAATATTTGAAACAGACTTCAAAATTATTTTAATCTTTTCATAATCATTGGGTTATTAAAGTTTAACCTGCCCATATGTTCGTAGTGTGTAATTTTTTCCAGAGTTGCTAAGAAATGCTTCACTTTAAACACTTCATCCTGTTCTAACTTTGAAGGCCTCTTTTAAGGCCCCTAGCTTTAGTTATTTCTTGGCAATCGTGTATCCTGTTTTAATGTATGTGAAGGTGAAAGCAACAAATATTCAGCATGTTCACAGAGAAAGAATGGTCTTGTAGGTAAGATACTGCATTGGGACTTTCAGGAACTGAACCCAGTCTTGTTTCTGCCGCAGAGTCCCAGCGCTTCTCTGTGCTTTAATACCCAGCCATAAAGGAAAAATACTACTTCCTTTTTCCTACCCTTTGTCTTACCTGTTTTGACTGTAAGGTGTTCTGGGCAGGAACTGTATCTTACTTTGTATGTATATAGCTCCCTGATCTGGGTTCGGTTTGTAGGTGCTACCATAATACAAATTAAATAATAAAGTCTCAGGAATAAACCAAAGGTAGAAAGAAGTCTGCATGTGTCAAAGGAGGAACAAAGGAAAGTGTTATGATTCCACTATAACTGTCCTACAGAGCTTCCTCAGGAAGTGTGAGGAAACTAACCAGGGTGGAGAAAAATAGAGCCTAAAAGTTACTGTGTGAACTTCAGTCAATGCTGGTTTTTCACTAAGAAAGGGTCTTGGGGGAAGGCAAAGCCTAGTCATTTTAAAAAAGATATCGTGGGATTGCTTCGTGTTACACATGGATGAATTGTAGGGGTGGTTTATTTGACTGTGTACCAATTTGAATAACTTGTCTGTGAGTGCTCTCAAGGAAACGGACTGCTGAGAACATGGAAGCTCCTCTCCATTCGACCTGGAGCTGTTTAAAACTGACATGCTCTTATGGATAAGAATGTTACTATCCTAATGGTGCCAGCTCACAGGAGCTCTGTCACTTCCATTGGGAATCCCTATTTACTATAAGAAATTTGCTTTAGGCTGCAACTTGGCCTCAGTTTGAGCCTTGTTTTTGTTTTCTAAATCTCTAGGTGATTTTTTTTTTTTTTTTTTTTAGTAGCACAAAGGAATCCAACCCTTGTGTGCTTATGGCATAAGTCAGTACAGAAAAAAACTAAAATTTTGGAATATGCAAAATTATATATATATATGAAATGTGATATGAGGCACATGCTGTTTTGAGATACGATAAAACCCAAGTTGTTAATATAAGTATTGGCTGCTAAGCAAACAGATGAGAATTTTTAGAATAAAAGACAAATGGGGAATTCAGTAAAATAACAGCAAGTTCTTATGTAGTGCTTTTCATACATCTCTCTTGAGGAGCACACTGAGGTGAAGTCACTTGCCCAGCACTCAGTAGGCCCCTAGCAGACACAGAAAGTTTCCGCTAGGCCACACTGCCTAGTGTGAATCAGGTGCACATATTTTAATCTTTATATAGAGGAACATTGAAATGATAAATAATGTTTTGTTGTGATAAATAAGATGAACATATGTTGTTGTGTAGGGGGCTATATAGATGTTACATGTGTGTATGTATATATATTTTTAAACTGTCTTGGGAGACTGTGACTTTTGTAAAATGGCGGGTTCCATAATTAGGTTTGTTCCCCTCATTTCACTATACAGAGCCAGGCACTTCTGCAGTCAAGTTGAGGAGAGAGTTGCATGTGCTTCCTGGGGGATGGGAATTAGTCTACAGTTAGTGACATCTTGGAGCAAACTAGTGTTAACCGAGGCTCAGTAAATGGGGGTTGCATAATGTGTATTCAATGTCTCTGTATTTCCTTTATACAGGGAAGTCAGTTTCCTTTGTCTCCAGTAGTTATACTGTAATTTTACTCATGTTTTTGGAAAGTGCACAGAATTTCTCTAACAGTTTACAGGTATCTTCAGTAATCCAGGAATCCAATATGGAAGCTTGGGAGCTTGAATAGAATTGTTAAAACTGAAGCAAAGGATGTTAACATGCCTTGAGTTATTTCAGATCTAATTTTTCAATCCATCCACTGACCCCATCATTCCTACCTCACCCCCAGACACTAAAATAAAGAAATTCTGAGGTACATTTAGAACCCTGTCTTTAGCTCACCAAATTAGGTGATACAGCACATATGGCTTCTAAGATGACTACCCAGAATGGGGTGAATTAAGGACGTAATGTCAACTGAGACTCTGAAATGCTTTTGTGGGATTAAGACAGAACCTCTTATTCTTCAGCATGGTTTTTAGTTGGTGAATTCATTGTAAGATAACTAAATACTATTTAAGGCAGTGTAATCTACTAAGGTAAAGTACACCCTCTGGCCTTAATGATGACCTTGATGGATCCAGTCAAGTACAATAGTTTGTGAAGCACTGAACATTTAGTAGATTAAATTTTGTGGCATACTCTAATCTTGAAAGGCATATTTTTTAAATGGAAACGTGTGATTAGAAGAGTTTAAACTTGTTTATTATAAATCTCTAAATGTTGTTCCATCTTGTTTGTGGGGATTCCCATTATGTTTGCTGTGCAGTGATACAGATGCTTTCATAAGTCTGCACTGCAGAGGCATAGCTGCAGTTTTGCTGAATTAAAATAGTTCAGTCATAATCTTCTTATGCTTTTAATACTGATAAGAGTCAATATAATGTTAATACTTAATGAGCAGACCCTTGTAAGACTGCTGCTGCAATCATTGAAGTCCATGAGCTCTTTCCTATGGAATTCAATGGGAATAGGATGATGATTTTTTAAAGAAAACTGCAAAGTAAAACTGATTTGTTTCTGCACGTCACTATTTCTTTAGGATCTATATAGAGAGTCTCATTTTAAAAGAATGAACTATCAGGCTCTTTTTACTGGAGGACTGTCATCATAATTGGAGGACCTTGATGGTGACATCACAGCTCAAACCTGCAGGTCTCCCAGATGAAAGAGGTGTGGGAATTTTGAAGCTACATCAACAATGGGCCTGTAACAAAGTTAGGGAATGATGTCAACTTGTTTTTAACACTCTTTGGCTGTTGTAGACCAGGGCATGCTGTGTCAGAGCACTGTCTGATGTTGTTAAACACACCTGTAGTGACAAGGCTGTTGTGGTCGTGGACATACAGCCCAGCAACATTGTGTTAGAAACACAATTTAAATATGGTCCCCGAGGTTGGTTAAAAGCTCATTGTTGTGGGAAGTTGAGACTCTTTTCCTCTCTGTCCTCAGTTGTGGACTGTGGGAACTGCAGCTAAGGTTTGAGCTGTGATGTTGGCATCCAGGACTTCCAAAGGTAGCTGAAGTTCTCCAGTAAAAAGGAGGAAGTAAAGACCCGTGTGTTTAAAAAAAATAAAACAGTAAAGAAGAATGAGACTGGCATTCTGAATCATAAAGAAATAGTAAAGGTCACAAGCACAAAATTTTTCATTTGCAGTTTACCTGCTGGGGATCATACTTAGCCCTGGAGGCCTTGTCTAGGCTAGATAAAAGGTATGGTGTTAGAGCCTGTTAACCAACATGTCCTAACTAATGTGCACAAAATCTAGTGCAGACAAGGTGTGCTGCCTTTAACACATGCTAAGCTGGTTGAATTGAAGCCTAAGCTTCCCCTGAGGCTTTAACTCAACCAATTCAGCATGTGTGAGCTTAGCTAAATGTGTTATGTAAATCCCAATCTAGACAAGGCCTAGAACTATTGGTTGCCTGCTGGGTATGTATTTGGGCTTTAGCTCTGCCATTTGATTCAGCATCTCTTTCCTACCAAGGATAAGAAACTCAGTATCAAATTGCAGCAAAACCAGACTTTATTTTGTATAGCCTCTTTGAAACAGACTGTGTCCCCGAAGTCTTTAGAGCTAAATGACATTGTTTCAGGAGTGGTCGTAGAACCTTACAGAGATACCCTTGCAGGACAAGAGTTAGATAGGAGTGAAAAGCAGGGGCAGATGCGGGCAAACAGAAATACAATATGTCAAGATATCTTACAAACAAGGGAGACCCCTGAGATATTGGTGCAATGATGTTAATAGCGTGACTGATTCCTTCCTTTTTTTTTATGGTAAGCCATTATGATATTTACTGTTAGAAGAGAGCAGTTAAGTTATCCTTATGGGCTCTCAGACCCTCAGACAGACTACAGTAACAAAGCATCTACAGGAATATACTTCACTGGATTCTGTAAATAAGCACTTAATGTTGACATTTCTAAAAAGCAGACAAACTCATTGGATGATTGAATATGTTACTGGACACATTTAAGTGTTTGGAGTCTTTGTTTGGAGGATCTTCTGCCCCATGTGATTATTTTCCTTAATTTCGCCATTGTAGTGATTATGGTATTGTTAGACAGTGAATGATTCAGTGTTCTGATTCTATAGGGGGAAGGGGAACAAGGATGTTGAAAGAAGCATTGTCTGACCATAGCAGGATTAGCTGGTGTTACCACCTTGTAATGTACTGTTTGAGGCCTGCTGTTTAGAGTGGATCATCGAATCCCATTGCTAAAAAGTGGCCTTGACTCACAGGGTGGTGTTAGTTGGGAAGTTGCAGGCTCCTCTGTTTGCAGGATTTTGGTGTTGGTGTAACATTCAGACTAATCACTTGTGACTCACTGGGCCAGTCTCCACCCCAGTGTAAGTTCATGCAGTTAAATTTTGATCCACAGATTTGTGCACCTGCTCACACTAATGCTGAATTTGGCCTGTCTTTTTATCACATCCCTTCCCTGCTGTACCCTAAATTGAGCCAGATCATGCAGATGGATTTGTATAATGAAGGTAAATTCTATTTTTCCTTGAAGGAATAGAAAAAAAATCCTATCAAAAGGAACTTTAAAAGCTGTTCTACTTTAAAAAGATCTTTTAAAATCTTTTTATAAATACTGTAAAAAGCAAAGCAAATATGCGTCAGCTATTACATGATAACGTAGTGTATTCTAACAGCTAAGAAATAAGGCTGAATGTTAAACCAGTTGTTTCATAGCTATTAAGTTTTTCTTTCAGTTTTCAGTTTAATTTCAATTAGACTTTATTGGCATGACAAGCTATGCAAGTGTTGCCAAAGTGTAAGAAAAGATACATACCCACTTTTGCCAGATATGCGGGGTGTCGTTGATATTAATATAATTTTGATGAGAATATTTTTTTCTTGATTGTGTTCTTTTCCATATGATAAATATTGATTCCCGTAAACCTAATCCAAATCCCTACTGTTCCAAAATTATTATTATGCATAATTTTTATTCCGGCAATAATTTAAATTTATGTAGCCCCTTGCCAAATGCTGTGTTGTGGTACTGTCAGCATCAGTGATGTCAACACACACAGTGTTAGCAAGTCTCTTGCTGCAGAGTCAACACAGCATTTATTTTTTGAGGATCCCACCATAATGGTGGTGGTTTTTAAAAATCTTGGATATTTAAAGAGTTGGATTTAAAAAACCCCCAACTTTTAACACACACAGAATCCAGAGACTCCTCTCGTTAAATTGTAACTCCACCGTTGGTCTAAATTACTTGTTTCCTTTTAGTTTATTACAGTTTATAATCAAGGATTTTCAACTCTAGAACCATAAACCCTTGAATAAACTGGAACTTTCCTTCTATATTTACAGATAGGCTTTGCTCCAGGAAGGAAAGAGAACAAACTTTCTGAATTCAGATGCTTAGCTTGTGTTAGTGGTAGTGTATTAAACTTGATGGATAAACATTTTACTAGGGAGTCCTAGGTTGTTTACATTTATGCCTGCCTAGAGGCACAGTTTTAGCAATTAGCATCTCTTTGGTTATGTGATGGGAATGACTGAACTCTGAGACCAGCAAGGAGTATGGAGCAAAGTTCTATCTCACTTTGACTAGGTTAGAGGCAACCCTTATGTACACAAGTAGACCCTGCTCACCCAGGTAATCCCATAATGGGGCAGTGCTTGTGAGTAAGTATTTGCAGGATCATTTTATTCTCCTGGAAAATGGAGATTTTTAACTTTGAGAGAGCACTTATCTAGAGAGAGACCACCTGCGAGTCTTCTCGCATCAGTAAATCACCAGAAATTACCTGTTTTAGGCAGGTGAAGGAAAAATTTAGCATTTGTTCATTTGGGACTTACTGGCTAGCTGTTGGGGTGGAAGAATGTAGTACAGCTTCCATACCTAACTATTTTGTATAGTGTCTGTGCTACAGACCTTATGATGAAATACTTTGAAAGGTTTCATTCAAAACAAGAAAGTTGGCAGAGGGGGAAAGAAACGAAATGGGTGCGTGAGCAAAGGGGGAGCAGTGGTATCGAGATTTGGAATGACAGGGAATAGATAAGAGGGGGAAATGCAGAAAGAAGGTGCACAGGAGAAGGCTGTTTCCCCAGCACTGGTGACAGTGCAGAGGGGAAAAGGTGCCAGAGACCCAATTCTGTAGGGCTGGCTGGAACAAGCCCACAAAACAGCTGCAAAAACAAGGAGGCCAATTTTGACTTGGCTCCTGAAATGTCTGGGGGTTCCTGAGGAGTTGAGATGAGGGGAAGGATGCAGCTGAGGTGTTTTTGTGCATGTGAAGGTGTCCAGCAGCATTCTGCACATGGATGGAATGTGGAGACCGAAAACCCAGGGCATAAGGGATTGACGACAGTGCGTGGGAATCTAGGGAGACTCATTTCGTTCAGGGTCTAGTATTGTGTTGTGCTTATAGAGCCTAGATCCATAACTAATTGGAGTGAATAGGAGTCTTTCTAGAGGTTTCAAGGTGCTTTGGATCAGGCCTATAGAGGGGAGGGGAGGAGAAATCATGAAACGGATGAGGAAAGAACATTGTATATGTGAATCCAGGAACTGGTTGGTTGATTCTGGTGCTATGATTAGAGGCAAATGAAACGCTTACTGTAACTGATTTGTTATGGATGGTTTGCTTTCTCCTGAGAAGGAAGGAAGGACTTTTCCCATCAGAGATAGCATGTCCTTTAGCACATGGAGGAAGCAAGGCTGTGGCCGACATAGAATATAAATAAATAGTAAGGGTTGTAGTTGGGAGGAAGGCCAAACATATGCCTCAGCATTATGGGTTATTGTTGAACTTGTTTCCTAGGGATGAATGAGCATTTTTAAAGCTAATTTGTTTGTACTTATTTTTGTAAATATGTCCTCCTCAGTCTACTGTCTTGTTCTTGTGCAGATGGGAAAAGGGGTGGGGTTACTGAGGGCACCTAGACAATGTGGAAGAACTCTATGCTGTAAAAGGTTCAAAGCTTTGCAGTTATTACCAGTTCCCTTTGCATAAATCACCATCTTTCTGTGATGGAAGGGAACAGTTCTTGAGATTGCAATCTTATTGTCTTGCTCTCTTCCTGTTGCTGCAATTTATGACACATTCTGTGAGGAAATCCTTATTTATGTTCAGATCCAACTGTTTCCATTTCCTGCAGATCAGCAGAATGGGCAGGAGGGAAAAAGAACACTTCTGCATTTTATTATTGTATCTTCAGCTTTGAGTAGATTCAGATCCAGTTTGGATGTTTTAGGATTGAGGACAAGAGATTTCAGACAGTTTTAGGTAAATTGCTCCCATGTGATTTATCAAAGGGACTCTCACCCTGAGAACTAGTAACATCAATGCAGGCACAATTCTTGTTTGGTTACAATAATTAAATCATATTTCTATATCAAACCTCATGTTGTTTTTAGGAGCAGTTCTTAAGTGGATTTACAGACTTTGCTCAGCTTTACAGAATTATTTGGGTGGGAAGCAGATGCTGTTACAGGGCTTTCCCAAGCAGCAAAAGACCAGAAGTCCGAAGTGCAGACAATACGATGTTTATTGGGGTTAGTTTTCAAGCAAGCATATTCCAAAGCCCTTCACACCAGTTGGGCTTATCTCTACGCTGCGCCCCCCTTCCCGGCTCTGACGCCGCAGAGCATTTACCCCGTGCCACCCGCTTTCCGGCTCTGACGCCGCAGAGCATTTACCCCGTGCCACCCGCTTTCCGGCTCTGACACCACAGAGCCTTGCCTGTGTCCCTCCTCCCCGTTCCCTCTTCCCACTAAACAAATATTCCAACTTCCGTTCCCCCCACTTCCTGTTTGACCCCAGTTTATATAGTAATATTCTCAGCTATTTTTTCTGTAATTATCTAACCAATTATATCCCACTATTCTAATTAACTTAAACCTAGCAAAATTAATTATACAGCAGACAGAAACAATTAGAGAACCAGACAGATTAACAATAGAGAAGTGGGGGCCATAAAGGTAAAAAAATATAGAAATGAGGGTTTCACAACCACAACCACTGATAAGTGATTTCTTGCCAGACAGGATGCTGTCAAACTAAGTTTTCTTTAACCATCTTAAGATCTGTTTCGTTATCTGGCGGTGATGGGCACAATCAGGACAGGATCGTCTTCCTGACAGCCCAATAGCACCTTATTTTGGTGTGACTGGTTTGGGATGTGAGGATGAGCTAAAGGCCTTAGCCTAAGAACAAGGCCTCAAACTGTCACAGTGAGAGGAGGCCGACACAGGCGGACTGTGATTTTGATTCTTTGTTTTTATACCCCTGTAACTAGCTAAATGATAAACATACACCTAAGTTCTTAAAGTATAGGCTTTAGAGGCAGGCCTGAATATCTATATTCTAACAGATGCTTGTGGGTCTGTCACTCCCTGTACGATGATGCTGAATCCTATCTTATTCTGGAAGACACTTGAAAGGGATCTTGATCACCTGTAGTAAATTGGTTCTGCACCTTTTTTATTTTTTTAAGGCATTAGCCCTGGTGTCGTGTCCAGATTCCTGTTTGGGTTAATGACATTCTGCCTCTCTATATTCTCCTTGTAGCTTCAATTGCATACAGAATTGTTCTTCACTGCCTGTCCTCAACTCTTGTATAACGTTCCTGTGTGGTGTTAAACAGCTGCTGTGTGCATGTATAGCTGAAGTGATTCCTGAAATATCCACTGTGGTATTCAGTGCCAGTCACCATAGAGTCTAGTTGCTGAAACCATGTGGTTTGAGTGCTGTGGGATGAACAGCGTAATAGAACTTCAGTGTCACTCCAATGCTTTTATTATCTTTTCACTTGAAAGTTTTTTAAATTATTTATACATTTCTCAGATTCCTTAAAAGACTCACTCATGTTTCAAATCTACAAATTGTGATGTGATTATATTTGTTATTATGATGATGTTTATGATGCGTGCAGGGGAACACAGTTTTCTGTTTCAGTCTGGTAAAACGTGGCTCCCATTGTCGTCTTCATTATTTTAAGGCAATGAACTAATTGCCGTAGCTCATGTTCAGCACACAAAAGGATTTTCATTAAAAAACCCAAATAAACTGCAAACAAAAGAGCTAATTTTAGTGGATTTTTTAAATAAAATCAAAATTTATTTAATTCCAGATATTTAAAGTAATTTCTTCAATATTTAATTTCCCCAGTATCTCTTTATTGATCCTTGGTTTGCCTGCATGGTGTCTGTTAGGGACACAAGCTGAAATGCTATTGGAATCTTTCTGCAGTATTTCTGAAAGCTGCGAGATCAATCCAGTGTCTTTCTGTTGCTTTCCCCTCCCTTCCCCAGGGAGCATCATTCCAGAGCGTGACTTAACCTTTATGCATGTACTGATACAGCAGCATTGAGTATCGGTTGGATTTAAAATAAAAATATGTCTGGCTAGCAGCTCACTTCAGAAGGGAAAACACTGTTGCCACAGCCCAGAGGTGAGTAAAATGCAGCCCTGAGTTCTGGAAAATGGCCCCCAGCTATTCCCTGTCTCCAGAGTCACAGTCTGCTGAGATTCCTGGTGGCAGCAGGCAGTGCTCCATCAGTGAGGTTCCACTTGAGCTATGGCTGCACTAGGAGCTTACAGTGGCACAGCTGTGCCGTGATAAGGTCTCTGGTGTAGACATGGCCTTAATCTCAGCTTCAAAAGACAAGGGAATGAGATTTTTCTTGGGGATTTCATTCCCTCTGGAGTACTGTCCCCATTGCCTAGATCTGCTTCTGGGGTCCTGGTCTGGAAGTCACACTAGGTATTATGGTTTTTGATCTTATAAGGGTATATGGAGAGGAAATCACTGAGATTTTCATTTCACCCCATTTGCCAGGGCACTTGGTGATTTAAAGTTCCCTGCTTGGAGACCTCGTAGTTACAGCGCCACAGGACAAGGATAGTGTGTCTCGGCCTTATTTCTGCTACCTAAGTTTGATCAAGTTGGAACTTTCCCACTGTTTTAAACCAGCCTTGCAAGATCCTACACAGCTCTTCATTAGAGTTATTCTGTGAAGGGCAAGTAAAATAAAATCTTTCTCATGCTAGAGGTCAAGTTGATCTTGTAGCTGGGATAGCTCGTTTTTGACAGTTTCTGCAGTGCTGGATTAGATTTTTTATTTTGTATGTAAGTCTGTTCTCGGCACTATCCCATCTTCAAATAACTATATAGGTCCTCCAGATTGGTTGGTAATTAAACTTGCAGTTGGTTAATGCCGATGCCTGTCTGTTACATCATGTTTTTCAGTAGTAGTTCCTACCCTCTTCACGTTTTTCTAGGGTGGTTTATTAGCTGGAACTCTTGCGTGTTTCAGTGAAGATGATGAGAATTCCACTGACTCGCTATAATGCAGGCATCCTTTCCTGCCCAGATTTTAATTACAAATTGCGAAGCCTTAAATCAGGAGAGTTGGTATCAGAATGTGTGCGGCCCCCTCCCCAAAGTAATTCCTGCAGCCTGTAGTTTCGTTACATGCAGTGTAAAACCACTAACACAGAGGATACCCATTAAATCTGAAAGAGAAAAAACACCCTATTGCCAAATAGTGAATTACAAGCAAAAGCAAATGGGTTAGGCTTGGAGGGAAAAGATGAATGGGAGCCTCGTTAGTCTCGTTTCAACCCAACAGATCCAGTAGGGGGGGTCCCACAGGCACACACAGGCTGGCCTCAAGAAATGTATAGATAAGAATCTCCTGGAAAACCAACAGTTGATCCCTTGTACTTGTGACTGTCAGTTAACACAGTGCTATCAAAGTGCTTTGAATAGACCAGAATCCTGTAGCTGCATTTAAGAGAACACTGTTTGTCTCTGTGCTGCTGTTTCTGAACGTGTAGTTTTGTTATACTAACATACCTTTCCCATGGGTTAATTTAACCAGCTGCATATTGCAATCACACTTATAAACTTGTACTTTGGTTGGCCTCTCAGTTTCATGAACGTTTAAATTCTCTGTCGGTTGATTCGTTTGGACTTGTCAAGGCTTGGCTCAAATGCTATAAAAAAGAAGTTGAGATAAAATTTATTTTGTGTGTGTGCATCAGGCAGCATAAAGCATTGTGTTCAGTGCTGGGGGCTTGAGTCCAGGTGCTTTAAGAAATGCACCTGGTATTGAGATTAACCCTCCAGTGTAAATGAAGTGATCTCATTCCATTTCATAGTGAACAGGTGCCCATGCCACAAAATCACCTTCCCAATTGATATTGATAGTCCCCTGGGGCAGCAATTTCAGCAGACAGGACAGGGCCACAGAGGCTGAACTTTTCATCACCTCCAAGGTGAGACCTTCCAAGTCAGAGTGGAAGAACACTGGTGGGAAAACGTTGGGAAACCTTGCAGTGCTGCTGCCTGTGCTATCCCTGTTCTGTTGATAGTGTCTGATAATATGCTACTTTGCAACAACAAATCTCTGTAAAGAGAGAATGCTGTAAGTGGTCAGTGGTTTCTCGATATGATATAATGTAAATATTGGCCTTAGTTCTGGCTAGACTCCGTAGTACCAAAGAATTTTGTTTTTCTCCGTGCTGTGTGTTTGATCACTTCCAACCTTTTTGGCTCCTGAAAGAGCTTACAAGTATGGGCCAAACTACAAAGAGGTTTGAAATGCTTCAGGGCTTTTTCGTTCTAATCTCTTCAAGGTTTCAGTCTCTTTTCTGCAGTTCAGATGTAATGCAAGAAATTAAAGTAAAAGACAGCAGCCAGATGGTACTTCTAGTGGGTCAGAGAGATTCATATTTTTAGAAAAAGGTTTCTTATTTCTTTGCTCTCTGTATGGTGTCTTCTTTTTGTGAACCTTTAAGCACTTAACGTAGTACAGCACTCTGAGAGGCAAGTAGTGGTATTAATCCCATTAAATAGATAGGTAAATAGAAACCCTTTGCCTGTGTGAACTGCACTGGATATCAGTAAGGCAGGAGACACAATATAGAGTTGGTTTATAAGACCCTAAGTACTGAACTGTTGCCATTCACAATAAATGCTTGGTGATCTGCCCATCCATGCTGGGCAGTTCAGTCACCTGAGGTGAGTCTGTCTCTAAGTTTACTTTTGGATCAGGGTGAAACATTTCGTTCTTGAATGGGCTGCTCACAGTCCATCGTCAGCTCTCTTTAGGGTTCGCTGCAAGCCTCTCTTTCATTGCTTGGTTTATTATGACTAAGCTCTGCGTTTGCTATTGGCGTTCCCCCAGTTCCCTTTAGCAGAGGGGGACTGTTCCCTGTTCTTGGTGTCTGGTTGGTTGAGTTTGTCCTTGGTCCTCGTCCTGTGGTGCCTGAGCTAGTTGGTTTTCATTTTAGGTTTTTATAGTGGTGATATCCTGCTAAGGCAGATGTTCTGATTCAAGTCACCCCATTTTGAAGGGGTGTATATTGTACAGTTGCTTCCACAGGGAGAGGTGAAAGCCCCATTGTTCAGCGGAATTAAAAATTAAACCTGAGACCCTTAGAAAATGCACAGTAGGGTATGTGGCTGAAGGTGCTGATCTAGCAGGGACCGAGTAGTCTGCTTCCATCTTTCATTTCTGTGAGCAAATCATAAGACTGTAGAACCTTGACAGATACTTGATTCTTATAAGTCATTCCTGCTGCCCATATGGTGACACGTCACAAAGCCCATTATCGTGCAGCAGGACCATGCAGCTAAAATCCTCTTGCAATAGAGCACCTCAAGGACACGATAACATGACTTTCCTGTTTGATTTTAGGGGACATCACACAGAAGGGGTATGAGAAGAAAAGGGCAAAGCTGCTGGCTCCATACATCCCACAGACACATGGTAAGTACTGTGTCTCGGTCCAGTTTAAGAGCTTTGATTTACTGCATCAGCCTTGTCCTTAAAGGGGTTTTATAAAGTGAAGATGGAGGTTGAGGGCTTGGATCGCTTACCTATCAACTCCAAATTGCCCTTTCCTCAGTTTAGTTTGCTTTAGCTGTTTCACAATTCCATTGTAGGGGGCCAGATGGCAGCAGTAGAGTCATAGGCAATAGAGCCTTTCACCTCTAGATTGCTGGTTTATATCCAGGTCAGAAGTTCCTGAACGTTACCACCAGGTGGGTGGTTGACCTGTCTAAAATGTCAGGTGCCTCAGAGCTTTCCCACTTGGGCCATGTGATCTCATTTAAAAACAAAACACCAGCACAGGCAGCTCTTGCTCCCTCATCAGCTGAGAAATCAAGGGCTTGAACAGGCCGCGAAGTCCAAGCTCCCCTCTGATTCTTAGTGTCCCTTTGGGACAATGTGTAGGAAGCTTGCAGTGATGCTGCAGATATATACAGCACTTTGTCTCCATAGCTGTTAATCCAACACTTTCAGCAGCATAAGCTTCACAGCAAGTCCACTTTTCTGAATAGGAGCTGTGCACCTTCCTGGTTTTCCCTTTGTATCAGTGGTGTGTGCGTGCACGCGGGTGGGCGGCTCTTGCCTACGAGAGCTAGAACTACTTAGGAAGAGAGATGAAATGGCCCAGGCTAAGTTTGAGAGCTAAAAAACCTACTGTGGAAATGCTGGAAGGGCATCTTGTCTACCTCAGAAGCAGAATGGACACTGGCTCGCTTGGAGGATGACTCTTATGGGAAACTGATCTTCAGAGTTCAAGGCCAAGCCAGTGAGTTATGAAATGTGGGATTCCTTTTTAGAACATACAGGGCCAAATTTAACATATAAGCCTCAAACTTGCAGCTGGACCCTTTACACTCACCTGGAGTCCCGCTATTGTCCATGAGGTTCTGCATCAGTGCTAGGTTCTGCCTGTGTAGATGGCATCTGGGCCATAATTAGCACATTAGTATCTGAGCATGCCACATCTGTGCTGTTGAGCACCACAGAAACACTCACTCATATGCTCTTGCTGCTTCGCCAGACTAGGCCGTGGGTTTCCAGCTTCATCTGCTTTTGTGATCTGAGATGGTTATGTTCAAGTGAAGTAAAACATTATTTAGAGAAAAAAGGAAGTTTCCAAATGCAGAAGCTTTCATGAGGCCTTTGTCAAAAGGCAGACTATAAAGAACTGTCTTGCAGTTGTTTAAGTGCTAAGTTAATTTGCCAGTTCATAAGTCCTGCCGTACAAATACTCTCCAAAGCCATTCCTCATGTTTGCTTTAGAGGCATTAATATCTTCATAATGGGCCTTGGTATCTTATTTACCAAACTTGCTGAATTCACTTGTCATTTTGTTTACATTCATTTTCTTTTATTCAAAGCTCCGTACAGTGGGGCTGGCTATAAACGTAGGATAATTAGAGATGGATAATTGTAAATTCCTCTCTAGAGCAAGGCCTAGAGCACCTCCGATAATTAATAGCAGGATACCTGTGCAAAAATAATTGCACTATTGATACACTGGGAAGTCTTGAACTATTAAAAAAAATCAAATGAAGCTTCTGGGTTTTTGCAGTTGATCAGGAGTGAATCAGTATGACAGGCAGAGAGCTCCATGACTTAACTGTTACTGTAATTGACTGATACTGAACTGATGCCCAAAAGGGTAGGGGTTACAGGGCACTGCTTTGAGCAGACTGTGAATGCCCATAATGGCATTGATTCTTTTCGCTTCAGGTGGTATTCACCTGGAGCTCAAAACAAAAGAATTGTCATTGTCATGTGTATCATTTATTTGTATAGAATCTGCTATCTCTTGGTTAGATTTCTAACCTTTCCTTTGTTCATACAACAATAGCTCAAATATGCTCTCATCTCAAGGTCTGCTCGCCAGTATTAGTCACTGGAGTGACTTACTGCTACAGTAAATATTGAAATACAAAGGCTATGGAAATGGACACAGTGTGCCATTACCAACCTAATACATTGACGCAAGCAATATAAGCAAAAATCCTATTTTGACCTTACATTTTGAAACTGTCATAGGCTGCTGAGGGGTCCTGACTAGACAGCTGTTTGATAGAAATTTCTCTTAGATTTGATGAGGTGACAGTCAACTCTTATCATTATTGTATTAATGAAGAAATAGAGAACGGCATGTTTGGGTTTAACCCAGACTAATCCTTATAAGCAGGGATCCATCGAGCAGATCTTGCAAGCTCTATTGACTCAAGGCTTATTTTGGTGAAATCTTTGGCTCTGAGGAAGTTGGGAGATGTGGGCTCCTTTCACACCTTCAAGCTACTTCTCATCACAGATTTGCTCTTGGCTTGGAGTTCAGTTTGGGGCAACCAGGACCAATAGCAGTAATTCCGTAAGCAGCTCTGTATGCATTGATGTGGCCCTTTGCCCCTTGTGCCTGTCACTTGACATGCATATTTATTTTGGAAAATGTTTAATTAGGGGGAAAAATGGCTGGAGAGACTGTGCATGGTCCTGCTGCACTAATTGACGTGCTTCTCAAGGCAGGGGAGCGAGTGAGAGCATTGGGAGAAATTAGGGCCAGATACCATGTCACTATTTAAGGTGGAATTCACTACTGCCATTCTGACAGTCTTGTGGCTCTTTATGGGCCCAGTCCAGCAGTGCCGACTCTGGCAAATCTCTCATTGACTTCAGTGAGATTTACACATGCATAAGCAATGCAGGATCAGTCCCTTAGTTTGAAAGGGTCTGATGTTTTTCCCCTGTGATGGCATGAAGAGAATTCATTTTTTTGTCTTAAGAAGAAAATTGTAACAACCCTCAGCACTTAATTAATGCATTACATTCTTAAAGCACTTTTCAAATGTTAACTAATGCTCAGGCACATCACTCTGTAAGATGTTATCCCCATTTCACAGATGTGGGGGAAGCTGAGGCACAGAGATACAGGGATGCACTGCAGCAGGTCAGTATCAGAATTTGGGAGACCCTTGCTCCTATCCTTGTGCCCAGTCCACTATGCCACTCTGCCTCTGAGAGTTGCCTCCCTGTTTGAGGTAGAACAACAACATTAGTCCTTTGAGAAACTCATTTTCCTAGTGTAACATCCATTTTTGCAAAAATTAACATACTGGAGCTATGATCCTGGACTTACTCGCTGCTCTACATTTGCTGACAGCTGCTAGGTAGGCTATGCAGAATCTTATTGTAACAGACGTCACAGTTCAAACATATTAAAGGCTTGTCCACATGGGGCTATTTGGGAAAGGTAAGGCAGATCAAATAAAGTTATGAAGTCACCTTTAGTAGGATTGGCCTTAGCTTTTCTGAGTATGCCTGTGTAGACATGACTCCAGAAATGCTACTTGTGAATGTTAAGGTGAATGCTGTATGGACCAAAATAGAGAGAAGAGGAACAGCTTCAATTCATATTTATACCGCAGCCTGTGACTTGAAAAGGAACAGCTAGCCTGAGCCACAAACAGTCCTGTGAAATGAAAAGGGGCCTAACTTCTTTGTGGGTGTAGAGCTGACGCTTGGACCTCCCATTGCTGAGGCAGAGCTGAGCCTTCAGTGGAGGCTGAATGCTTTTGTAGGACATTTAAAAAGTACACTGCAGCTATGATAAACGTGCGCCATAGAGGATAAGAGAACGACTGCGTCTTTCAGTTCTCCTTCCATCTGTGGAGACGAGTATCCACTAGAAGGCTCCAAGCCACTGCGTGAGCCTTGTTTGGCTTGATTTGGCCTTCGCCTTTATAGGAGCTTGCTATTTGCTTGGATTGCTTATGTCTCATTGGGGTTAATCACCTCCTACTTGGTAGATGCTGGAAAGGGAAAGGTTATCACTGATGTCATTTGCGAAATGTGCACTCTTGCAGGAAGGGTAAAAAAGGCAGTTCAGATAAGGGACGTTGAAAATTCTCTTAGAACAGGAAGCACATGTTCACTTGAGGATAGAATGAACACAGCTGAATTTAGGTTGGCATAGTGGTAAGAAATTGGGGCCTAGTGGGGTGTGTCCTGATGCCCATTGTTCTGGATGGGGTCAAGTGAGATGCACTGTCAGAAGTGCAAGGGACACAAGAAAAACTGCTGTGATATCATAGTAATCTGTATGTCGGAAAGGCCTCTTCTGCTGGGAGGATAACTGGAAGTCTGTGGATCCACGTGATGACCCAGTGATATTGGATTTATTTCCATTAGTGGGTGACATGGATTTCTAAATACACATAAGCATGGCAAATCCATTACGTGGCTTAATGGGGTTTTCCTCTAGTATTATCCCTGTCAGTTGCAATATTTTGCAGAGCTCTTTAATAAACATGGTCATTGTTAGCATTAGGAGACCTGTAAATGACACACGTAGCACCTCATGCATCACTTGACTTTGAGTCTCATTGTGGCCTAGCATATATTTGCCTCCTTGTTTAACTTAACGAGTTGCTGTCCTCCTCAGATTGCTGCAAACCTGGCAAAGCATATACAGCTCTTTGGGCTCAGGGAGTGCAAATGCAGGAAAACCTTGTTGCCAAAATTAGCAACTCTTGCAGCCAGCCACACTGTTGGCGGACTGTGTTTTCTTGCTATTTGAGATGATGCATTATGTAATCAGTTCCTAAGGATAAGACACAAGAATCCTCTCCTTATGTATAAAGGAAATGATATTCACCAAGCCCTGATTTACTGTCAGAACCTTTGTCTGCTTCAGTTAGAGTTCTTACCCGCTCCTCACGTTAATAAGAAACTACATTATTGGGAATTGTCATGTAGACTTAGGCTAAGCATGCATTAGAGGCTTGCAAATCTTTCATTGGCAGTCTGTTTGGGGAACAAGGAATTCTGCAAACAAAACAGATGTCTGAATCTATCACAATTTTTGTCACCTCATGTTTCAAAATAATTCTTGTGCTGTACCGCCCCTGAGCTTTATTCTTTATTTTGGACTTCTCTCCCTTCTCCTTGCAGCATGTGCATGTGCTTTTCCTTTAGGACTCTGACTCAATCCCATATTTCTGCAACATCTCTTAGTGAGAGAGAACACAGAGTGCATATTAGTTTGCATGCAGTTAACATTCCCTGAATTGCCTGGTAGTCCTTGTATCACATAAAAGTCTGAAAGTTAATGAACTAGTCCAAAATATTCCTTGTGAAAATTGCTATAGGATTGGGTATGCAGGAGTAACATTTAATGAACATAGATCCTGTTATTTTATGGCCATGGATTATAGTGTTTGTATATTTTTGGTTTGTGTGTTTGCCAAATTAGGAGCAAGGCAGCATTTATCAGGCCTTGGCTACACTGGCCTTTACAGCGCTGCAACTTTCGCGCTCAGGAGTGTGGAAAAAACACTCCCCGAACGCTACAAGATACGGTGCTGTAAAGCCTCAGTATAAACAGTGCTGGGAGCACGGCTCCCAGCGCTGCAAGCTACAACCGTAGAGGATGTGGAGTACGTGCAGCACTGGGAGAGAGCTCTGGCGCTGCGACCACACTCACACTGCAGCGCTTTGAAGTTTCAAGTGTAGCCATACCCTCAGTGTTCTCAAATGCAAAACAGAAAGCAAAAAAGAATTGCTCTATTTGATGGATATTTTAAAATGCAAACTACTTTGTTTCAGGGGGAAAATAATCTTTGACTGTTCTGCACAAAGGCTTTACTTTCTCACTCTCTGAAATATACAAGAACATCGTCAAATTACCCTGAGTGCAGCTGACACTAACCACCTGTAGGTAAACAGCAAACAAATGAGGAAAGCCCTTATTATGGGCCCAGTGCTAAAAGGAATTACATGAGTGACTGTAGACAGCCCTCAGTACCTCAGAATCTGAGGCCTCTGGGAAGAATAATGTAATGGTGAGCACACTGGTTTGGAGGGGTCGGAAAGCATATGAATGGAGTCTTGAGTGAGCTAAAATATCCACCCCTTCCTCCCTCTTTAGCAAAGATAGACTTAGCTTTCCATTGCCTACCATTACAAGGATCACCACTAGATAGGCACAGAAAAGACCAGTTAGAAATCAATCTCCTCCAGCTGCCAGGGCGGGACATTGTATCCTGCTAGAGGGAGTATTGTTAATAATGAGCATGGGAGGTGTGCTCTGTGCACAGGATGTAAGCAGGCACAGTTCCTGCCCCAAAGAGCTTATACCCCAGATACACAGACAAGGTGAGATGCAATGGGACACAAAGACGGCACTCCCCTAGTATCCTTTTATGCCTATAGTGGTGACAACTTTGGTGGTCTTTGCTTTTTGTATGCCTTATGGAAGAAGTAAGTCTCCCAGAGGATTATGAATGGAGAGTGAGATAAGGCGGATGTTCAACATATAGGGTAGAAAGGAGAAAGGCCAAAATTGTATGTTCAGTGCGTTTTTAGTCTTCCAGGTATGGAGGGGAAGGAGCAATAATTAGACTGAACCCGATGCTGCATGTCTGCTACTGAAGAAGGGCTCGCACCCTGCGATCCACGAAACGGTGCCCAGGCTGACCTGCAGACCCCTCATACAGACATTTGCTTTTCACACTGTTTTTATAGGTTTATAGCTGGACAATACTGCATCATTTTAAGGAAAAGCCAGTCAAACATTAACACTTTTGTTCAATTCTTTACACAGACTAGCAGGCTAACCTGCTTTTCTCCTCCTTAGTTTGCTCTTTTGTCAAATGAATCCTACCTGTTTCTGGCTTTATTACTTGGCTCTTGTGGCATTGTTATTGATCACATATGATTTTTTTTTATTGTCTCCTATATAAAATCACTTTATAGCTAGTGTCCCTTCCCCTTACTGAGAGGGAGGGAGTGGGGGAGCAGCATGTTCAGCTAGCATCAAATGGCAATTCAAACATCAGCTGCATCCTATAAAACCCCTATAAAATACAACCATCACGGTGCCTGTGTGTATCCAGGTTCTGCCAGCAGAAACTGCAGCTTGTAGCAGGATTATTCTGAACGGAATGCTAAATAAAGTCATCTAACATCTGCCAAACTTAGCTCACTTCTGCTTTGTCAGAGAGCTTTGTAACTGTATATGATGTACTATAAATATGTACTTCCCAGATCTCTGAATCCTGCTTATGTGCTTTATATTAATTTGTACTCATACACATTCTTATATAACACAATATTTAAACAAAGCTAGATCTTGAGGTTTCATGTCAGTTAGGGATACATTTGATCCCTGTGTAAATGAACTGTCATGACTACAGTGTGGTGTACTGTGGAATAAACCAAGCTTTTGCATCTTGGAAGCAAGAAATTAAAGTGTATTCAATAGTTCATTTTAAAGAATAGTGTTTAATTGTGCTGCTGACATCTAGTGGTTACATATAGTCCTAAATAAATTGTCAAGTGAACAGGAAGGTTTAAGCTGCTTTGTTGTTGAAGTTGTCTCTTCATTGGCTCTGAATAAAACCTCCCTGTTCATGACAAAGACACGAACATGGATGAGTCTTAAGTAAAAGTGCAGTTCTTCAGTCTGTCATTTAATGTAATTTGTATCTTGGCCAAGAGGAGCTTGTTCAGATGGGTACACAAGGAAGATGCCTTTGACTGTCATTGGCATTCAAATTGCTTGTTTATTTCTTTAAGCCTAGATGATGTGCTTGGCACTGTACAAAGCATAAAAAGACCATCTGTGCCTGAGAAGTTTACAATTTAAGACTCTGGATCTGTGTTTATAATAGTCCAAATCACAGATCCTTCTATGACTGCAGAGTCCCAGTGAGGCTTCCCGGGGTGTAACAATCTACCACATAGATCCAGTTTAAGGACTGGGCAACATAAAACAATGACTTTTATTTGGAAGGCTGGTAATGCACAGGTGCATGTGCTGCTTTGGCACTAATAAGGTTTACAGCATAATCTAATGACTTGTTCTAATCGAGTGATTAAATTTTCTACAGTAATTATTCTCCCACTGATATTCCAGGTTTTTCAGTATTTTGAGTGTTTAAATGTTTTTAAATCCATAATTTTTGCAGTGAGTGCTTTGTGAAAGATACCGAAGTAACAGTGCAGAAGGGTTTCAGCACAGGCAGCAATAGTCCAAGCTTCCTCCCCAGCGTATCTCCATCTTGAGATGGAGGCGCCTCTTCTAGGGCCACGAGGGGAGAGTTCAGTCTTGATGGCACTCTTAATGAAACAGGCTGTATAGGGACAGTTGTTGTTAGCTGGGAGTGTCTGGTGTATACCACCGGGGAACTGAGAACTAGGCAAACCACCAGGCTCATTATATACTTCATTTTTGAAGACTACCAGCCTGGGCTGGAGAGTTACAGACTTGGGTCACTGTCCCTGTTAAGTAGCATTCAGCTATGTTGTCAAAATGATGACATTCTAGTTTGGTGACAGTCCCGATATTAGTACACACAGTCCATTGTTGCAGCTATTTTGTTGTTTTGAATTGTAAATTATCGAAACGTTTTTAATCAAGGCTCTCCAAGCAGTTTACAAACACAAATGTTAATTAAAATAGCCTTGTGGCCCATGAGATGCAGTGGAATGCTCTGATCCCCTTTTGCAAATTGGTAGACTTGAAGCATGTTAGGTACAGAAGTTGCACAGATGTAGATTTAAATCCAGCTCTTGGCTTCCAGTCCTGTACCTTTACCCCAAATCCATACTCCTCCCTTCCCAGTCTGCTTATTGATGATTGATGGTCTTAGCTTCTATGCCCAGCAAGTGGTTAAGTGCCCCTTCAGTTAGTCCTTTCATTTGAGACGCTCAGGATGCCCCATGCACTTATTTAAGCCTCCTGCCACTCCTCTTATTTGGGCATTTGAGTGTCCACACAAGGGGTTATACTGGTATGACTATAGTAATATAGTTGTGCCGATAAACTTTCCTGTATAGACAAGCTCTAGGTTCATACCACATCCTTAACCATGGTATTGAAGTGCCTGTGAGGGGATACACAAATATACTGTCACTAAGGTGCTGGTTTGCAATATGACAGGTAATAAGTACCTTGGCTGCCTTGTCTGTTTCATCATTGCCATTAAATAGTTTGTGAAATTGGACAAGTCACTTACCCCTCTCTTGGTCTCACTTTCCCCAGATGTACATTGAAAACTTGTCTACCTCATGGTGTGGGGTGTGTGTGTTAAAGCGTTGTAAATTGCTTCAGAATCCTAAGATAAAAGTCATTACTGAAGTATGATCTGTTATGGTACTCATTTGGTAACTGTTTGTTTCTGGTAATGTAAATTTCTGGATGGAGGCTATACCTGAGTCTTTATTTTAACTTATATAAAACTTTTTTGTTACTGTTTAGTAACAAAAAATAAAGTTGTGGATGAGTGACTCCAAAAATTTTGCCAATCCTTAACTTTGATACTTCCCAAAACTTTCGCATCCAAATTCTGCAGACACTGACTGAACCACCATGTTACAAATAAATGTTATCTTTTGGGATTTCCAGCTAATTTTGGAATCATGTTGTTTACTTACTAAAACAGTTTGATCTTTTCTTGTAAATCCTCCTCTGTTCATGCAACATTGATCTGATACTCTCTCTGACTATTAATTAGTAGCTTAAACGACAGAAGAAAACTGTAATTACAGCACTGCATTCATGGACTGTTCAGTCTTGAGTAATTATGTTGGCACGTTCATGAGCAATATATATGCTTGACATGCAAATTATATACCCTGATTGTAGTTCTGGGCAAAAGGGGTCAAATAAGGAACTGCTACTGAAATGTATTGTCTTGCACTTGCATATGATCCTTTATAATCCCCGTTGTACACATGGGGGAGCCGAGGCACATAGAGGTGAGGTGACTTGCCTGTGATTTCACAGTGGGTCAATGGTGGGAGAAGCTGGGATTCCTGATTCCCTGAGTGAAATCCTAGCCTCATTAAAATCAATGGCAAAGCTCCCATAGACCTCAGTGGAACCAGAATTTCTCCCCCAGTTTCATTCTGTAAACACTGAACTATATTTTCAAGTCTTTCATGTTAATTCAAACCGTTTTGCTCTTTTTCAGTTCTACAAGGCAAGCTGTCTTTGTGAAAGAATCAATTTCCTGTTTACTGTATGTGACCTATCAATAAAAATAGCTTATTTCGATCGCTTTTTCTTCACTCAGACTGCGTTCAGCTATTTTTAGAGGTTTTTCCCCCTAAAGGAAGGGTGCAATGCTATGTTTAAAGCTCTTTTGTGACACATTTGGTTGCAGTGGAAAGTTTTTCTCTTGTAAAATTGCAGGACTTGTGCTGGAGAAGGTCATGAATTATAGATAACATGCTGTAATTAGGACTTTTATTTAGCTAGTTTCTTCACTAATAACTGAAACTATTTTCTTTAAGTGTTATGAAAATTATGATGATAGAATGGTTGCAATAGATCAGACTGTCTTGTATATAATTCTCTTCCAAAATTCATTCTTTAGATATCTGTCTTGGTGGAGAACTGTGGTTTTCTGTTTTTTTCCCCTCCTCGAAGAAGCAGGTTTAAATCTCAAGGGAGAGATGTATAATTATTAAAAAGCACAAGGATATAGTACTGCTGAAACCAGGCTAACCTGCTCTGTTACAGATCACACTACACCAGTGTAACTCATGGCCTATACTAGGGGTTTACACCAGTGGCTAAATCCCAGTTTAGATAAGACTTTAAACATGCTTATTGAACAGCTCAGCAGGCACTTTAATTTCAGCAGCACACTGTGCTGAACCTGTTTGTTCCCTGTGGATAGTTTAGCAGGTAACAATGGATTTTTAATGTTGTCCAAAAGCAGGTGGCTTTGTGGGTGGTTTTTTTTTAATCTCTGAAAGAATTGTGGATTTGTTTTCCAGGGGTTGATCCAGCATTACAAAAGGAACCCAGAAATCAGACACCTGCTCCAGCAGCAACTTCAGCACCATCCTCATCCAAGTATCATCGAGCTCGATCTGGAGGAGCCAGAGATGAACGCTATCGGTCTGGTAAGTATATAACAATCACACATCAGAGACCTTTGTCAGTGGGAGAATACAGGTCACGTGATCTGAGTGATTCAGCCAGTTAGTGATCTGATCGCTGAAAGTCCTGTCTTGCTTATAGTGTATCTAGAAACCAGGGGTGCTCAGGGGCCTACGGTTCCTAATGAAAATCAAGGAACAAAGGATGCTGATCAGGGAGGGTAAATGACTCTTTACCTCGTGGGTTCCTGGACTGAGTTTAGCTGGTTAGCGGAAGAGAACTTTACTTGGCGCTAATCCATTTTAGTGAGTGACAAGAAGCAGATAGACACGCTATAGAAAAACTAAATTAACTGAAATGTCCAGTGCGTCCTCCTGAAGAGAGCTCTTGAGAGTAGCTGGTTCCTTTTCTCCAGCTAGAGGGGTTCCAGCTCCCCAGCACGTTTGCTGATTGATCACCAATGATTGGATAATGCCAGAGTTCAGTTTATCGGTAGTGAGGAGTAGGCCCAGGACTGAGTTCCCTTAGGATATGTCTCCACTGCAATTAGACATCAGCGGTTGGCCCATGCCAGCTGACTCAGGCTCATAGGGCTTTGGCTAGGGGTTTGTTGCAGACAAATTGCAGACTAGATGTTCAGGCTTGGGCTGAAGCCCAAACTCTGGGACCCTCTGGCCTCGCAGGGCTCTAGAGCTCAGGCTTCTCCCCAAGCCCACACTTGAATAAAACAGCCCTGCAAGCCCGAGTCTGTTGGCAAAGGCCAGATGTGGGATTTTAATTGCAGTGTAGATATATCCACAAAGCCCCTCAGAGGAGTGGCTGAGTGCTTAGAGTCAGCATTGAAATCCTTGTCAGAATAGTGTTGGGATCACACACGCCAACTCCATGGGTGCTCCAGTCCTGGAGCACCCACAGAAAAAATTAGTGAGTGCTTAGCACCCACTGGCAGCCAGCTCCCTGCTTTCCTCCTGCACCTCCCCCCCACTGCAATCAGCTGTTTCCTGGCGTGCAGGAGGCTCGGGGAGGAAAGAGGAGGAGCGGGGACAGGGCACGTTCAAGGGAGGGAGTAGAACTAGGAGGGCAGGGTTGGGGATTTGGGAGAAGGGGGCAGGTGGGGGCTGGGCCTGGAGCACGCACACTCCCTGGGCCCAGAAGAAGCTGGTGCCTATGGTTGTGTTTAATTTAGCTGTAGCCACCTACCAACCTAGGACAAAATTTGCGTTCAGCGGTGCAGGGCAACCAAAGTCCAGTTCAGATCCGTGGCATTTAGTTACCTGCTGCTCCCTAGATAAGCTGCATTCCACACTCCTGGAATCACAGACAGACAGGCACATCTGCCCTGGAGGCTAAGAACTGGTCTCCTTTGTGCTCACATGTTCCGAGCGCCTCCAGGGGGCTGGAAAAGTCTGACTCCTGTCCTGCTGAGTTCCTCCACTGCTCAGGAGGACGATGACTGGGGGTGGGGTATGTGTAGAAGCAGGTGTCGAGTTCCCACTCACAGTCTGAAGCTGGACTTGTTGGTCAGGAAAAATGCACATCCTTGAGCACCTAGCTATGCCCACCTAACCCCCAGTGTAGACGCAGCTAGGTCAATGGAACAATGCTGTAGACCTGGCTACCATCACAAAGGGAGTTAAGAGTTCCTACAGCAAGAGAAAAAGCTCTTCCCTTGCTGTAGTCTGTGTCTGTGCTACAGCTCTGTAGTTATGCCTCTGTGACACCCATCATGTAGACATGGCCTAATTCACTTCACCATCTGTGTGAAGGGAACATATTTATCTCACGGGGATTGTGGAAACTTAATTCACTTTTGTAAACTGCTTTGAGCTTCTTGGATGGAAGGCCCTAGAAAAGTGAAAAAATAGCAGCAGTATTTTTTTGTGTGGTGTTGTGCTGTGATTTATTTAGGTTTCTTAAGGGCCGGTGCCAACAGCTAAATCCACTGATTCAATTGACTGTGTCCCCCACTGCAGGCTTTCCTCTCCCATAATATAGTTCTGATTACCAATCCAGTGATGTATGCCAAGAGAGCTGGCACCAGAGTCCCAAGGTCACTTTGGAACCATTCATGTCTCCAGGATTCCAAAATTCTTTTCCCTGCTACTTTTCTGAAATTATTCCCATAAGTACCCCGAAAAGAGTGAAGAATCTCTGACCTCCATCAGAGGATGGGTGAAAACAGTATTTATCTGGCTTTTGTTTTGTATTTAGATTGTTTTGTAGTAAAATAAATCCAAATAAACATTTGACTTTATTTAAAAAAAATAAGTGCAGTTCTGACAGCTTCTTCTGACAGATGTCTCTTATTTCCCTTTTATTTTCCTCTGAGGGCAACAAATTCTACAAGGTTTTATTTCTTCTTCTTGTTCTGTGGTAAAATATTTGATTCCTAAACTTATGTTTGGTTTTGTGGCATTGGGGTGTGGACTGTTCCCTTGAATCCATGGGCTGGTTCCCTGGCCTTGCCATTGAATGATTGCAGTAATTCTTCTGAAGTTCTTGTTAAAACTTTGAGCAGGCTGGTACTGAATGCGCAAAGCAGGGCAGGCTTGTTCAGTTAAAGGATCCATTGTATTGTAATGTTTAAAATGAAATGACTCAGTTTTGTTTCCAGCTGCGTTTGGTAGGATTTTTCTAACATAGCACAGTGGAAAGTATTAAACTACATCAGATTTATTTTTTAAAAGGATGTGTCCGATCTTTTAAAATACTTCAAAGTTGGTGAGTTCTGTGGAGCATTGGCACCGGTGCGTTTTTATGATTTAACAAGACATTATGGTATTTCTTGGTGACCAACCAGTTTGGTAACCTGCGGTGCTAGTGCTGTACAAAGATGATCTAGAAAAAGACAGCACTCTGGACCAAAGCTCATAGTCTGAAAAACAAGATGTAACTGTTGAAGACAGACAAGCGGGTTGGGATGGAGTTTGGGGGGAAAAGGGTTACAGAAATGCAATTTGCTACAAAATAGTTGCTAGAGACACAAAGGAGCCTAATGGTTAGTGCAGGATACTTGGAACCAAAGTTCCTGGCTCTTCCACCTGTTTGCTCTGGATTGGCAAATCACTTAACCACTGTTTTATTTTCTGCATCAGTAAAATTGAAATGTCATAGGCGGAATGGAAAAGCTTAATTCATTGTTTATGAAGGTGCTGTGAGGTCTTGGCTAGACGGCGTGAGGGCAGGGCAGTATGGTGGCTATAATATATGTGAATAACTCCTTTTTAAACTACATAATATATAAAAAATTTCCTACGATGTTTTTGAGTTTTTCAAAACTAAGGGTGGTAATTTCCGTTTTGCAGATATCCACACAGAGGCAGTTCAAGCAGCACTGGCAAAGCATAAAGAACAGAAGATGGCTCTGCCTATGCCAACTAAAAGACGTTCCACATTTGTACAGTCGCCAGCTGATGCCTGCACCCCCCCAGGTTAGGAACACTCTTGCTGGTTGTAATTCTGAGAGGGGTTGATAAATCTCTTCACAGTTTCCAAGCCAGGAGGCTGAAGTTATGCAAAGATTGTTAAATACCCTGTTGCACTTTTAACTTGTATATAATTTCTAAGGCTCCCTTGTCACATGTAAGTGGCTGGTGATTTGCATGTTCAGGGAATGTGAGTTGAGTAACCCTCCATTGCAAAGCTGGTATCTCAGCTGTGCTTTACAATATGGGAAAGTAATTCATCCTCTGAGGCCTTTTAAAGCTCCAGTTGTGAAAGCTGAGGCACCTTCTTGGGCTGAGAATTCCTCTTTCGCTTCCCGGATCCCTATTTCAGTTTCTTGAGCCATAAGAAGTTAAAACAATGTGGGCTTGTGTGTTCCTAAGGTTAACGCACAGCACTCAAAAGCAGCCACCAGTTTTCCAAAGCTTAGTAATTTACAGTGATGCCCCTTTCTGAGGCATGGACTCTGAGATTTCTGTGATGCCAGAATACTCAGGGCCTCTTCACTCACTGCCTACTCACGTGAAGTGGCTATCCTGAGCTTCAGCTATAAAGCTACTCACATAATTTGTTGCAGGTCCTGGTAGGTTTTCATCAAATATTAATGAATAAACTTTTTTCCATTTTTCAAGTAGCTTTTTACACAGGATTATGGGTTGGAAATACAGTTGCACAACCTCAGACCATTTGTGCTGATGGCAACAATTCCATAACCTCTGGGTGCTACAGTTTCACAAATTGCTATGTAATCTTCGCTCATTCCAGTTTTTATATTTACACCAGTGCAATAAACCTGTTAGTATTAAAAAAAAACAAACAAATAACAAACCTCTTTAAGACTGCAATTTATATCCTCATGTAGGAATTATCCCAAGTTTAGCTTCTCGGCCTCATGGCTGAGGGGTGAAAACATTATTTAAAGTTGACTTAGTACATTCTAACTGTGTGTTCATCACTATACAGAACGCAGAATGAAAAACTGGTGGCCTACAATTGAATGGATGCTGAGGGCCTGATCTAACTGGGGAAATCCTTTCATTGACTTCTGCCCTTTGGATCTGTCCTTAATAGTGATCATTATTTTCACTCTGTGAAGTCAGTGGGACAAGCCAAAGTAATAAACACAAGCCTGCTGCCTCTTTGCAGCATCAGATTTTAAAGGAAGGATCCTATGTAACATTCAAGAGGCTCTTATATAAAATGAGCCCATTGGCCCTGTGTAAAAGTCTGTAACTCCAAAATAATCTTACACTTGGTGTCCTGTAGTGAATATAATTTCAACTCTTTTACAAAGTGGGTGTTCAGAGCCTCGGTGTGAGAGTAGGTTTGGGGAGAGGATGCATCTTTTTCCAAAGGTGGTGTCATTTAGTACATGCTTCCTTTCTGAGTTTCCTTTTTGTAGTGCTGTGTGGCTTGCTCTTTTCTGAGATATCTCATCTGAAGGAGCTTGCCTGTTGTTAATCTCTGGATAGATATTAGTCTTCATTAAACCTGCCACGCTCCTGCTGCTATGCCTGTGAAATTCACAATCTTTAAACCCTCAAAAACCTAACCAGGGCCTGGCAGCTGGGAGCAGTTAATGAACTGTACTTGGTTTTTTTGTTATATTTTTGGACAAATGCACAAATTATACTTTGTGCGGCAGGGGAATTTAAAGTGTTTAGCTTGGTTGAAGGCTCCTAAGCTCATTGTCAGTATATGTGACCTAATTATGTGGATATTCAGATTCTTTCAGACAACTTGAATTACTGCCATCTCATTTCTCTTTGTGACCTAAAATTATTCACTAATGTCATGAGGTTATTATCTCAGCTTCCCCTTTGCAGGGGTTCTTTGTGCATAGATATTACTCATTCATGTGGATCAACGGATTGACAAAAACAGCAGTAGGCACAGCAAGGATTAAAATCCAGCTGGCTTTCCTCTCTGCATTGAACCTTGCTGCACCTGTGCATATGCAGCAAGTGCTATACTATGCTCCCGCACCAGGCATGGACAAAAGGAGTCGAATGACCTGGGAAAAAGGAGTGATAAATTATCAAGCACCATCTAACTCCAGCTGGTCTGGTGGCAATGCTTGGTTCTCAATGGCAGGAATCTGTATTTGTAGGCCAGAGCTCAGGAGCTGACTCACAGGCCTTGATGGTAGCTGGGTGCGAAGCAGAAGCAGTGTGTTCACAGCCTCTGCATGGAAGGGGGATGTTTCCCTGCACAGTTAGTGACCTCCCCTGACTGAACTACTCTGGGGTTTAGCTCTTCTGCAAGACGCCATTTTGCAGGCCAGTGGAGAGAATGAAAGGGGGAAAGAGAGAATCTAAGGAGCTCAATGTCCCCCTCCCATTTCTCTCTGAAGAGGGAGGAATAGAAGAAGCAGTGTGCTTACTCAGACAAATTGACAGATTGTTGATAGGCCGTATGACATTAGTAGGATCTCAGTCCAGTTTCTGGTTGGTGCAGGTATCCATATTGTCAATAGCTACCACTGCTATCTCTAATGCCCCTTGCAGTCAAAGCAGAGGTATCAAGGACGGAGGATGGATCTCCTCTCTTGCCCCTACAGAGTCGGGTTTAGACACAGGTGTCATCAGCTTGTGGGTGAAACTTCTCAGCTGCTGTCCATGCTGAACCTGTGGTATGACCAGCTAGAAGAAATTAGTCTGCAGGGCTCCATCACCTTTCATCATCGGCAAGTTAATAGACTTCAGTCTTCTCTGCTAGTTCAGATGCTTTTGTAAGAGTTCCTCCTCCCAACAAGCAGATGGAGGCAATGCAGTCTTATACTGCTCATTTAAAGGTTTAGCAGCATGAAAATTTAGGTGAATACCTCTGTTACGTAGATGCTAGACCAATGACCTTATTTAGCAAGCCACCAATATTAATAACCATTACATCAACTAGAACCTTTCAAAAAACTGCAGAAGTGAAGAACTGAAGACAATGCTGATGTGCACAGGAAGGAAGGCAGTCTGAGCTGGTGTAGAAGGTCTCAAACAATATTAAGAGGGAATATTTTTCCATGTAGCTTTTTGTATAGCATCACCAGTGACTTAGATTTCTGACAACACATTTTCCATACGGTACTAGGGACGCAAATCTCTTGTGTAGAAAACGACAAGATTCTAAGTGCTCACCATTAAGAGACTTAACACAGAGACGGATAAACCAGACATGTTCTCTAAGTTTACAGAAGTCACTGGGCTGTCACAAAACTCATTGCATTCAGCACCTAAGCACCAGCTTGGCGTTTTTGCAAGAAAGTATCTCCCATGCACTTGTTTTGAACAGTGCTGTGCTTGATTTTGAATTTAGATGTGTTCTTTTTAGCGGAACAGCTTACGTACTCTTGTAAAAGAGGCATATAAAGTTAACTTTGCCAATGCCTCAAATTATTTAAGCATAATTTTCATACCATGTGAGACTTTTGCACGGGGAAAACAAACGGGAAGTGTTTTGTTTTTGCAGTAATTCTGTTCTGTTAAACACCAATCTTTGCTGTAAGTGCTGGCTGTAGAAAATCTATTTAATCCCATGGCTGGAAAATGTGTATCAGACACTGGCGCAAATGTCAAATACCAAATCCAGTAATGATAATGCGAAGCATTCTGGACTTTAAACATTTCCTGCTTGATTTTTACATTCAGAGGTTGCTTCTAAAGCTCCTGGAGGATAGTGAATCCCCCAGAATTGAATTGACTTAACATGAAGCTTGTATAAACACTTGTGTATTTGGCAAATGTTGGGGTTTTGCACTGTTCAAAAATTTGTGCAGGAGATTGTATCTCCTCTTGTACTAATGGACCATCACTGTTTGCTTTAGATCAGGCCCTGCCAAATGCTTCCCTGCACATCACTGATAAATGGGTTACAATATGCTTATAGCTCCCACCTAGTGCACTGTCAGGGCACATAGGCATATTTACATACACAGGGCATATTTAAAACATTCTTCCTGATCTGGAAAAGTTCTGTCTGGAGCTAGTGAAGCAGCAAAACACACCCTGCACTGTAAAATATATACTAATGAGTATTGTATGTATTTTGTGGTATAGTGATCTTTGTGTTGTATTCAGTGCAAACTCTACACTTCTTGAAATACCTACTTATCAGTGTCTAGTAGTATCCCGAACAAAGGAAGACACCGAATTCCTCACTGATGACAGGTCTCCTAAGAACCAATTTTGACTCATTAAAAACTCTTTTTTTAAGGCCTGGCAAATGGGGTAATTGAATTGAAACACTATACGTAATTGCATAATTGATCCCATGAAGAAAACTAATGAAACAAATTGGCTACAAACCCAATAACCCAAAACCAGTTTTGCTGCCTTTTTCAAATCGTTATTTTAATTTCAGACGTATGCATGTTAAGTTAAAATAAATTAAAATGGCTTCATGGAATCTATTTACAGCTGCAAGGGAGGCTGTTCAATGTAGAATCTTGAACTATGTATTTCTTTTGAGAAAACTTATTTCTTTAGCAGGCCCAGAGGCCTCCACTGTTTAACGAGTTATATTTTAGGGTTATTACACTGAATGTATTATGTTTGGCAGGTGAACTTCCAACTGCAGCTCTTCTTGTGGGTAGCAAGATGCACCTGCCATATGGAGGACATAGACTTGCTGCTCCTTTGGATCTCTCTAATTATACATTTGATGTGTATATACTCTGTTTTATTCTGAGATTGAATTTTAACCTTGAAATGATTTGTTCTTATACCCAATATTTGTTCAGAGTTAGACTTGTGCCAGTGCTCCCTGCATGGGCCCAGACGTGACCCACGGTCCCTATTCGGGGTCTGACCCAAAGCCCAGTGAGAGAGAGCCTTTCCTTTGACATCAGTGAGCTCAGTTCCGTATCCTATACAATACTTGTTGCCTCACCTCGTCCTTGTTCTTGTCTCTTTGAATTTGACGTTGACTCCCTGATTTTAAATTGGCAGTATGTAATACAGAGCCAACACTTGCTCCTGTCCACTTGCTCCTTTGTATAAGAGTGGGGAATTGGCACTAACTACCCTGTGGGTGTTGCCAGTGAGCAGATGGATTCATGGTCTGCAGATTGGTACCCTAAAGCCCTTAATAATCTGGCCGTATTTACCCTACACCTCTTTAAGGCCGGGAAGGTGGACTGGTTTATCACTTGTGGTCTTGAGATTCCATCTGGACTGGGAGGGCAGCAGGATCTTTTTGACTGAGGGATTCAATCTGTGGAATCCCCTCCCCTCCCCTCCGCATATCTGTGGAGCTCACAACAGTTCTTTCTGTTAGACCCACTCCAACTTTGGCTATTTTTGACCTCTCTTTTGTTAGTCATTCCTGGTTTTTTCCCCATCCCATTGGTTGACTGGCTGCTCCCCTTGTCTGCATGGCTTCCTGCTTTATTTTAATTGTCCTGACTTTTGTACAAGACCGTGGGCCCCTTGTGAGTCCTGAGTGTTGTATGAATACATTAGAACTTGCTATTGATTTGCAGCATTTGCCTCTTAACTGCAGCCCCTTTCTCTGGTTGGGGGCTGTTTCTTGCCTTGGCAAATAGGTGGGCTATGATAAAAGTCTGACTCCTGATTTGAGAGACTATTAAAGAGCAGGATTAGTTCAGAACACTAAAATATTTAAAGCCAAAGTATAAATTATATTTATATGTAGCACCATGCACTTTTACGGCACTAAATACATAATCCAAGATGTCTCATTATATCTATATTCTTAGTTCATGGGATCATAATAGAGGAAATACGGTCGTCTTGCACATGCAGGATGCAGACCCCTGTTGTATGATTTTTTTCGAGGTACTGTTCAAATATGTACAACAAAGAGTGCTATTCACACATGAATAGCTTTATTTGCTGGGGAGCATGAAGTTGCTACTATCTGCCTGTATCCCTGCAAAATAGTTATTGCATTATAGACATTTGTCTATGTCTTCAAACAGACTTGCTCCTTCCAAAGGCTCGACACTGATACAGGCTGATCCTCTGATACGTAGGTGTCCATTTCAGAATGACTGCTGCTGAGCAACACAGGAGAGGGCTCAATAGAGAGGTTGAATGGTACAATTATGGGGGCGAGGGAATGCACTAATGGGTCTTACTATGACAGGTATAACTGTCTGACTAGTGTTAGATTATCTTTGTAAGTTTTTCTTTACAGGAGTAAATTGGTTCAAACTGGGGAGGTTTGCTGCTTCAACAAATTTTATCTCCATTTTGGCCTATGTAACCTTGTTGACTCCAAGTCTCTAAAGAGCATCCTCCGTGTTAGGAATGTGAAGCCTTCGTCAATAGTAGGTCAATTGCCAAGGAGCATGCTAAGTGCAATGTACTTTCCAAAGAGGCTAGATTCTCTGTTTTGATTCTACACAGACACGTCTTCTGCATCCGAGGATGAGGGATCGCTAAGGCGCCAGGCTGCTCTTTCTGCTGCATTGCATCAGAGCTTACAGAATGCTGAGTCCTGGATCAACCGATCTATTCAGGGGTCATCCACATCTTCATCAGCATCTTCTACACTATCCCATGGAGAAGGCAAAGGAACCAGTGGGACACTAGCTGATGTATTTGCCAATACTCGAATAGGTAGGAGCTGGGTATGAACAGCAAAACTAAAACTGCTTCAAGTTTAGATTCTGTTTTCACAAAGTTAGAATCCCCATAGTCTAAGGAAAATTTGGAATAAGACATCATTCCATTCTGTCTCCATGGAACCCACTGGGCTTCAGTAGACTCACCAACGCTGAGCTCGGCCCAAGAGTTTGGAAAAGTGCAGTTGGTCAGAGGGAAACAGGAGCCTGCTGGTGTAGAAAAGATCTCAAGGATGCACCTACAATGTTGACATGCTCAGCTGCAAAGCTTTCTTTCTGCACATAGGTGTTGCTAATGCTTGGGTCTACTTGAAGCTGCTTGCATAAACAATGCTACCAAATGTGGGGAGTGACTTTGGCCTTTATGTTCTATGGCATGTCACAGCTTTATCTTTTCCTTAAACAAGTCGGGGTGTTGGAATACTTTGCTTTTTAAAAATTGTACTATTAGACCCTAATAATCTGTTATCTTAGTATTTATTGTTAAAAAATAAAACCCCAATGCACACAGCTATTCATGAGGGAATTGCAACATCACAAATTAAAGATCTGACACAGATTTGAAGCCTTGACTATTTTCCAAGCTAGCTGTCGACATTGCTGAGAAGGCGGGGGGATTACAGATCTGGATACCCCAGGCTCAGTTTTTTGATGCTCTGAGGTGCTCCCTTGCTGCTGATGCTGCTGTATGAAATTTCAGGGTTTGTTTTGCTCCATTGCTCATCTTTCCCTTTTATATGCTCTTAAGGTTATTCCTGCAACCCAGGGGGATAGCTGTATCTGTGTGCTCTGTGCTTTGGCTTAATTGGTTTGGAGCAAGCAATGCATAGAAGAGTTGGTGATTTTACCAGCTTCATTTTACCCAGTTCCTTTGACATTTATATTGCTGATGTTTTTGTTTCTCTTTACTGGGATGCAAGTGTTTTTCTGAAATGGAAAACTGCACATAAAATGTAGTCAGTATAATTAATGCTTTATTGAAGCACAGCGGCACTTTAAAAACTGGGGAATGCAAAAAAAAATTACAATTGTGGAATCAGCTTTCTGATAATGAATGAGAGCTGCTCACTGTTCAGCACCTGTGTAGTTACTGTCAAATTAATACCTAATTTTCATAGCACTTGTTTTCAAATGATACCCAACAAAATCTTGTGCATGAGTTAGTTTAAAATAAATAAAAGCAATCTTTTCATCATAACTATTTGCATTGGCAACATGAAATGGATATATTCATCAGATGTCAACATCTAAAATTGTATGCATTAGAACTCTTGCATAAACAGTTTTATATAGAATCATAGAATATCAGGGTTGGAAGGAACCTCAGGAGGTCATCTAGTCCAACCCCCTACTCAAAGCAGGACCAATCTCCTGACAGATTTTTGCTCCAGATCCCTAAATGGCTCTCCTGGGTTTAGCAGGCCATCACTCAAACCATTGAGCTATAGAGAGGAGTAAAAAAGTTCCTGCCTGGTTACCGTTGCACAGAGCGGTACAGAGCCAAGGTGCATGTTCCCACTGAGCATAGGAGAGCCATAGAGCAGGTACATTCCCCACCAGCATCGCTCCCAAGATGCACAGAAGTGATGCTCCTCTCCTGTACACCTTCCTTGCATGCCATAGGGGATGCAGAGTTGTGGAGCTCCTGTCCTGCTGTCTTTACGAAGTGGGTGACAGGTTCCCCTCCTCTGCACTGCTAAGATCTATAAGAAATGTGGGGGATCCAAGTGCCCCCCAGATCTGCTAGTACTGTAGAAAATGTCATGCACCAGCAGCATGAGAACTGCTGCTGTGTGCCTGGTGCTGTAGTAAGCTTTGTGCTCCTGTGTCAATCCAGTGTAAACCTGCAGGGCTCTTGATTTTTCTTTTAAGAAAAACAACAGCATTGTTTATTTCAGTTAGAAGATGAAATAATATAATCCTTTATGCAGAGTGCGTAACTTTTAGCATTACCATCAGTGAAATGTGACACTGTAAGTATTAATGAAACAGGAAATGACCAAAGTAATTTTCATTACTATTCTGATGCCCTTAGAGGTCACACATTTGCTTAATAACCACATTGGTGTATGAAAAAATCATATTCCCATCATCTTAAACACTCCCTGTTCATTCTTACGAACTTTCAACTTATCTGTTTTATAGCTTTCATTGCCCAGAATATTAGAGAAGTTGTGTGAGTTGTTTTACAGGCCAGTGTTAAGGTTGTTACATGAATCTTCATATGTCAGTATTGGCGAAGTGTGAATTTCAAAAGTAATGGAGTATTTATGAAAATTACCTTAATTTGGTTATTTCCACTGTGTTCAATGCCTACATTCTTTTATAGTAATTCTCTAGTTGCTTTACATAAGTTATATTTCTTCAGTAATATTAAACCTGGTTTAACAAGGCATTTGTGTAGGACAGGACATTAAATACTATGACTGTAATACAGCCACTTGTGTACTTTTTAACAATGCACGGCAACACAGTGTGGCAGCTTAGGATATAGTGAAAAATACCGTATCCAATTAAACTTACAGAGGAGCCTTAGCTAGATAAATTGTACTTTCTTAAATGGAGTAGAGCCCTATTTAGCACTCCTGCTGTTGCCCAAAGGACCTTGGAGTTTTGAAGTAATGCAAGTGGATCTCTATTTGACATATTATCTGAAAGTCAGGACCTCTGGCAGCAAAGTGCCCCCTAACTCAAGGCTCTCAGTACTGACAAATGGAAGACCAGCATCACTTCATAGAGGCCTAGGTTTTTCTTGCAGGTCTATTATCAACTACTGTCCAGGTTCCACCCTGTTTAACTGTTGAAACTGAAGGGTATCACAACACAGCATGATGTTTCTTTTCCAATCTCCTTCTAAGGATTATGTCTATAACCAGTGTTTTCCCTCTTGCTTAGTTTACAAATCTGTAACTCAGGAGGAAGTCAGCTCAGATTCTAGCAGGAGATAACGCAGCAGTTTTCTGTTCTAGGAGTTTGACCATCAGAAGGCAAATTTTAATCTAAAAGTACTTTAAAAAAAAAAAAGTGCCTAGCGTCTAGAGTTTGCATGGTATAGTGGTTAGAATAGGGGTAGTTTGGGCTCTGTCTTTGAGTTGCTTTGTGACTTGGAGAAAGTCTTTCTATGCCTCCATTTTACATTGTGCAAGATGGATGATGCACGCAACCTTAGGGTGCTAAAATAATGTTTAGAAATCATCCTTAGATGCTTTCACAAAAGCCAGGGTAGAAGGGTAAAGCATTATTTTGTTATTGAGGACAAGCAGCAAAGAATCCTGTGGCACCTTATAGACTAACAGATGTTTAAACGTCTGTTAGTCTATAAGGTGCCACAGGATTCTTTGCTGCTTTTACAGATCCAGACTAACACGGCTACCCTCTGTTTATTGAGGACAGTAGCTGATGAGTAATTGACACTTTAATTGGCCATTGGATAATGGAAGGTGCACATTAAATTGAATATCAGTTTTCTCTCTTTTCAAGAGAATTTTTCCGTTCCCCCTGATGTCACTGCAACTACCTCCTCATCCTCTTCCTCAGCACGCCCAGCAACTATTAATATTCCTCCATCAGGAATCGTGAAAGGCACGCACAAGGGATCCAATCGATCTAGTCTCATGGACACTGCTGATGGTATGGAACCTTTGAGTACCCACGAATGAGAGCATGGCATGGGAGAAGCTGAACTGGGGGCGGTCAGTGGTGTGTAACTTGCAGAATGTGCTTATACTTGCTGTAGGTTCCTCAACCAATTCAGACTCGCTGTGAGCACACCCTGTTAAGTTTAAGTGGCTACAGTGTCAGCCGTAATATACCCCCAGACTGTGGACACTCCCTGTGCTGCACTCAGCAAAAAAAACATCCTGGAGAGCTGAACAGACTTCACAGCACACCCCAATTTCAACACATTTAGCTCTGTTGGTCCCAGAAGTCCAAGACTTTTGGGAACAAGACTTTTTGTAAGTCACTTGCTCAGAGTTCTTGAGAGCCTACCTTCCACAGCTATTTTAGAGAATAACGGTTATTTGGTGGGATGAAGCAATTTTAATACTTTCCCAGACGTGCCTGAAACTAGGTTATAATGACCTTCCAGGGAGACTGAATGTCTCAGAGGATGGGAGCTCAGAAGCTTTCTCATCTAGATTGCTGATTCAGTTCCTGCCCTGTGATTTACATGTAGTGCCATCAGATGGCCTCTGAAGGGAATTTTCTTATAGGAGGTTTCTCAGTCTGGTTCCTGATGGACAAACCAATGAAAACAACAAACACCAAGGACAATCTGAACAGCAGCCAAGAATTGAATGAGCCCTTCTCACTACTCCCTCAGATTGCTAGTGAGACAGATGCCGTGACGCGACATGTGGGGAGCTTGCACTGCTGATGAATGTACTCTCAGGGCAAAATAGTTCAGTCCCCAGGGGTGCCAACAGAAAAATAACCTGGAACCTTCCAGTGCTAAATTTACTGATATTGTGGTTGATGAATGTCTAGCATCAGGTACAGAGCTGAAGCTTATGAACAGTATACAGAGAAGGAGAGGAAGGTCTGGGTAAAACTCTTTGTGAGGAAAGAATTGAGTTTTAAATGAACCCAACAAAGATCAGTCATGCTTAGGAAAATTGTTAACTATTCGGCTTGGATTTTCAAAGGAGCCTTTATCTCACTGCAACATCTACTTCATGTTGAAGGTGCAGCTAGTGAGGGTAGCTTTTAAAAGAAGCTCTGCTGTCTTTCTATTCAGCTTCTTGCCTTTTGGTATATAAGGTTTATAAAATCATGAGTGATGTGGAGAAAGTGGATAAGGGAAAGTTATTTACTTATTCCCATAATACAAGAGCTAGGGGTCACCAAATGAAATTAACAGGCAGCAGGTTTAAAACAAATAAAAGGAAGTTCTTCTTCACACAGCGCACAGTCAGCTTGTGGAACTCCTTACCTGAGGAGGTTGTGAAGGCTGGGACTATAACAATGTTTAAAAGAGAACTGGATAAATTCATGGTGGCTAAGTCCATAAATGGCTATTAGTCAGGATGGGTAAAGAATGGTGTCCCTAGCCTCTGTTCATCAGAGGATGGAGATGGATGGCAGGAGAGAGATCACTTGATCATTGCCTGTTAGGTTCACTCCCTCTGGGGCACCTGGCATTGGCCACTGTCGGTAGACAGATACTGGGCTAGATGGACCTTTGGTCTGACCCGGTACGGCCGTTCATATTTTCTTATGGTAACAAAGTCCAGAATTTATATGTGGATTTGTCGCTTTTAAAATGCTATTGTATTGGAATCCACACAAACTGAGGGGAGACTAATGAAAACACAATTCTTAACTATAGTTTTGGTACTATGAAGCAGATAATACTGATCATAAACTGTTTGGTCTAAGTCTCTGAGGTAAAAGTGGTGTCAATGCTTGTAATTCTTACAACTCCCTCTGCTGATCAAGTCATGCAATGGCACTGGCAGTTATTCTGAAGACATGCTAAATGGTATGCCACGTTTCACAGCACATTTAATGTACCAAAGACAGATGAGAATGAGTCTTCAGAAAGGGAGGGAATAAGTTACTAACAATTTCTGCCCTCTTGGTTAAAATAGAGCCAGGCCCAATGGTGCCAGTCTTCCTTTGTTGTTAAGATAGTGCCTTTTGACAGGGCAAGTGTGCACATCAGGAGAAAATAATTCCTTGTGAAGGGAGGTAGGAAATTAATGTTGCTAGTGATGACAAGCTCATTGACTAGCTGAATTTTCCCCCTCCCCATTAGGTGTCCCTGTAAGTAGCAGAGTCTCCACAAAAATTCAACAACTGCTCAACACCCTGAAACGACCAAAAAGGCCACCCCTGAAGGAATTTTTTGTGGATGATTTTGAAGAAATTGTGGAAGGTAACAACCAGCAAGAAATGCTCTTATTGTTCATTTGTTGTGAGCACAAACATATGATGTGTTTTGTTATGCTGTTGCACACAGTTGACTTAGAGATTGACTGCCTCTTTAAAGGTGATATGAGCACCTGTGGACTGTCTGTGGCCAAGCTCCAGTGGTAGGAATGTAGTCATTAAATTAATCCATTGCCCAGTGGATGAACGGATGGTGTAACTCTCCAGGGTTGTTAGTTCAGCCCATTTCCCCTGTACTAGATTGATGCAAACTTCTTAGACTTTTTTACAAAAAGTTTAAATGGATGTTGAAAGCCTAATTTCTAAGGTCACTTGAACTGTAATAATTTCCCAAAGGAAAAGTGAGGTTTTGGGTTTTTTTGCTTCAGTAACATCAAAGCAGCTTTTGGCTTTTTGGTTCAATAGAGTGGCATTCCATTCTATTTCATATAGGTTTTTACCACCCTCATTAATGCAGTTTCTGAGCACCTTTCAGTCGTGCATTAAGCAACGTGACTAACATGTCACATGTCATTTGTTCTTTCTCTCATCCTCTCCCCAGGGGGATTGTTTGTGCAGGGCAGTGTTTTGTTTTTGGTAGGGTTTTGTTTGGGGTTTATAAATGTACAGGCTGTCTTGTGTGGAACAGTATTTGTTTTCAGTTATCTTCCTTGCTTGTGAGAATGTGAGCTGCGACTAACGGGGTGTGGGGGGATTTAATTTTCTTTCAGTCCCACAGCCTGACCCAAACCAGCCCAAACCAGAGGGGCGCCAGATGACACCTGTTAAGGGGGAGCCACTGGGAGTGGTTTGTAATTGGCCTCCTGCCTTAGAAGCAGCACTGCAGCGCTGGGGAACCACGCAGGCCAAATGTCCCTGTCTGACCGCACTGGATGTTACCGGAAAACCCGTCTATACTCTGACGTATGGTGAGTGGTATATTTCTGCTGCTGCATCATTCTTTCAGTGCTGGGGTGTGATAGAGCACGAATTGACAATTGGCAGCCAGACTGGAAAAGCGTTTGCCCAAATTCCAGCATGAGAAGTGAGATTCTGCAGACTTCTTACTGTAATGATTTTTCCTGTCCCTGGTGGTTGGTCTCCTCCTTATACTGACTTCACACTGACACAGCACCATAAATGTACAGGACACTTTACAGCACACAGAATATGACAAGATCCCTTCCCTCAAATAGATAAGGAGAGGGACATGTGAACACCGAGAGAGGGATTCTTGGAAGCGGTGGATTTGAAGGGAGAATATGGAGGTGGCATGTGAGCACATTTGATGCAAGATTGGAGACCATTCCAACCAAGTACACGGGGAGCGTGAGAGGAGGAAACAAGCCAAGCATTGGAGCTTACACAGATGGGAGCTATGAGAAGCATAGGAGTCGCAGAAGGACATGGGATACTGAAGAAGTTTTCACTGGCTCTAGAAATACTTGTAGATTAAACATCCACCTTTTCTCTTTGTTGCCACTTAATTAAGAATATGATTTGAGAGTCTGTATAAAAATAGGAGACAGTGTCGCCTTCATTTCAGTCTTGGATTTACCCAGTTTCTCTTTGTGATGAGCAGATAGCCAGGCAATGGCAAAATGGCTAGTTGTGTCCTTTTTAAAAGGAAGCCTTTAATTTAATTTTTCTGAATCAAACCTGCATAAGGATTAAGTCCTGGGTGTATATATAAGGGATTCTAGCAGATTGGGTTTGTCTTTGCACCTTTTTGTTGTTACATGAAATACTGTAGAGGACTGGGTGTTGGATTTCTGGGTCTGTTTCCATTTCTGTTACTGATTGTCACCATGGGCAAATAAATCATGGAACCTCTTTGTGCCTCAATTTGAGCGAAATCGGGCTTAGGATCCTCACCAGTGTAAAGCCCTTTGAGATCTGTCACTGTTAATATTACTTAGATGCTGGGTTGTGTTGTCCATATGATTGGTTGATGTGGAGTTAGTAAACTTCTTCTCTTTGTATTTTAGGTAAATTGTGGAGCAGAAGCCTTAAGCTGGCCTACACACTGCTTAATAAACTGGGGACCAAAAATGAACCTGTGTTAAAGCCTGGAGACAGGGTAATGAGCTTGGGAATGTTTGGCTCTTCCTCTGAAATGGGAGGAAGGTTTTCTGCATTGTCACTTGCCGTGAACATTACAGTCTTGTCCTTTTAATAAGGGCAAGTGCATAACTCTTAATCTAGGGGCCCAGCGGTGTTTTAAAGAAATGTTTCCAGGCTGCATGGAAAGACCCCTGTCCAGCCCTCAGGAAGAGAACTCCTGGGCTGAGACTTTAAAAAATGTCTGAAGGAGTCATTGGTGTATGTTCTCCTAACTCCCTTACGTGCCTTTGAAAATCTCCCCTACACGATCCTCTCTCCCTAGGAGCAATGCCTGCAAAATGTCAGAGGTCTTACCACACTGCTCTTGATATTAGTGAAAAGGTTCAGTGCTCTCTTCTTCCCATTGTATGCATGTGTATATATACAGAGAGATTAACTACAGCTGTATATGGATAGGAATATAAACACACACAGCCTTCTACACTGTGCAGAGTTCCCAAAGAGAAGACCTGTATGGGATGCTGTGCTAGAATGTGAACATGCATAAACTCTCTTTAAAAATGGCTGAAAAGCCATGAAGTTTCTTTGTCCTTTTCCCACCTCTGAAACTAAAATGCTAAAATTCCTCATTGGACCCTGATTGGAGGGCTGATGACCATATGAGCATCATGCTAAAGAGCTTATTTTTAGCAGGGCCAATGGAGAAGTTGGTATTACATTGTTCATTTTAATGGGCCCCACTTAAAAAAGAACCTGTAAAGAGAATTTGTCCTAATAACCTACTCTGAGAGATCATTGCTGCCCTTTTGAATCCATACCCATGGCAGGATCACACTAAAAAGTAAACTTCTCACATACAAAGATACAATGCAGTAGGAACAGGCCTGTCAGAGGGGAAAGCTGAGAAATGAGCACACTTTAATAGTAAAAATCTTAGGTTGGTTTTGTAGGAATAACATGGCAAGGAAGTAAATGCTTTATTGAAAGAGGTTCTGCATTAAACAGGTTTCTACCAGCTACAAAATTGCTCTAAACAGAGAATTTGATTTGTATAAATTCTTAATAGCCAACCATGATTTAATATTTCATGTGTTAGGACAAAAGGGAGTTCAGTGGATTTTTTGGCAACATTTTCACTTCATGGGGTGTAGATGGGAACAGAGTAGATGGGAATATTGAGTTGACCTAAATTCTTTTTGTTGAATTAAACAGCTTAATCACTGTGAATGTAACAAACCCAACGTTAATGTTGCGCCTTGTATCTTCTCTAACCAAATACTTCTGTGAATTGTAGGTAGCCCTTGTTTTCCCCAACAATGACCCAGTCATGTTCATGGTGGCATTTTACGGCTGTCTGTTAGCGGAAGTGATCCCAGTGCCTATAGAGGTACCTCTTACCAGAAAGGTAACGTTGATGCATCTTAGAGGAGTGATCGGCTGATGTGGGATGAAAACCAAGTCAGACCGTCAGCCTCTGATTTGATAGTGTTTCATAATGACCCACTGCGGCTTTAGCAGTTCTTCTGTCCCAGCACAGTGTGTAAGTGTCTTAGGAAAATGCCACTGCAGAGTCTAAAACTGTAAAAATTCATTGGCTGCTTAGCAGAGTTTTGCTGAACAGCTGAAAGAACAGTGTATTCCCTTAGACACTGTGATGGACACATGTCTATAACATGTCCTTGTTAATCTCCCTGCAGCTCCCTTCTCACTTCAGTGGGAGCTGTGGGTGCTTAGCACATCTGAAAAACAAACCCTTATTCCCAGTCACTTGTTGCTGTATAATCCCTACTCCCAGAAGGTTTTTTTCCCTAATGTTGCTATGTGATTGCCATTCTAAAATCTGTGACACAATAGAATTTTGTGAGAGGAACCCATAATAGCATCATAATGGCAACCATCCGGCAAGAGTGGTGGTAATGAAATGGTTAACTAGTCTGGTAATGCTGTGGGTTTCTAGAGCTTTGCTTTGCAGCCTCAATATGACAACTGCTGTGGCAACCAAATGAAATTAAAGCTTCTACCTATATTTGGTCAGACAGGTCAATTGATCAGCTACTCATTCCAGTGCTTTTATCTTTGTGCAGTAGGGTTAGTCAGTTACGGGGGGACAGAGAGGGCATATTTATTATTTTAATGTATTATTTTCATTTTCATTTTTTGATTCTTGTTTGAACATTTAGTGCTTTTCGTAGTGAAAATAAACCATGTGAGTGCAATGGCTATACGCTGACATCCATCTGAGTAGGCCAGTCTCAGCATTGAAATCATCTGCCTTTCACCTCTGGCCATTTATGGTTATGCCAGTGCAACATCATCTGTTTTTTTCCTTGAGAACCAACAGCTTTTCCCACAGTCTTCCCACTTCCCTGGACCTCAGAATTAAGTGAACGGAACAAACTTGCTAGGTAGAACATTAAGTAATCTTCCATATTTTTCAATAGGTTCTCATTTTTCTGTGGACTTCTCTTTGCTCACAGAAATACATGTCACAGCTGCTCAACTTCCCCTAGGGAACAAATTCTGTCAGCATGAGAGTCCACATTACACTCAGCATGCCTTCATGATGCATATATTGTTTTCTGGAGCATGTTAATATATGACTGTAGCCATATAATCACTGCCAGACTGGTTGTCATTTGAGTTTCAAACCATTGCCAGATGTGCATGGGACTAATCAGATGAAACAGAATGTTTGTTTTTTCCCAGTGTGGTCCATAATGTTACCATCCAGTTACCAGAGCATTACTGTGCCTTGATTTTTGGTTTAAGGGTGAAGTTGGCTTCATACTCTCCCATCATCTGGAACTGATAGTGGTTATTTTCTTTTCCTTCAGGATGCTGGTGGTCAGCAGATTGGCTTCCTCTTGGGGAGCTGTGGCATCACTTTGGCTCTCACCACTGAGGTTTGTCTAAAGGGGCTGCCAAAAACCCAGAATGGGGAGATTGTGCAGTTTAAAGGTTAGTTCGGTCACACTTTTGTTTCGACCTGTTCATCCCAGGGCTGAACTCTAAAACTAGCCATTAGAAGTCAAAAGCCATGTGCTGTTTTGCTCTCCTTTTGGTTGAGTGAGCAAGATTTGCATCGGGGTTGTTGCCTTGTTTGGGACTATGAATCGCATTCACCACTGAGGCACAAATTTATACATGTCTCTGACAGAGCCAGTGTATTGCAGTGGAGATTAGGATGAGGCCACTTTAGAAACCAGCCTTCTCCTAGAATCAGTTCAGCAGTGTTTGGAGAGGTAAAAATCACAGTCACTTTAATGCAACACCAGAGCTTTATTTATAAACACTGCAGGGTCAGTTTGAGTGGACGAAGGAGCCAACCACCCCTTGCAAGCCCTAGATGTACTGGTTCCTGGGAAGAGGGATGAGTTGTCTAGCTAGTGATCTGCCTTGGGTTGATTTGTATGTTTGCATCTGATAATCTAAACCAAGCATAGGCGCTCCCCTTATCAAGTGACATCAAATTATGAGTGCAAGTTACACAGCACATGGTTTTTATCAAGTGATCCCTGTGGTTCTGTCAGAAGTAAACCCAATCAAGTCCAAATCACTTCTGGTTTTAAAGCTATGCATTTCCCTCAGATGAATTTGCATTTTGCTTATTTAACTTTGCTGCTGGGAAAACAAGCCGTAAGTGAAATGGGCAAATGATCACTTGTATATTTCAGATGAATATAGATTATTTCAACAGATACAGGTCTTAAGGTTGCCTTTGATTTCGGCTCTAGGTTGGCCCAGACTCAAATGGGTTGTGACAGACTCAAAGTATCTCTCCAAGTCACCAAAGGACTGGCAGCCCAACATCTCAACTGCAGGAACTGAGCCGGCATATATTGAGGTGGGTAGTGAATGAAGGTCAGAAATGAGCTTCTCTGGATTTAATTTAATGCACAGAAGCCATCAAAATGGTAGCACTTTCACATGAGCTGTGCCAAACTTACCAATTTCTTGCCAAAACAACACACTTTCATCATGTACAGCTTGCCATGATGCTTATTTTAATCATATACCAGTTTGTGGCTTTGTTTTCTGTTCAAAATGCAGAGGAAGACACAATCTCTGCGCCAAAGACAAGTGAAACAATTCAGATACAGTGTGTGGGATAACCAGAGAGGGGCTTAATCTGAAAGTGTTGTAAGGTTGCTCACAGGAGTGCATCAACACATCTTAGCTAAGACTTAATGCTGGCAGACTTGGTACAGTCCAGCCTTTAGCTCAGGGTCCTCCCCAGTGCTCATCTTTTCATTCAGTCTGTTTAATTCTGTTAGTACTTGGTAACTCTCAGATTTCTGTCTTTGTTTCACGTGGCAACACTTTGGATTGTTCGCTTCTCACGGCGTGGCCTGTCTGTGCATCCCAGTAATAGTAACTGGGAACTACTGCATCCTAAATAATATCAGTGTTTGGGTGACACCTACCCTATAAACTGCTTTTTCAGTTTGCCTTTTGTATTGCCAGGGCATGGGCTCAGAAGTTACAATAATGCATTAAGCATGAGCAACTTTAAACAAGTGTCTTCATCTTCTCTCTCTTTGGACTTACCTGTACATGTTTAAGGATTGGGACCAGGCCATCTCCATGTCTATACATGCCTGCCTTTACTTTCCATGGGATAGTCTTTCTCTCCTCCAGTGAATCCTGCTGATGCAGCTACACAGTTCCTTTTTAAATATGACCTCATTCATTAAGGAGAAAACTTGCTCCGATTAATAAGGTCGTAGTTATACTGCAGCCTCCTTTATGTGCAGGGTCCAGAGTGTAACCAGTTTGATCCCAACTATACGTATAAAATGATGCAGTTTAAATTAGCTGTTACCACTCAAGAAAGATATTGGAGTTGTCATGGATAGTTCTCTGAAAATGTCCCCTCAATGTGCAGCGGCAGTCAAAAAAGTAAACAGAATGTTGGGAGTCATTAAGAAGGGGATAGATGATAATAAGACAGAAAATATCATGTTGCCCCTTGGTAGGCTTACACCTGGAATACTGTGTGCAGATGTGGTCACCCTATCTCAAAAAAGATGTATTGGAATTGGAACTGGTTCAGAAAAGGGCAACAAAAATTATTAGGCGTATGGAACGGCTTCCATATGAGGAGAGAGTAATAAGACTAGGACTTCACAGCTTGGAAAAGAGACGACTGGGATGGATATGATAGAGGTCTATAAAATCTTGACTGGTGTGGAGAAAGTAAATAAGGAAGTGTTATGAGAAGGAGTAAATAACACAAGAGCTAGGGGCCACCAAATGAAATTAATAGGCAGCAGGTTTAAAACAAAAGGAAGTATTTTTTCACAAATGCACAGTCAACCTGTGGAACTCCTTGCCAGAGGATGTTGTGAAGTCCAAGACTATAACAGAGTTCAAAATGAACTAGATAAATTCATGGAGGATAGGTCCATCAATGGCTATTAGCCAGGCTGGGCAGAGATGGTGTCCCTAGCCTCTGTGTGCCAGAAGCTGGGAATGGGAGACAGGGGATGGATCACTTGATGATTACCTGTTCTGTTCATTCCCTCTGAGGCACCTGGCATTGGCCATTGTCGGGAAACAGGATACTGAGCTAGATGGATCTTTGGTCTGACCCTGTATGGCTGTTCTTATATTCTTACTCTGTTTGGTGCTTTCCAGTACAAGACCAGTAAGGAAGGCAGTGTGATGGGGGTGACAGTGTCTCGGATTGCCATGCTGTCTCATTGTCAGGCTCTGTCTCAGGCTTGCAATTACTCTGAAGGTGAGTAGTGTCACGGGGTGGATATGTGCAAGGAGGAGTGAAAGCTCAGCTCGCTGTAAGATCATTCTTTCCAATGCTTAGTTAGTTTGTTTAAACTTTAAAAATCCATCTATCTCAGGAATTAAAAATCGTAACTTAAACGTAGCCAAAGGTCAACCCATAATTATCTCCACCTCAGCCCATGCCCTGCCCAACAGGCTTAACAAAGAGGGACAAAAGGTGGGCTTTGCAGTGTGCATGGAGGTTTACAAATCCATGACTTAGTGAAGTGGGGGATGGAAGGGGCAGAATTGCACAAGCTCCAAACTTGAGGATCCTTTTTCAAAGAACATCCTGCTGCCAGCTCCCTTTCACTTACATTGAAGCAGGTCCTGCTAGATTGCCTCTGCTCACTCCATACTGGCAATGCACACACACCATGGCCTCTCAGATAATCAGGTCCCAAACTAGTTTGGGCCTTATGAGTTAAACCCAGGTATGGAGAACAGAAATTACCAGTCATGATGCACAAAGTTCTTTCTGTAGGAAGTGTTTTGGTCTACTCTACCTACAAAATCAGTCCTTTATGTACCCCGTATCTCAGAGCTTCTTTAATGAGCTGTATGTCATCATTTCTGTTTGACATGCAACTGTATTCCTTTTGGGAGCCATTCTGTTCATTTCCACTGCTGCTGAGGGTCAGTCTACCAAGACATTTGAATGATGGCTCTGTAACCTCTGTCCACTCAGCACCTCATGTATAAGGAGGCTAGGACACACTGATATTACAGTGATTAATGTGATATAAAAGCCCAGAGATGCCAGATGTTATATTCTTGCAGCTGTCTGTAAGGTGTTCCTTCCCTTAAATGCATCTGCTCTGTGTCTTATCACCCTTTTTATTGTGCTCTGTGTATGCACCTGAGTGTGCCTTTTGTATTATCCATAACAAGGAGCTTGGAATCTATTTAATAATGCATAAGAGTGCAAACGGACTAGGCTACACACTTGCTTTTTGCATAATGCTGCCAGTATGTGCTGCCATGGAGAGGTGTTTGCATGGTGTCTAAGTACTGTATGAAGTGCTTAAGAAATAATTGGCACTTTGAGTTTGCCAAACTTAAGGGAAACAATGATCTTTAAATGTTTGCAAAGAAAATGCCAAGGTGAAAAAACAAGGGTTGTGTCCTCCTCAGTTTCAAAGTTCCTGTCATCTGCCTGAAGGGAGCCACTTAGCCTGCTGGTTTGGGAGCCTGTCTCAGGGACCTAACTTGCATTAGGAAAGGGGCAAGTTCCAGTATAAGTAATACAGCCGCCTCTGCCCAGTTATCTGCCAAATTTCTTATTGATATCACAACTTTCCTCTTCCAGGTGAAACCATAGTGAATGTTTTGGATTTCAAGAAGGATGCAGGGCTCTGGCATGGCATGTTAACGGTGAGCTGTTGCTTCAGGGAGAAAACTAGCAGGATGGTTGTTCTGGGTATTTTATAGCCCTTCCTGATTAGAATGTGAAGTAGTGTTTGAGGAAGAGAGTTGGGCCCAATCTGCTCTCAGATCCAGCTTTACGCACTTCCATTAGAGTCAGTGCAGTTCTGCTGGCAGGAGCAATAATGTCTTCTGTCTAGTCGTCATACTCTCTGTTCATTCAAATGATGCTTTGAAATATTAACTGCAGGAAGCGCACAAGCTCTACCAGGCACTGGGGAGGGGAAAGGGGACTCCAGTCTCTGATCTATATTGAATATGTTTTGTTGGCCCTTTCCCACAAGTCTCTCTGCTTTCCAGAATGTAATGAACAAGCTGCACACCCTCAGCGTGCCCTACTCCGTGATGAAAACCTGCCCACTCTCCTGGGTGCAGAGAGTTCATACCCACAAAGGTAACACTGGCATTCCTTAAGATTCTAGCATATGACTTTCCAGACGAACATTTGTGGGGCAACACAAACTGCACTTCTGTTTAAAGCTCGGAAGCCTGCCTGATTGCTAGTCAGAAACCTACCAAATGGGCCAAAACCCTGGATTCTCTTCAATGTGTGCACAGGGCAGGCCACAGAGAAGTTGATGGGGAATCCACAGGTTTGTATGCTGCAAGATGGTGCTGGTAGGCCAGGGGAATGACATGAGCTTGCAGGGGCCACTAATCCCAGGCCCTAGCTGAAACAAAAGGATGGCCACAGTCACTCTGCCTAGTATGTAGTAGTTTTGACCTGGCAGTGTGGGTGCCTTATCTACCGTATGAGAGGAGGATTCCATCCCTGCAACCTCTTTTACTTAGTCTTCAAATGGACAAAAGGATTTGGGTACCTGAACTGAAGATACTTGCGCTAATAGGAGGCTCCTGGTGTTAGGCCCCTGCAGTTTCACTGAAAGATGCATTTAGCAAATGGTTTTATTTGTACTAATTTCATTTGCTCCCTTCATTTGCAGCGAAGGTGGCTTTAGTGAAGTGTCGAGACCTGCACTGGGCCATGATGGCTCATCGGGACCAAAGAGATGTCAGCCTGAGTTCTCTGCGGATGCTGATTGTAACTGACGGTGCTAACCCCTGTGAGTATTCCCGCACATGGCTGCCATGAGAGAGGTTCCTCTGATTATGTTTTCTGTCACTTCCATGCATGCGTGGTGGGTGAACCCCTGATTTGGGGAGCCAAACCCACCGGCCCCGCCCCTCCCTGCCACACGCCGGAGCCCCAAAAAACCCCTCCCATACTGTAAAAGGAGAAGCCCTGACACAGGGCCCCCGCAACCGGAGGAGCCCCAGCCCGCCTACCCCAGCCACATTGTGCCGAGCCACTGGCCTGAGTGCAGGGCCAAGCTGCCAGCCTCCCTGAACACTGGGCCGGCGAGCCACCAGCTCCCCCCACCCGCTAGAGTTGGGCCAAGCCACCAGCCTCTCCCAGCGCTGGGCAGGACTGAGTCTGCTCCCCTTCCTCTCCCCCCCACAAACTCCTGGCCCCAGCACCCAAGGAGGAGGGATATGGCAAGCAGCGGGGACAGGGGATGTGGAGTGGAGGAGGCGGTGGGGGTCTCGGGGAAGGGCTAGGGCCACCGCAGCCCAGGTGTCCGGCAGCAGGTCAGCGGCAGTGCCAGGGAAGGGAAGGCCTTTCCTGGCCTATTTTATCCACCACCCTTGCTTTCGTGTACTGACTTCTATCAGGAGTAAACTGAGGCAGCTGTCTGACAATCCAAAAGAGGCCTCAGTGCCCCAAGCACAAGGGTAAAGGATTTCAGGTTCCACACCCAACCCAGAGTTCCCCTGCCAGTTAGAGGCTTGTACAGTCACATTTTCCTATTTTTAAAATGCTTCTCTCCAAGACCCACACAAACAAGGGAAACTACCTGATGCTACAGAGCAAACAGTGCAATTCATTGTGCCAAGAGCCATCAGAATCTTTCCAACTGTCTCTCAAACACACAAACAGTAACTATAGATGAAAGGTATCCTGACAGAAGGGTGATTTGTATTAAGTTGTCGGTGTCCCTTCAAGTGTGAATCTTAAGGATGGTATTGCAAGAGGTGATAGGAACAGAGGACTTGGCCAGACAGTGGAGGCAGCTGAACGCTCTGGTATGTAATATAGAGAGTTCTGGCAGGAAAAGATTAAAAGGTTAGTGCAGTGATTTGCCTAGCAGGCAAGAGAACAGGAATAGGCACATTAACTGGCAATGTAGGTGGGGGTATGTATGGGGTGTGAGTGGTTCTAAATTGCACACAGGGGATGTGTGTTTTTAAGATGGCATTGAAAGAAATGAGCAACAGATCTTCATGGCATACTGGTGATTGTGGGGCTTAATGAATGTCTGTCCTGATGGCACTGACTGGAGAAGTGAGATTTGAATACAATTAGGGCTGTTTTGGATTTGTGCGGAAGGAAATAGAGCCAGTGGATGTGTGGTTAGTATGGGGGAGATGGAGAAGATGTTTGTCATGTAATTGTTCCCGAATATATATATGTACAAACGCTGGAACAGACTGGGAGGAAGATTGTTCGGGCCTTAGCCAGCCAGGCATTAGTTCGAAGTATGAAGTGTCTTTCTGATTTGGTTAGTTCTGTACCAAAACTGATCCCGTTACGGTAGGGATAGGTCATAAACACATTAGCTTTCAAAAAAACAAACCTGCAAGTTGTTTAAAAGAATGTGGATGGAAAGTTGCCATCTTTTTTTTTACTCGAGCAGCAGTTGGACCGCTTAAATCAGTCTCCATTCTGAGGCTTTCCCCAGTAATAGTATTTGTTGTCTTGTACATAATCTTTCGTACAGTACTTCCCACCAAAATTTTTTGGGGACATCCAGGATTACAGAAATACAGTACAACATTATAATGAAATAAAGTGGCTGCTCTCAGAAAGAGGTACTGGAGTAGTGTTACTGTTATAGGTGACTGAAGTCTACTTAGGCCTTTTAAAAACGCTACTCTAATGATTTAGAACTCCAAGTTCCATTAACTTTCAGTGACTCACTTAGGCTCCTTAGTACCTAAGTTTTGAAAATGTGCCCTTAGTTAGAAATGAGATTGCAATTCACTAGATGCCTAAATAAAAATGTGCTATTTATTTCCAGGTCATTTCTAAGCATAATTCTTTTTTTCAATTTCAAAAACTGTTTAAAATGTTGTCTTATCTCCCAGGGTCTGTTTCCTCATGCGATGCTTTCCTGAGTTTGTTTCAGAGCCATGGGCTTAAACCTGAGGCAATCTGTCCATGTGCCACATCTCCAGAAGCAATGACTGTAGCAATACGGAGGTACTGCGATGCATTGCATCCTGCTAACCTATGTTAGTATTTAAAGGGACATGTTAAAAATGTTTAAATGATTTCCTTTCCGATGTTGCAAGTAATTCCTGAGACTATTGAAACTGAGATAAATTTGAACTTTTTACTGTTTGTTTACTCTTTTTGCATTTTCAGCTGAAGGCAGAAAATAAGGAATAGTCTGTTTCTATTTTGTTGGCAGTTTTTTAGTTTCACTTTTAGGCTCTTGCAGTGCTTGAGCTGGAGGAATGTTTTTGTTTTTTAAACTGTTTCCACTGGAATAAAAAAAAAGACAAATCATGGAAATGTTTCTGTTGGTCCTAGCTTTTATTTTATTCAGCCTAAATATTTGGGTCATATAAGACCTGCCAGTGTCCCTTTAAATATTAGCAGAGTGTGTTTGCATGTGTTGTGAATTGTGCTATATTAGGCGATCCCAACTAATGTTTGTTCACGTGCATCCAGTGGTTGTTATTGACTTCAGTGGGGCTTCTTACATGTTGATGGTGATGCACGAACTCTAGCGCTTGGTTGAATCAGGGCCTTGAAGAATTCTCTCTCAAAGCTATGACTCTTTGTTCTTGTTTGTCTAGCAGTTAAAAGCCAGTAGCAGAAGTGGCGCCTGGGAGAAGCAGGCATTTATTTTCTCACTTTTGCCAGAAGTAGCTGGTGTGGGGCTGTGCTTCTCTGCGATAGTGTCTCATGTTGTTTTGGGGAAAGCAGTCATTCTCATGCTCTGTTCCTGTCCATTGCCCCTCCCTGCAGTAAACAAAGCAATAATCAGCCAGCCCAGGAACTGGCACCTACAATAGATTACCCTGATGGCCAGATGGAAGAGCTACTCCACAGGGCTTTTGGCTGGTTTTCCCAATGCTTGCACTGGCCCAGTACTAAGCTTTTCCAACTCACTTGTGAGCATGGCTCTCCCAGCTGGTATCTCTTACTCTGCCCCAAATTAATTCAGTTGTTAAATGGGATTTCATTATACGTTGCAAAATGATACATTATAAGAACCCAGAAAAGCATCCTTATGTTACTGTGAGGATGTGTTCCGTATCAAAGCCTAATGATGTGATGTGTTTACTGATGTTTTAGCATGTCCGTTTGTTTCCTTCAAGGCCTGGTGTCCCTGGGGCACCCTTGCCCGGAAGAGCCATCCTGTCCATGAGTGGGCTAAGTTATGGTGTTATTCGTGTGAACACTGAAGACAAAAACTCTGCTCTTACGGTACAGGATGTTGGCCATGTGATGCCAGGAGGTGAGTGCACAGGACCTTATATTTCCATAAACACCCTTTGGCAAATGGCAGGGGCTGACAGTGAACCTCTGGGCTGAGACTTTCAAACCATCTAATGGGTTCTGGACATGCAATGCTTATTTAAAACAAACAGCAACTGGTCATTGAGATCCCCAAGACAGCTCTGAAAATCTCAGCCTTGGTTTCTGTTATTGCCTCTGCTGATGATTTGTGAGTTGCTGGGGCAGCTGCTTAGCTTTTCCTCACTTCATCTTACCTATCTGTGAAATGGACAGAATACTTCGCTCCTTCATAGGGGGTTGGAGGGTCTAGTGTTTATAAAGCATTGTAAGATCTTGCATGAAAGTCTTGTCTCAGTGGAAGTCCTGATCTTTAGTAAGTTATTGCCAGAAGCCCAAGCAAATTCAGTAGCATATTCTTTTATGTTATGTTCTGTGGCAATGCAAACTTTACAGCTGATCCACGTGGCCCACAGGTTGGTAGTGAAGCCTTTAATTTAAAGTACCCTGATGAAATGTCCATGCATATTCAACTGCAGGATTCACAATATTTTCCTGCTTGCCACTACTTAATAAAAAGTTAATCATTCTTCATGCTTAAATGTGTCAGGTGGTTTACAAAAAAAAAAAAAAGGCCCCTGAGCACTGCTTGCTAAGTTGTGTAATGGTGTGTGCTTTGCTCTAGGAATGATGTGCATCGTGAAACCCGATGGATCTCCTCAGCTCTGTAAAACGGATGAGATTGGTGAAATCTGTGTTAGCTCCAGAACAGGAGGGATGTTGTATTATGGGCTGACTGGGGTGACAAAGAACACATTTGAGGTCTGTATCATATGGTAGATTTTTGCCTTCTCTTGTGTCACTGGCTTTCACCTACTGCCTTCAGTGTGGAATTGATTTTCTTGCAGAGCCTTTTGATTTCTATAACAACTAATAAAGTGTTACTATTTAGGCTTTATATATGGGGGAAAATAAATTTGTTAGTCTCTAAGGTGCCACAAGTACTCCTGTTCTTTTTGCGGATATAGACTAACATGGCTGCTACTCTGAAACCTAAAAGGCTTGTTACAATTAGGAATTGCCTGCACTCCTTTTTGCTACGATTTCCCACCATGCAGCAACAATGACAACAGTGAACTTCTAGAGCAGATAAATTTACTAGTTTCCTGCAAGAATGGGAGCATCAGACATCCAGTGTTTGTTCTACTCCAGTTCATGGTATCAGATAGCTTGCAAATAGAGTCAGAGAGAAAACGGTGTTTTATCTGGGCTTCTGGCAGCATAGTGATTTGTCTATCCCAGTTAATGTCAGAGGTAGGATTTGGTAAGTGAAGTTCACTCCAGGGGGACACTGTGCTATAGCTGGTAATTTGAGACTTTACAGAGGAAAACCCAGTAACTAGAGAGGATTTATTTTTCAAAATTCACTTGCATCTAGTGTGACTCCTGCTGCAGCACACTGATAAGGAAGGGTGTGGGGGGGTGTATATCCCAGGACGAGAGAATCAACTCCCTCAGTAGCCTGTCTTCTGTTTCAGGTTATCCCTGTCAACTTGGCTGGTTCTCCAGTGGGCGATGTGCCATTCGTCCGCTCAGGCTTGCTGGGGTTTGTTGGACCTGTACGTCATATAGCTTTTGTGCTTGGATTGATGGTTTTATCTTGATGTTAAAAGTAATGGTTTCAAATGCCTAGAAGAAAAGCAGTTAGTGACCAAAACAAACTGTTAACTTAAGGTGAATGTTGTGGCGGGTTACTGAGATTGCTTGCCCCAGTAGTAACTTGTTTTTCCTATACATTACCCTCACACAACCTCACTGTAGGAGTTGTGTGCCAAACCACTGAGCTTTACTGAGCAGTAGCAGGTGAAGTTCTTTCAAGTTTTTCACAATTCCATAGTTGTATCACTCAGCTTCATGGCTCTGATTTTGGCCATGCCCACACTATTCAAGAGGGCATTTCAAAATAAACTGTAAATGCCTGTGACATGATCATCTGTTTATAAAAAAAAAAATTAAATTTTGAAATATGTTGTTGTCTTGCAAGATAGAAATCAGCCCATAGTTCTTCATAAGCTAAAACAGACAAAACTTGAAGTTTCCCAATTCATGCACAAAAGTGCTATAATGTTTGGGCTCTATAACTGATTCACACTTGTGCAGATTTAGAATAATGTAGGTGATTTTATCCAAATTCTCTCTTGTAGAATCCAATCTAAAAAGAAAGTGCTGTTAAATCTATTTTTAACAAATGTGTTTGATCTAACAGTGCACAAAAGCAATCACTAAAGATGCATGAACCAGCAAAAGCATCTGAGCATCTGTGTCCTTTACCTTTCAGGGTAGCTTGGTGTTTGTGGTTGGAAAAATTGATGGCTTGCTGACAGTTAGTGGGCGCAGACACAATGCTGATGACATCGTTGCAACCGGATTAGCAGTTGAATCAATAAAGACAGTCTACAGAGGAAGGTTAGTGGTAATGAAACCCAGCTCTTTTTTCAAGTTTTGTCTGTGTCTCGTAATAAAACATGACAGGGTGGTCATGTTGTGTGCTGCCTGTTTACTGCCTGGTTACTTTTTTTGACCTCAGTCACAAAAAATGTTTCCTTGACTGTTCAGTCTCCATAGCAGTGGCAGCATTGGATCAGGCCTGGGGTCTGTCTAATCCAGTATCCTTTCTCTGACAATGATCAGCACCAGCTACTTCGGAGAGAGGAGCAAGAAACCCTGCAGTGGGGAGTTCTGGGATAACAGCCTCTGGGGAATGTTTCCTCCAGAGTTCCAATAGGCTCATGGCCTGCAACAGTTGGTTTGTATCTCCTACTGAGAGACCGTGGATTTTATTTAATATTTGCTGTAGATAGTTTTCAAAAGGGATGTCACATCCCAGTGACGGCCAGTATGAGTTAGGCTAGTCGTTCACTTAGGTGCTTTGAAAAATTTTACCCTTCTCTATCCTGGCACGTTTAACATTTAGCAGAGGCTGGAATGGGAACATGATGGCAGGAGCAGGAGAGTAGAGTTCTGGTGTGCATGTAGGAAGCTTCTCTGCGGAGTAGGAGTACTTGCTTCCCTGGCCAATATGACCTTTACCTTCCCAGTTTGCTGCTGTTTCAACTTCACTGTCTCCTCTCTCCCCTGCCCCTGGAGCTTTTGAAGTTGTTCCCTAGCTAGTGCATAGTGACAGTCTCTTTCCTTGGATCTCCAGGACTTCAGTGTTTCCAGGGAAGTGGCATGGTAATTCCTACCGATCTGCATTCTCTTTCCCCCAGGATTGCTGTGTTTTCAGTCTCTGTGTTCTACGATGAGAGGATTGTGGTGGTGGCAGAGCAGCGGCCAGATGCTTCTGAAGAGGACAGTTTTCAGTGGATGAGCCGAGTGCTACAGGTAAGAGCCCAGCTGTCTGGGTGAGAGATTTGGGCTTGTGTGTGCACACCTCCTCCCTTTCCCCACCCCCCTTCAGCATGTGGACAGCTCAGATGATATTAGTGTGCCTCAGACGGATGACACTTTCTGGGCATCATCACAATTCCTCTTGGCAGCAGTATGGCAAGTTGTGCATTGGCTGTCCTGACCATGTGTCTTAGAGGTCCTGGAAAGGCAGCAGAGGCTCAAACTAATGCAACCCTTGATGAGGTAGATCAGCATTACCCTTGTTACACAGGCAAGGCACAGAAAAGTGAAACTGCCTTCTCAGTGCCCCAAAGGAGAACCCGGATTAGAACTCAAGGGTCTCTGGCTTCTAGCCCCATAGATCATGCTGGCGCTCTAAGAACAATTCTTCTTTAAAGATGCATTTGTTATCAGCTGAGAAGCAATTGCAGCGGTAAGGCGTTGGGAACCATTTGAGAACTGAAAACAGGTAAAACATCCAAAACAGTTGGGTTTTAAGAAAATGGTGTGTGCAGGATGAGTGGCAAATCCTGGTTTTGGAGTTTTTGCTTGTGCAAAAGAGTAATTTTTGAGAAGCTTACAGGTTAGCTATATTCACTGATGGGAGAACATACACTGATCTGAGTAATATGTTAAAATGTGTGAATACTGGTGAGAGGCAGAGGCTGATGGTTAATTCCAGGGCTGAAGAGTCTGCAAAATAAACCCTAAACTCACTAGAAACAGATGAGTCACCAGCTTTCGACAGATTGAGACTTGAGTCATTCATGACCAAAAGTTGGTGCCGTGGTTTGGATGGATTGTAAAGGACGGGACATTAACAGGCCCTTACTCATTTCCTAGCATTCCACTGTGCCCATGTTTATAGTCTGGCTAGGGTAGTGTGCTCTTCCTGCCTTGTTGGTTTTGGTACCTGGGACCAGGGAAGGCAATCAGATATTAGCCTGTTGCCTGCTTCAGTCTGCCACTCTCTCCATGGGCTATTTACACTACAGCTATAGGACTTATGGCCAGGTAATGTATTCAGGGTGTGTTGCTGAAGGCAGAGGGCAGTGACTCACTCCAGGTAGCCAGGAGATAAAGCTCTGAGGGGCAGCAAGAAGACTTGTTTCAAACATCTAATTTTCAGGTACTTGGTAACTCAGGCAAGCAGGCCCACACTGCTGCTCTGAAAGCTGTGCACTGCCTTTTCCTGGCATTTGCTTGTGGCCCATAAGTGAGTGATGTATTATGTTCTGATTTGTTTTTTACAAACAAGATGTTATTTGTATGTATTACAGGGCCACAAATATTCTTCATTCTTTTTGCTGATACAAACTAACACGGCTACCACTCTGACAGTAGATCCTAGGATTCCCAGACATGGCCCAGGACCCCTTTGTGCCAAACACTGTACAAATACAAAACAAAGTGATGGTCACTGCAGCCAATGAGTTTACAAATGCAGGGAAAGCTCTTGGAATTTGTCAGGACACCTAATAATACTAGTTTCTGCCCAGTTGAGCAACTTCTTCTCTTCTGTCTCTAGGCAATTGACAGCATTCACCAAGTGGGCGTGTATTGTCTTGCTCTGGTACCAGCCAACTCTTTGCCAAAAACTCCTCTCGGAGGGATCCATATCTCTCAAACCAAACAGCACTTTTTGGAGGGCTCGCTGCACCCGTGTAACATCCTCATGTGCCCGCACACATGTGTGACCAACTTGCCAAAACCCAGGCAGAAACAACCAGGTAACACAGAGTGTTTCTCACCTGGGGAATGCTGACAAGTTCTTGAATGCAAGGGGTAGACTCTGAGCCTTTTTGCCTCAGGCCTAGAAAATTAGGCTAATGGCTTCACTCGTGTTCCCCTTGCTAAGATGTGTTCTAGCTGCTGGGGATTGCAGTGAGACTCTGACCCTACCAGGTCTGCCATTGGTGCATCAGTGTGTCAGGAACTCATTTCAAACCCCATCCTAGGTAAGGCTCACTGCCCTGATGAGCAGAAGGCCTCTGAAGCAGAGACTGGTAGCCCAGCAAGAAATTTCTTCTGCACTTCCAGGGTTCTCTTCAACCACCCTTGTGGCAGCCATGCTTCAAAGGAGCCTGGTCTTGGGGAGCAACCTTCCACTCTACTCACTCATCCTCATTCCACTTGACTGCTCTACAGGAGGCTAAGGCTAGCATCACCTCCTTGTAGCTCAGGTTATATGCTGTGATTCTGGGCTGTTGGTGCAGCACTTAGCCTGTCTCACAGGTTCCCCTAAAGCAAGGTAGCCTATGCCCTTTCATTTTAACCCCAATTGTGCAGCCCTGTGATAGTCTAACATGTATGTGACTCACTAGGATGTTTCCAGTTTCTGCATTCCTCCTTCCCCAGCAGTTTGACTCTGTAATGAGATCACTTGGCATCTTCCCAGTGGGGGAAACCTGTGAGGTGATGGTAGTTTTGTTAGCTCCAGTTCTCAGGTGGGAAAAAATGAGTCTGTCCCAGGGTGAAGTGATTTGCCCAAGGTCATGCATTCAGTCACTGGCAGAGCTGGGAGCTCTGACATCTTCTCCCTACTTTAACCATTAGCCCGCATTGCTGCCCTGCAGACTGTAAAATATAAAATGGCTCTTTCCAGTGTGTCTGTACGTTTCCATCTTTTACTAAGTCTATGTGGCTGCTCTTTGCCAACAGGTGTTGGCCCAGCCTCTGTGATGGTGGGGAACCTGGTTGCTGGGAAGCGCATTGCTCAGGCTGCTGGGAGGGACCTTGGACAAATAGAAGACAACGATTTGGTTAGAAAGGTAAATCTCTACAGCCAGATGCTTATTGTGGCCAGCATGTGGGAAAGCATTTCACCCCTCAGTTGAATAAAACACGGAGCGGTGATGTGAAATTATCATCTCGGAGCACTTATGCTGGCATTCACTACTGTCTCTTATTGCAGCACCAGTTCCTGACGGAGGTGTTGCAATGGAGAGCTCAAGCAACCCCTGATCACATGCTCTTCCTTCTTCTAAATGCCAAGGTACAGATTAGTATGTTTTTTTTGTTGGGCTCAGATTATCATGTGCTGGTTTGGCAGAAGCTATGAGCTTGCCACAGTCTAGGGCTGTGTTGGGTCTCAGGTGAGGGGGTGCATCTTGGTCATCAGGATGAAAGTGTCATCATGGCCACTGTAACTATAGAAGTGACATGTGACACTGATGTGGAAAGTTTTCATTAACTTCACAGCATCATCTCTTTATGTTGTTTAGCATCATAAATGTGACACCACTCAAAGACCAGAGTCAAGGTGCTGCTCCTCCTATGTTTTAAAGAACTTTTTTCAGAGGATCGTTCAGGGGCCAAGTCTCTTCTTCTCCCTGCTTCCTCCTCCCTGCATAGGGGGAGAGGCAGAAATCTCTCCCTTTTCTGCCCCTATATAAGTACAGTAGGGATTAGAGTCTGCTGCCTGAAGTGGGACTAGAAGCTATACATTCAGAAGAATGTTTCTATAAACTTTCCTGGCTCATGCTCCTTCATGTAATACCCAATGTGTGCGCGTGCACACTATATCTGTGTGTGTGCGTGTGCATGTGTGTGTGCGTGTGAGAGGCCTACAAGGTGAAGTGTATAAACCCTAACATGCAGCCTAAGGCTTGGGTTTATTTAAAATTTAACTCTTCAAAACTGGGCTACCAGTCTACCAGCCTTTTTCACTTGAAGATGTTAGAAGATACTGCTCATTCTTTAACAATTGCTTCACTTTGCTTTAAAACTACCTGGAGTCTGCAGGTCCCATCAGCCCTTGCACCACCTTAGAAGTTCAGTTTGAGTGTGTTTTGTCAGGGAACTGTATAGCACAGTAGGTGCAGGAGAACCTGCTGAATCAAATCCCTGATAAGTGACATTTCCTAGGAGTAGGATCAGTTCAATGCATTTCGGTGACATTGAACACTGGATAAATGGCCCATCAGGCACTCACAACCTATTCATGGTAGCTAATGGCTATGGATTGACTCTGACTGTATAAACTTTCATCTGTGCTTCCCTTTGTGCAGCTGACTTGTGCTGTTCCAGCTCTCATTCACTACATTTCTCTCTCCTTTCAAGGGAACTCCTGTGTGCACAGCCACCTGCCTCCAGCTGCACAAGAGAGCAGAGAGAATTGCATCAGTTCTGTATGACAAGGGACATCTGAATGCAGGAGACAATGTGGTGCTGCTCTATCCTCCTGGTAAGGTCATGTTTGGTGCTGGCCAGAATCCGCACTGGGAAAATGCACAACAACCTATTAATCCAACTTTCAAAACTTGTAAGACTGAAACTGTTGAGCAGCATACGCACTGGGATTGTAGAGTAACTGATCTGGTTTTAACACCGAGTAGTTATGTTTCCTAGGGACTGTGGGCGTGTTAGGGGTCTCAGCATCAGGCTTAGCATCGCTAGGCTGTACTGAATCCTGGAAAGGCTGGCCCAGTTTGACTTCACTCCAACAGATGCACTGAGTTCTGTGTATTTACTGTGTCTTGGCCTTTCAGATGAAATCTTAGAAGTTCAAGTCTTCTGCCTGTGGACATCAAAGATCCCATTGATACTCTCTAAGTTTTATTTGAAAATACTATAGTGGCCACATTGGATCTACTGGAGAAAGGGGTATGTCTCTACTCCAAGGGTGACTTCTGGGTCTTGTCTGTTCTGTGTGGACATTAGAGTTTTGAGGCCTCACTCCTGTGGGAATGTTCTGCATGCCATTTGGTGGCTTCTCTCCACCCCAGAGGTGGCTGCCTTTCAGTCATGATGTAGAAATGTCTTATTTACTGTGACTTAGCTGCCAGGATGGCTTTCTATAGAGTTGTTATTCTTTGAGTGATTGCTCATATCGATTTCAATTAGGTGTGTGTGCGCCGTGTGCACAGTTGTTGGAAAGTTTTCCCCCTAGCAGCACCCATGGAGTGGTGCCTTCATAGCGCTCAATATATGACCCTGCCGACCCGGCGCCTCCTCAGTTCCTTCTTACCGCCAGTGACGGTCGTTGGAACTGCGGTGACTTGCTTAGCAAGCTCTGCTCATTTTCCCAATCTTTCAGGTTAGTTTAGTTCACAGTTATTCCTAGCCTCGTTAAGTTTAGTTTTAGTGTGTTCAGTTACCGCAGATAGCTGTTGGGAGTAGGTGTGTCTTCCCCTTCACCTGAACCACATTCCCTGTTGGGACTTGGGGTATGCCTAAGTCCCAAGGGTTCAAACGCTACAAGTCCTGCAATAAGCCCATGCCAATGGGTGACCCCCACGACGCTTGCTTAAAGTGTCTGGGGGAAGCACACCAAGTGGACAAGTGCAGGCTTTGTAAGGGGTTTCGCCCTAGAACAAAAAAGGATCAAGAATTTTGCCTCAAGCAGCTCCTTATGGAGGCGGCACTTAGATCACAACCTACACTAGCACGGCAAAACCCGGCACTGAGCTCATCAATGCGCAGTGCCCCAGCGGCAGTGGTAGAAGCGGCACCGCAGAAGGATTCTGGGAGAGACCCTCGGCACCGCCATTACTCGGCACCGAAACCGTCGAGATTGACCTAGCCCTGGTCCCATTCTCCAACGCAGAAGCAGCACCAGAAGCAGAGGAAGAGTGGATCTCTGACTCAGAGACCAACCCCTTTGGAGTTGGCCAATGGAGCGCATCCCAGAGAGGAGCACCCAGGGCGGAAGACTTTGGAGCCGGCACCATCGACCTTGGCCCTGCAAGGGGGACCATTGAGTCCGGTGCCGTTGGAGTCTCCAAGCCAGGTCATTCAGGAGGTGGAACTGCCTCCCACCCTGAGCACCTTTTGAGGTCGCAAGGGACCTTAACACCATGACAGTGCCACAGTCCCTGGTCCTTTGAGCCAAGCCTCCGGTACAGTACCGCAACATGAGGCACCGTCCTGAGGCAAACTGGTGAAGCTCTATCCCTCAGCACCACCAGTGGAGTTGTGGCACTGCTCCCTATTGCAGTGCCGATCCCTGTCACATTGCAGGTCCCACTCTCAGCACCAGTCAGCATTACAGCACAGATCCTGATTGTGGCACCGCTCCAGATCACAACACCACTCCCCTGCCTTGCAGCGCTGCTCCCCAGTCCAGCTCCACTCGGCACCACCCTGGCCATCACGGTCTCCATCTTCAGACTTGGAGACAGGGTCTACATACTCAGAGCGGGGCCTGCACCAGTCAGGCCTGACGTGGGGGCAGGGTCATGGCCTGCGCAGTGGCAGGGACCAGCACAGTGGCCATTTTGGACCCCATGGGCGTACCACCAGGCCCAGGGCATCCAATCCAAAGGTTCCCGTTTAGCAACCTCTGAATCGCGGGTGCTGAAGGCATCAGCCAGTCGCCCCACCCCTAGGGGTGCCGAGGAGGTACCGGTCACACTACCTCCCCTGGAACCAACCTCAGCTCCTGAGCCTGATCCAGGTGTGATTGGCTCCGACACAGAAGCGAAACAGGAAGCCCCTGGAGACCAAGAGGATCAGGAGGACCCTGTTCCCCCATTAGCCTCCTCGTCATCCTCCCCAGATGAGGCGGTTGCAGACACCTCCATCTCTGGATTGCCCCTCATAGACAGGTGTGCCCAACAGGACCTCCTTCGCAGGGTGCCGCAAAATATGAGCTTGTAGGCCAAGGAGGTGGTGGAGTCGAAGGACCTGGAGGTCAACTTCCTGACCCCAGAAGGCCAGTTAGGGGTGGCTCTGCCCCTCATCAAGACCATGCAGGCCAATGCTAAGACCATTTGGCATACTCCGGCCTCCATCCTTCTCACCGCGAAGGGTGTGGAGAGGAAGTATTTTGTCTCATCTAAGGGGTATGTATACCTCTTCACACACCCGCAGCCTTGCTCATAGGTGGTGGTTGCAGTAAATGAAAAGGAGCAGCAGGGACAACAAGCCCCAGCGTCTGAGTCCAAGGACACCAAGCGCCTAGATTTATTTGGGAGCAAAGTGTATTCCACGGGGGAGTTGCAACTCAGGATTGCTAACAGGCAGGCAATTCTGAGTAGATACAGCTTCAACTCCTGGAACTCGATGCTCAAGTTTAAGGAGCTGATGCTAACAGAGTCCAGACAGGAGTTTGGAACGATAGGGGAGGAGGGCAAAGTGGTGGCACAGACGTCTTTACAGGCCTCACTGGATGCTGCGGACACAGTGGCATGCACCTTGTTCTCTGGCATTGCCATGAGGTGTAGCTCATGGCTGCAGGCCTTGGGACTCCAGCCTGAGGTTCAACAGACCATGCAGGACCTGCCTTTTGATGGGGCAGGTCTGTTTACAAAGCAGACTGACTCTAGGCTGCATAGCCTAAAGGACTCCACGGCTACCATGAAATCCTTGGTTCTTCTTCGAGTGATTGCTCATATCCATTCCAGTTAGGTGTGTGCGCCGCGCGTGCACATTCGTCGGAAAACTTTTACCCTAGCAACTCGGTGGGCCGGCAGGTCACCCCCTAGAGTGGCGCCATCATGGCGCTTGATATATATCCCTGCCGGCCCACCCGCTCCTCAGTTCCTTCTTACCGCCCGTGTCGGTCGTTGGAACAGTGGAGCGCGGCTTAGCTGACCTCCACTTCCCTAGCTACTCGTAGTTCTTGTATATAGTTATACAGTTATAATTCCTTTATATATATATTTGTATAGTTATACGTTTTTTCTCTGCTAACATAGTTAGATTGATAATTGTTAGCGGGGTTCAGGAAGTAGCCCCTTCCATGAACCCGGTGCCGGAGCCCATGCACGGCTCACCGGGTTTTAAAATGGGCTCGGCCTGCCAGAAGCCGATGCCGAAGGGAGATCCACACGACTCCTGTTTGAAGTGCCTCAGGGAATCACTTGACAGCTAAGTACCCCATTTGCAAGGCTTTTAAGCCGAGAACAAAAAGGAGCGGGACTTTCACTTACCCCTCCACCTTGGGTGCCGAGCGATGATCAAGCGGCTGGCAGAAGCGCCTCCTCGGCACCGGACTCCGCCGGTACTGCCAAGGCCTTTCGGCACCGGCCGTCGCCGGCACCGAAGTCGACTCGGCACCGCTCCCTTCCTCCGAGGTTGAGAGAGCCTACAATTCCTGCTGGTGCCTGACGGCTCCCCGGCACACGCCGTGGTAGAGCCCCCTGCTCCTGCTGCTTCCGTGCCACCTGCATCGCAGCCAGAGAGCTCGCCTAAGTCGGATGGCCCGGCACCGACACCTGCAGAGGCACCGATGTCATCGGCACCGTCGATTCCAGTCCCCCAGGGCCATTGAATCCGGTGCCTAACAGCTCCCCGGCACGCGCCGTGGTAGAGCTTACTGCTCCTGCTGCTTCCGTGCCGACTGCACCGCAGCCAGAGAGCTCGTCTAAGTCGGATCGCCCGGCACCGACACCTGCTGAGGCACCAACGACGTCGGCACCGTCGATCCCGGTCGCACAAGGGCCGTAGAATCCGGTGCCTGACGGCTCCCCGGCACGCGCCGTGGTTGAGCTACTGCTCCTGCTGCTTCCGTGCCATCGGCACCGCAGCCAGAGAGCTCGTCTAAGTCGGATCGCCTGGCACCAACACCTGCTGCGGCACCGACGACGTCGGCACCGTCGATCCCGGTCCCACAAGGGCCGTAGAATCCGGTGCCTGACGGCTCCCCGGCACGCGCCGTGGTTGAGCTTCTGCTCCTGCTGCTTCCGTGCCAACGGCACCGCAGCCAGAGAGCTCGTCTAGTCGGATCGCCTGGCACCAGCACCTGCTGCGGCACCGACGACGTCGGCACCGTCGATCCCGGTCCCACAAGGGCCGTAGAATCCGGTGCCTGACGGCTCCCCGGCACGCGCCGTGGTTGAGCTATTGCTCCTGCTGCTTCCGTGCCAACGGCACCGCAGCCAGAGAGCTCGTCTCAGTCGGATCGCCTGGCACCAGCACCTGCTGCGACACCGACGACGTCGGCACCGTCGATCCCGGTCCCATAAAGGCCGTAGAATCCGGTGCCTGACGGCTCCCCGGCACGCGCCGTGGTTGAGCTACTGCTCCTGCTGCTTCCGTGCCAACGGCGCCGCAGCCAGCTCGTCTAAGTCGGATTGCCCGGCACCGACACCTCTGAGGCACCGACAACGTCGGCACCGTCGATTCCAGTCCCACAAGGGCCCTGGAATCCGGTGCCTGACGGCTCCCCGGCGCGCGCCGTGGTTGAGCTTATTGCTCCTGCTGCTTCCGTGCCGACGGCACCGCAGCCACACAGCTCATCTAACTCGGATCGCCCGGCACTGACGCCCACCGAAGCTCTGTCGACCTCGGTACCGTCGATCCCGGTCCCATGAGGGCCTTCGAATCCGGTGCCTGACAGCTCCCCAGTATGCACTGTGGTTGAGCCTGCTGTTCCCTCCATGCTGGAGGCATTACCAACGGCGAGGGATCTCATTGCCATGACAGAGTCGATGCTGCCTGACCCCGGCACCGCCGGTGCGGGTAATACAGTCTCTTCATGTGACCATCCTCTGTCAGCACAGCAGAGCGGCACCGTTCATGATCACGGTCCCGCAGACACTCCAGATCCTGTCGGCACGCCCGACACCACTTGCAGTCCCGGTGCTGTTTTCCTCATCGGTACTAGTCGCACTCGCTGCACCGGTCGGTATCCCATTCGCCGACCCGCTATCGGCACCGTTCCGACTCCCGGCACCGCGACAGGTACCTTGACTCCTGTAGCCTCTCCCCGAGCCTCGAGATCTCGGTCGACCTCCAGGCACCATTCTGGTTGCGCGTCTGGATCTCGTTCCAGGTACCGGTACGCATCCCGGTGCCGGCTCCCGGTGCCGAGTTGGGCAAGGTCCGATAGAGTCAGAGACTCTGCCTGTGCCTTCTTTTAGTACCTCCATGGCCATCCGGACACGCATGCGTGTCATCCCACATGCGCAGATCTTATGCTCAGGACCACGATTCTGATATGTTGGCCAGCGGGCGCCAGCCCCGAAACCGGCCAAGAGTTCGCTGCCGTCTTGGAGGACGGGGGAAAAGAAAAAGGTACCCAGAGCATCCCTCCAGGCCTCGTTCGATGCAGCAGACTCTCCAGCCAGGACTCTGGCCTTTGGTGTCGCCATGAGGTGCATCTCATGGCTCCAGGTTTTAAACCTCCGGCCGGAGCTGCAGTATGCCATTCAGGATTTACCCTTTGTGGTAAAGGCCTTTCGCGGCAAAGACAGCCCCAGGCTGCCAAGCCTAATGGACGATAGGGTCCTAATGCGCTCTCTCAGCATGCATTTGCCAGCGACCAAACGCAGGCCTTTCTGCCCCCACCCGCCATACTCTGTGCCTAGCCAGAGACAGGACTTTGGCAAACGGCGAGGCCAAGGCGGTCGCAGACGAACCTTCCAAGGTGCGCCTGAGGGCGGTGTACCAGTCACAGACCGGGATCCCAATCCCGCTTTCTCCTGGCGTGGCCCTAGTTAATTTCAGATCGCTAGATCCTGCGCACGGTGGAGCCTAGATACCACCTCTAATTTATTCCAGCCCTGTCCCCGTTCAGGGACCCCTCTCACGAGCAATTCCTCGTACAAGAGGTGCAGACGCCGATGGACGAAAGGGGCAAGGGGTTTTACTCCCGTTATGCCCTAGTTCCCCACTCGAACGCAGGTCTCAGACCTTCCTAGTCCTGCACGGACTCAACCGGTTTAGGATAAGGTTGAAGTTCTGCACGGTATCCCTGGGAACCATTATTCCATCCTTGCCTCCTGGGGGCTACTATGCCGCCCTGGATATGAAGGACGCGTACTTTCGCTACGCCATCTTCCCTCCGCACAGGAGATACCTCCGCCTTCTAGCTGACTGTCAGTACTTAAAACTGGTTTACGGCCATAGTCGCCGCCTACCTTCGCTGATGTCGGATATGCGTTTTTTCCGTATCTGGACGATTCGCTTATCCGAGGAGACTCTGAGACACAAACCACTCAGCGCGTGGGCATCGTCACGGTCTTATTCACAGGTCGAGGCCTGATGATCACTATAGAGCAATCCACTCTGGTTCCCACGCAGAGGTTGGACTTCCTAGGAGCTATCTTGGTCTCCTACCTAGCCGGAGCCTGCTTATCACAACTGCGGTTTTAGGCGATGGCAACAATCATCTGAGGTCTGCAGGCTTTCCCAACGACCTCGGCTCGTACTTGTCTCAGTCTCCTGGGTCCATGGTTGCCCGCAAGTTGGTAACCAAACATGCCAAGCTCCGCCTCCGTCCTTTCCAAGTCCGACTCACCTCGGCGTACCACCCGGACAGGGAGCCAATGGTCATGGTAGTCACCGTTCCCTCGAGCATCTTAGGCTCCCTAGAGTGGTGGCTAACTCCCTCCCTGGTGTGGGCAGGGAGGCGGTTTCCTCCGCCCCAGCCCTCACTGCCCCTGACGACGGACGCATCATCTCTCTGCTCAAGTGCTCACGGTCACCTCCGAGCTTAAGGCCTTTGGTCTTCTCGGGAGCTGGCATTCCACTTCAATGCCCCAAAAATGAGAGTAGTCCGCCTGGCGTACCAGGGGTTCCAGCGGCAGCTGCGAGGCCGTTGTATCTCGGTGTTTACAGCCAACACAGCGGCCATGTGCTTCATAAGTATCCAGGGAGGGACATGGTCCTCCCCCCCACTTTTTTGTCAGGAGGCCATCCATTTCCGGGACTTTTGCATGGCCTACTCGATGGAGCTGGTGACGTCCCTTCTCCCAGGCGTTCGGAACGTCTTGGCGCTTGGACTCAGCAGGTCTTTCCTGTCTTACGAGTGATCACTCTGCCCCATGTGAGGCGTTCTGCTGTCCAGAAGCGGAGATGTTTCCTCACATAGACCTGTTCGCTCACCGAGAGAGCAGAAAATGCCAGATGTTCTGCTCCTTCCAAGGTCTCTCCTCAGGATCGGTCTTGGGCGCATTCCTGATGCCGTGGAAAGGCCAACTCCATTATGCCTTCCCACTGTTCCCACTGGTTCATTAGGTCCTGCTCAAACTCCGCAGGGGCAGAGCGCGCATCATCATGATCACTCCAGAGTGGTCCAGGCAGCACTGATATACCACGTTGCTCGGCCTGTCAATAACAGACCCAATTACCCTGCCACCCCACCCAGACCTCATCACTCAGGGCAACAACAGGCTTCGTCACTCGGACCTGCAGCCTCTTCGCCTCACGGTGTGGCCGCTGCGTAACTGAGCCAGGGTGACAGGAAGCCTTCCACCTGGTCAACGTACCGGGCCAGGTGGAAGCATTTCTTCTACAGCTGCAATACGCTCGATCTTGCTCCTGCTGAGGTCTCGACCCCCTCTATTTGGCCTACCTCTGGCCTTCAGCGGCAGGTCCTGGCAGTATCATCGCTGAGGATACACTCAGCAACCATCTCTACCTTCCAGCCAGGCTAAGGTGGACGTTCCGTGTTCTCATGCTCTATGGGTTCGAGATCCCTCAAGGGCTTGGAGAGCTTGCACCCTCGGGTGCGCCGCCAGCCCCAACCTGGGACCTCAACCTAGTTTTAATCAGACTTATGTCTCCCCCAGTCGAGCCGTTCACGACTGGCCCTCTGATATGCCCGTCTTGGACGACAAACTTTCCTCGTAGCTGTTACATCGGCCAGACGGGTCTCCGAGCTCAGAGCTCTTACGGGGGTTCCGCCGTACACTAGGTTTCACAAAGACAAGGTGCAGTTATGACCGCACCCGGCTTTCCTCCCTAAGGTGGTTTCGGCCTTTCATGTTACCCACAGCTCAACGCAATGGGCACAACCATTGCACTCCTTGGACATCTGTGGAGTGCTCGCATTTATATTGCGCTGCCAGAACCATTTCGTAAGGTGCCCCAGCTCTGTCACGGTAGCGGGCCAAAGGGAGGGCTTGCTTGTTTTCCTCTCAGAGGATCACATCTCGGGTGATGGCAGACTTCCGAACTTGTTATGATTTGGCTCATATTTTCCCCAAGCCACATCATCGTGCAGTTTACCAGGGCTCAGGCTTCATCTGCCGCCTTGCTGGCTCGTGTTCCTACCCACGAGATCTGTCGCGCAGCTCCATTGGTCCTCGGTCCATACCTTTGCTTCGCAGTATGCCCTGGTTCAACAGTCAGGAGATGCTGTAGCCTCTGGCTCAGCAGTTTTCATTCTGCCACATTTCACTCCGACCCCACCGCCTACATAAGGCTTGGGATTCACCTAACTGGAATGGATATGAGCAATCACTCGAAGAAGAAAAGACGGTTACTTACCTTTGTAACTGTTGTTCTTCGAGATGTGTTGCTCATATCCATTCCACACCCGCCCTCCTTCCCCACTGTCGGAGTAGCCGGCAAGAAGGAACTGAGGAGCGGGTGGGCCGGCAGGGATATATATCAAGCGCCATGATGGCGCCACTCTAGGGGGCGACCTGCCGGCCCACCGAGTTGCTAGGGTAAAAGTTTTCCGACGAATGTGCACGCGCGGCGCACACACCTAACTGGAATGGATATGAGCAACACATCTCGAAGAACAACAGTTACAAAGGTAAGTAACCGTCTTGTATGCACACCCTGGCAACCCAATGTAAACATTTCAAGCCTCAGCAGCAGCGCTCCTATCCTCCTCGGCCAAGGCAGGACTTTTATAGGGGCAGGAATGGCAAGACATAAACCTTCAAATCTCCTGCCTGTGCAGGCCCAGGGCCCGACTAAACCATTGTTGGGTTCCAAGCAGGCCATTTGAAGGTGCGCCTGAGGACAGCGCACCAGCATCATTTCTGGATCCTTCCCCATCATTCTTGAATCGTCTGTCCCACTTCTGCCATGCTTGGTCCCAAATAACTTTGGACTGCTGGGTTCTCCATATGGTAGAAGTGGGATATTCTCTCCAATTCTGCTCCTACCCTCCCTCCCACCCCCCTTCCCCATTTTCTCGAGCGCAGCTCCTTATCCAGGAGGTGCAGGCACTCCTTGCCATGGGAGCAGTGGAGGAGGTTCCTCGGTGAAGGAGTAGTATTGCCGATACTTCCTACTCCCCTTTGGGGATTAGGTTCAGACCCATTCTAGATCTGCGAGGACTCAACAAGTTCATGGTAAAGTTGAAGTTCCGCATGGTCTCCCTGGGCACAGTTATTCCCTTTCTGGATCTGGGAGACTGGTACGCCACCCTCGACATGAAAGACTTGTACTTCCATATAGCTATTCAGCCTGCACACAGGTGATTCCTACACTTCGTGGTCGACAAAAAAATTATCAGTTTATAGTCTTTCCATTCGACCTCACAGCAGCCCCCCTAGTGTTCACCAAGTGTATGTTGGTCATGGCTGTTTTCCTCCATCGGAGGCAGGTGCGGGTATACCCCTGCCTCAACGATTGGCTGCTCTAGGGTTGCACCAGGGGGCAGGTGGAGTCTGAAGTCCGACTGGTCAACTCAACCTTGGCACCAGCCCAAAGAATAGAATTCATCTGGGTGGTTTTATACTCAGTTCAGGCAAGAGTACTTCTTTCAGAGTCCCAATTCCAAGCCATGATGGACATCATTCAAGGCTTCAGGCTTCTGACCACCACTGCCAGGGGATGCCTGAGGGTATGGCTACACTTGCACTTCAAAGTGCTGCCATGGCAGCGCTTTGAAGTTTCAAGTGTGGTCGCAGCACCAGCGCTGGGAGAGAGCTCTCCCAGTGCTGCACGTTCTCCACATCCTCTATGGGTGTAGCTTGCAGCGCTGGGAGCCGCGCTCCCAACGCTGCGGCACTGTTTACACTGAGGCTTTACAGCACTGTGTCTTGCAGCGCTCAGGGGGGTGTTTTTTTTCACACCCCTGAGCGCGAAAGTTGCAGCGCTGTAAAGCACCAGTGTAGCCATGGCCTGAGTCTCCTCGGCTACATGGCAGCCTGCACTTATGTGGCTCACTTTGGCCTATCGCCTGGGACGCGACAGCCTGAATTCAATGGTCATGGTGCCAGGGCAGGTGCTTGAGTCCCTTCAATGGTGGCTCGACCCTCGGACAGTGTGTGAAGGAGTCCCCTTCAGCAGCCCTCAGCCTTCCTTGTCACTGGTAATAGACGTGTTAGCTCTGAGATAGATTGCGCATTTGGGAGACCTCCAAACGCAGGGCCTGTGGTCGCAGGACAAGCTCACCCTCCATATCAATATCAAGGAGCTGAGGGCAGTGCAACTAGCATGCCAGACCTTTCAGGCCCGACTACAAGGTAAGTGTGTAGCAGTTCTGATGGACAACACCATGGCCAGGTTTTACATCAACAAGCAGAGTGGAGCCCAGTCCTCAGCCCTCACCTGTAGGGGCCGACTCAGGCTCTGCCATGCACCCAGGATGAACAGATGTCCCGATTTTTGTAGGGACAGTCCCTATTTTGGGGGATTTTTCTTATACAGGCACCTATTACCCCCCACCCCCATCCCGATTTTTCATACTTGCTATCAGGCCACCCAACACGCAACGCCCGCCCCCCCTCCACCTCTCCCCCCCAAAAAATTCCTCTGTGCCCCCCTAGTGGGCGTGCCCCACAGTTTGGGAACCACTGGAGTAGAGGTTAGTGTCACAAGGACATCAGTCAGCACTTGTGTGACAGCCTCTTGTGTTCTTGCAGGCATTGAACTCATTGCTGCATTCCATGGCTGTTTGTATGCTGGCTGCATTCCTGTGACTGTTCGACCACCTCATGCTCAGAACCTCACTGCAACTCTGCCCACTGTGCGAATGATTGTAGATGTGAGTAATGGGAAGCTGCAACCTATGGGCCCAGCATGGGACACCATTATTCTGGTGTTTGGATCTGGAGAGTAGTAAGAATGAAATCTCTCATGCTATCTTTCATGGCTGCAGGTATATTAGAACACCCTCTTCTGTCAGAATGAACTATTTTTAGCTGTATGACTTTTTTTTAATAAATGAGAATTCAGTATAACTCCTGCCTCTGGCTGTTACAGGGGTGACACAAGTTGCTGCAAAATACATGGTAGCAGGAATAGGCTACCTTATGTGACCCACAGGCTTGTTGCCACCTAATAACTCATAAGAACGGCCATACTGGATCAGACCAGAGGTCCATCTAGCCCAGTATTCTGTCTTCCGACCGTGGCCAATGCCAGGTGCTTCAGAGGGAATGAACAGAACAGGGAATCATCAAGTGATCCATTCCCTGTTGCCCATTCCCAGCTTCTGGCAGACAGAGGCTAGGGACACCCATCCCAGCCCCTCCTGGCGATGAACTTATCTAGTTCTGTTTTGAACTCTGTTATAGTCTTGGCCTTCACAACATCCTCTGGCAAGGAATACCATAGATTGACTGTGCGTTGTGTGAAGAAATACTTCCTTTTGTTTGTTTTTAAACCTGCTGCCTATTAATTTCATTTGGTGCCCCCTAGTTCTTGTATTACGAGCAGGAGTAAATAACGCTTCCTTATTGCAACACTGTATCTTAAAGTGACTACTGGGCAAGTGCCAGTCTACCAATTACCTACTAATTACAGTAACTGGCCTAGGCTGACTCTGTTGATATGGAGGGAGAGCTACCGTCAGATTCCCACCTGACATAACATCCCTACTGAGCTTTTCCAAAGATCTTGCCACATTGCATTTTAGTATGAATTTGGGGTCTTGGCTGAGCAGGGTGGTGTGTTTTGGCATAGCAAAGGACGTTAGTGAGAGACTATACGGGAGGCTGGCCCACAGGTGGGAAAAGTGCATTGCACAAGCATACCCACAACCTCCACTAATTGTGGGGCTTGAAAGGCCACATGTTTCTCTTGCACATTCTAGTAATCATTTGTTGGTTATATTTTTAGGTCAGCAAAGCTGCCTGCATTCTCACAACTCAGACCTTAATGAGACTACTGAAATCCAGAGAGGCAGCTGCTGCTGTGGATGTAAAAACCTGGCCAACCATCATTGACACAGGTGAGAACTTCTCTTTGCCAAGTAGTTCCAAGATTTTCAAAGCTGCATGTAGGGATTCTGACTCTGTAAGAGGTTCTGGCATTGCCAATACAGATACTATCTGACTGGCTGCTCTGGGGGCTTCACTGCTCAGAAAAAGCATCTCAGAGACTGTGGTTCAGCAGTTCCCAGCTTTACACTTTTACACAAACAATTTAAAAAAAAAAAGAGGGGAGGAAGAGCTGTGCTATCAGTCTCATATTATGAGATGTGACATTTGTGAATGAGGAAAGCAGTTTGTGGGAAGGATACAACTCCAGATGGAACAGAGAGGGTGTCTCAAGACTTTCTAGCCCCATTCAGACTAAAAATGTTGAATGTTCTTGAAATAATTTGAACAAAGAGTGTTTAGAGGCAAGGCTGGGATTGCCTTGTAATCTGACCCATGGTTGACCCTGGAAACTCTAATTGTTCCTTGTGCAGAGCTGAATCACATGTAGAATTATAGCATGGGGGTACAATTTAAAGTCCAGTTGATGTTAGTGGCTTCAGGACAGGTATCCATGTCATAGTTAACACTGACTGGCAGTTTCAGAAGAGAGGACAAGCACTAAATGGCACATGACAAGTGTAATATCTTGATAGCATTTACGTATTTGATTCAGTGCCTCGCAGCATCGATTGAATCTCCCCACCCTTTACTCCTCAGAGTGGTATCAGAGCACCTTACAGTCCATATGAATCGGGTTCACACACACAGCTAGATTCTCTTTTCTCCTCCTTTCCAAGAGTAGATAGATTTTTTTAATGGGAAAGCTTTGACATAGAAATGGCCCTTGCACTTCCTCGTGAAAGCAGTGAGACATGTTGGTCACTCTCTTGTGGAAGGTTATTCCACAGCTAATTATCGAGAAGGCTTTCTCTTCTCCTGCATTCATCTCATCCTAGTCATTGAAAGTTCCATCGTCCCTGAGAATCCCAATTCAGAAACAACAGAATCATAAGACTTTGTTTCTTACCCAAACAGATGACTTGCCCAGGAAGCGGCTACCTCAGATCTATAAACCACCCACACCAGAGATGTTGGCATACCTAGATTTTAGTGTGTCCACGACAGGCATGCTTACAGGAGTGAAGGTACAGTAACACCTGCTGAGAAGGAAGGTCTCCTATAACTTTTTTGGCTGAATCTTTTTTTTTGTTGTGTTTTTTAAAGTGGCTCTTGTGATTTAATTTAAAAATCACTCGTCCCAGTTAATAAACTGGGAGAGTAAAGCTACATATTGGCAGATCCAAAAAATGCAATCTGGCTTCAGGCTGGTAAAGCAGCTCTGCATTGGGCTGCCATGCAGGAAGACTGAGGCCAGAAGCAACCTCAGGATTTCAGGTGCCTAGGCTGATGGAGGATCGCATATTTAGGTGAACAGGGAATGATGACGGTATCGCTCTGCAGTCTCAGCTAACAGTGAACTATTGGAACAGAATTCACAGGCCTCAACTGAAAGCAGAGTAGCAGCTCTGGCAGTTGGCAACAGAGAAGAGGGTGTGAAAGAAACAGGAGTAAAAACTGAGCCCTTAGGCTCTGGTGTGGGGTGCTGGCTGGGCTCAGATGCTGTGGGAGGTGTACAGTGAGAAACTGAAGCTGCTGCTCCTTTTATAACATGCTTTAATGATCTAAGATAAACAGAGTTTTGTGTGGAAGATTCCACAATGTTTTGCACTCACCATGTGTGATAAGGGTAGTTAATTTTTGGAGTAGCATTGTAAGGAAACCAAGCCCATATTTCACTGTACCCAGCTGACTCAGAGAAATCCTGTTCCTAAGTTCTTGGATTTCAACACTGTATCTCTCCCTCTCTGTCTTTTGTTACAGATGTCCCACTCGGCAGTGAATGCTCTTTGCAGGGCGATAAAGCTCCAGTGTGAGCTCTATTCCTCTCGGCAGATTGCCATTTGTCTTGATCCCTATTGCGGACTTGGCTTTACGCTCTGGTGCCTTTGCAGGTATGAGTTGGAATGAAAACAAAAGGGTAAGATATTGATTGATTTTAAAATAGGAAATGTAGGGCTATATGTTCAAATGGTATAAATTGACACAGCTACATTGTCTTCAGTGGAATGATTCCAGTTTATACCAGCTCAGGATCTGGCTCTGGATGCTCAATAACGTGACCCCCTTCCCTTCTGGTTTTAAGATCTATCCACGTGTAGCTGTTTTTCTCTAAACATGTAGATGCACTGCAAGAGATTAGCTCTAGAAAGTTTCTCCCATTTCCTTTGTTGGTTACATATTATAATGGAATGTATTTTGGGGGCCTGCGTTTCTCTTTCACATTGGCAATGGGAAGTGTGTGCACCACTCCTCAGTTACAAGACGTTTTTATTACTAATACAATGTTGCTGCACATTGTAAAGGAGATGGGCACTAGTGTTGTCATCAAATTATCCCAGACATGGAATCCCATTACCTACGTTTGGTCCTAACATCACTGTGTGTCGGTGATCAAGAATAACAAAAACAAACTTAATGCTAACCAGCTTCTATAGTAAAATCTTTCTCTCTCTAATCTTCCATGGCAGCGTGTATTCTGGTCACCAGTCCATCTTAATTCCTCCTATGGAGTTGGAATCCAATCTTTTCCTCTGGCTTTCCACTGTCAGTCAGTACAAAATAAGGGACACTTTCTGTTCCTATTCAGTCATGGAGTTGTGCACAAAGGGACTTGGAAATCAGGTCGAAGTGTTAAAGGTAAGAACCTTTGTCAGTATCTTACACTGATTTTAGAAGTTGGTACCCAGTCTTGTGCTAAAGCAAATGGAGATGAGCAAACCTTAGAAGGCGGAGGCAGTAGCAGCAGCATCATGCTGCATGAGTAGTCAGCTATATACCATCAACCTGCTCATAGACTCATAGACTCATAGGTCAGAAGGGACCAATCTGATCATCTAGTCTGACCTCCTGCACAAGGCAGGCCACAGAACCCCACCCATCCAATTTTATAACAACCCCTATCCCAGGACCGAGTTATTGAAATCCTCAAAAATGGTTTGAAGACCTCAAGCTGCAGAGACACCACCAGCAAGCGACCCGTGCCCCACGCTGCAGGGGAAGGCGAAAAACCTCCAGGGCACCTGCCAATCCGCCCTGGAGGAAAATTCCTTCCCGACCCCAAATATGGCGATCAGCTAAACCCTGAGCATGTGGGCAAGAGTCACCAGCCAGCACCCAAGAAGGAATTCTCCGCAGCAACTCAGTACCCATCGCATGCACCATCTCCCCGCAGACCATGCTGCAGGGCTCTAAGCCAGCTGAGGATACAGCATATCTGCTGGCCAAGCCATTAAGCAGCAGCATGACTCTCTGGAAGAGCAGGAGGAAAAAATAAATACGTTCAAGGTTTATGATTACTACTTGCATCTGTTTTCCTAAAACTGTGCTCCATCTACAAAGTCACCACTGAATTTTGCACCAATAACAGTACAAAATGTTCTGAAATTTTATACTTTGCACGATACCCACAATCACATAGATTACTGTGCAGCTCTGCAAAGCTGGTAGTGCTATCCATTTTTCTTTAATTATGGGGCAGCAGTGATTAGAGTACATAACTGAGGGGTCTGTGCCCAGCTCTGCTGTAGCCTCAGTGTGACCTTCAGCAAGTCACTTCGCCCACTTATGCCTCCATTTCCTCATCTGTAAAATGGGAGTGATAATCCTAAACTACGCAGCAGGGGTGTGGTGAGGTTTAGTTAAACTCAGGGATGAGGTACTACGGAAATGCAGAGAACTGTATTCCTTATAGCTGGATAGGAAGCAAAATTGAAAATGCTATTATTCCATTTATGCTTTTTGGGCTGCCTGATCAGAGTCACATTTGATAGCCTACCAACAGGGACACAATAAGGTACATATATCATGAGTGGCATAATGGGAGGTATCCGTCACTTGTGGACCTGTTGTCTCCTGCTGATTAGGTGTGGAGGAGGGAGCAAACAGTCTTCTGTGGGACTCTGCTTTGTTTGTCAGAGGCAGAGCAGCAATTGTTTGCATTTATCTGTATCTGCACCATGTTTCTACAGGCAAGAGGAACTAATCTGTCATGTGTCCGGACCTGTGTGGTGGTTGCAGAAGAGCGGCCACGAATTTCTCTCACCCAGTCCTTCTCCAAACTTTTCAAAGACATTGGCCTGTCATCCCGTGCTGTGAGCACCACCTTTGGGTCAAGAGTCAACGTAGCTATCTGTTTACAGGTATCAACGGGATATTTAATGTGGATGACCATTATGTTGTCAGTGACACCAGGTTTCCAGATTCTCTCAAGCTCTGAATTGGCGAACTCTTCATAACCAACACATACTGCTAAATTAGCTCAAACTCTGGTCTGAGGACCACTCATTGGTGCTCTGTGGAGAGCAGCAAGGCACACAGTGCAGGCAGTTCCTCCTTGTTTCCAGCTGCCAGATTGCATTAAAGAATCTAAAAACACTTGATATACTTCCAAACTTCTGCATTTCCATGTAAGAAATAACTGCAGTTGCCACAGGGATGTTAGTCATGAATGGAAGGGGTGGTGCCATGGGATAATTTCTCTCAAGGTGTGACCTACTGTAAGGTTGTATCTATTCCAGCATTTTTTTCCAGTTTCCCAGCATTGCCATTCCACAGGCAAGATCAATGGTTGGAGCATTCAGAACAGATTTATCAGCTGGTGGCCTGTCTATGCTAGCGCTCCCTCTGGTGCAGGCTGCCAGGGTGGGAAATGTGAAGATGAATTCTGGCATCTGTATGAGGCATAAGGAAATATTTGAGAGCTCCTGCCTTGGCAGGGGCATGGTGAATTAGCTTGTCTTTATTAATGCAATGGCTTTGAGCACCAGCCTTGTCATTGTTGTTTGAGCCTTTAAAAAGTGAGACTTGAAACAGTTTGGTATTTTCTGATTTCTTTTCTTTGAAGAGTTACTAGAAATCAGAATAAAGAGAAACAGACCCTAAAAGGAAGGACCAGAGTGTGACGTTCTTTGAGCAGAAGATGGAGAGACTAGCGTGGGTGGGTGAGAAGTGAGGGCACTTCTCCAGGAGCCCAAACACACACCCCGCATTTGTACTAATTAAATAGCCTAGCTCGGACCATTACCAGGGAGTCAGTGTCCAAAAAGTAATGCTCTGTGTGTGTGGGGAGTGGGGGTGGTTGGTTGTTTTGGGGGTTTTTATTCATATAACTGTGTGCTCTTCTGCATAGTTTTTACACTTTATATTAATTACCACTGATGGTCATATAATTAGAAACAGAAAATATTAACATGTTCTTTAATGTTAATCTGTAGGGAACCTCTGGGCCTGACCCTACCACAGTGTACGTAGATCTGAAATCCTTAAGACATGACAGGTACAGTGTATTTACATTGCACTTTATTTATTATTCATCCTCTACATAACCTCCTGGAGAATACTGTGTTGACCATGAGATTCCTTCTTGGTAGATGGTAAATGAAGATCTTGCTTTTCATCATAATGTTTTTCCCCTTCAGAGTGCGTTTGGTAGAGAGGGGAGCTCCACAGAGCCTGCTGCTTTCGGAATCTGGGAAGGTAATTTCACATCCACTTCCCTAATGGGTTGGCACACACAGCATGTGACCAAGTGTGTTTGTGTCCTTCAGAAACATTTTATATGTGAACTTGTAGTTCAGGGAGGCATCTGTATTAAGACAGTTATGCAGTATGGCATGAGAAAGATGATCATTGAACTAACTCCCTGGTGCAGAGAAACCCACATACGTTGAAGTCTTTTTTTCACTCTAATAGCAGGCTTTGCTGTAACTTTAATTGCAGTTTCCATATTGCAATGCACTAGAACAATTTGAGGGTGAGGGCAGGAGGGGTTGATTCTATTTTACAGTAAATGTTTTCACTTTATCAGAGTTCTGTAAGCAGTCTGCTGTATCCTGGATGGCAGCATGCATTGGGATGTGCAGTGGCTGTTAGTCCTTTGCTTAAATAAAGTAACAGTAATAGAAACAGTTTTTCCAAGTGGCCTGGGCAGACTTCATTATGCAAACTCTCAAAAAACATATAAGAGTTAACCTCTGATGTCCTGAATTTACAGCCCCAGAATCCCTCACTTGCTTGGACCTTGAGAGTCATTAATGCATTCTTGCTGTAACATTAGTCAGTTCTGAATATACTGTGTAGATGTGCACATACAGGTATACACACATATCACAGAAGGTGAAACCCATGCTCACAAAAATCAAGAGGTGAAGTAACTGCTTTTGTAGTTTGGACATTTACAGGCAGAAGTCCATGAACTGATTTACCCCCTTTACTTGTTGTGTCCTTTAGATTTTGCCTGGAGTCAAAGTGATTATTGTCAATCCTGAGACCAAGGGACCTGTTGGAGATTCTCACCTTGGAGAGGTAGCTACTGGTTTAATTGCTATTTTTGGGAGTTTCTCTGTTTTTTGTCTGCTGGCTGAGCTATGTTATCTCCATTTGATTATTTTAAGGCTGCTGGTTGGCAGAGTTTATTTATACATAAGGGTTAATGCTGCTGGGTATTTAGAAATCTAAGTACTGTTGGGGTGCCTAGAGCTTGTGTGTGGGCATTAAGTTTAATGTCAAAACTAGAGAGAATTTTAGAAATGAAGGTTCACTCCATTGCAGATTTCATTTAACTGTGGAATACTGCACCTGGATTACTGTAATTGACAGTTGGATTCTAAAGAAACCGTCAAATTTGCAATTGAGCTTGCATGCTGTTCTGATTATTTGATTGTAGTTAGACCTGTCTTGATAGATAGATAGATAGAAACTGTTTGAATTCACAAGCAATAAAAACCTGTAGTTTATCCATCATCTTCCTCTTACAGGAGAAGGGCAGCTGGAAAGTGCATTTTAAAACTCTGCAGGATGTGTTTGGCCCCTGGGCTGCTCTTTGGGCACCCAGACCTAAGCTGCCAAATAGTTACTGTGCCAACTAAATCTTCAGTGAAGATAACTTCCTTTTATTACAATTCAGTCCCTCAATAATTTCTTTGTGAATTACAATGCATTTAATCCTTTTGCTTGAAGAAGGCTCCATTTCAATGGTGTATGGGTCTCAGAACCGTATTATCTTCTCTATAGATTTGGGTGAACAGTCCCCACACGGCCAGTGGTTACTATACCATCTACGATAATGAATCCCTTCAAGCTGATCATTTCAACACTCGTCTGAGCTTTGGCGATGCCGCTCAGACACTTTGGGCTAGAACTGGATACCTTGGCTTTGTTCGCCGGACGGAGCTCACAGCTGCCAGTGGAGGTAAGATAAAAATAGGCGCCTTTCTCCTTCTTTTTAGCAAAGATGAAGAATTTTCCATGGTTTCTGCTGTTAATGTGAATCTGTCCAGGCCTCCCCTGCTCGCTCACTAAAGCTGCTGCTATTGATTTTAATTTCTTCTCTAGCACCAGGTCTCCAATCATCAGGTATCTGGCACTTTGCAGCGTCCCCCATCCAGGCTGAAACATGCATGTCCTAAAAACCCATGCCTTATTTTCCCAAGTGTGTTCTGTGTCTGACTCTTCACTGGCCAGTAGGGATGAACTGAGCTTTTTTCAGGCCTCAGTTAATTGTACCCCGGCTTAGAGAACAGGTGCCAATGTAGAGAGTTTTGAGAACTACTCTCCCCCATCAGCCTCAGGAAAGGCATACACCTACCCTGGCATTTAACATCATGGATGATTTCTCATGATCTGTTTCTCGGGTGTGGGTAGGTTAATCATTCCATGACACTGCTGTAGCAAAGGACCTGATTTCAGATACGAGTCTTGTCTGTGACTGTAGCAGTTTTTTCTATCCCTTTATTCCAGTTTATTTTCCCCTTATAACTTCAACTCTCTGGAGCATGTTATGCTGGTGGGAAGGAAGAAAGCAAACTCTTTGACCTTGTCTGCATTACAAAGGGTTTGCTGGTACAACTACAGTGATAACTCCCCTAGTGAAGACGCTGCTTGTGTCATCATAAGGATGTTTTTGCTAGTATAATGGTGTCTGTACTAGGGCTTTTTGCTGGTATAAAAATATTTAAAGAATCACACCCCTAACCAACATTATTATGCTAACAAAAGTTTCTAGTTTAAACCTGGCATTTGTCAATGCTATTGTAATTCTACCACTTCATTTGACCACTAGGGAATACAAGATCACAATTTGTAATACTTTACTCACCGCACCACTTATCTTTTTCCATCCCCCATTTTAAAATGTGTGTGTGCAATTTTTCATCCCCCAACTCCAGATCGCCATGATGCACTGTATGTCGTAGGAGCACTGGATGAAACTTTGGAGCTGAGAGGACTCCGTTATCATCCAATTGACATAGAGACTTCAGTATCTCGGACACACAGGAGCATTGCTGAATGGTAAACTAGAACACTAGGGAATGCACGTTTCCCCATTTACCCGGCAATATAGAAGATGGTTGTACAAAAAAGCAGGATCAAGTGGTAAGGCAAGCTGAAGGCAAGGAGTCAGATGGGTTCTATTCATAGGTCTGCCATAGACTTGCTGTGTAACCACAGGCAGGTTATTGAGGATAATATTGAGTTGAGGCCTCATTGTTGAGGCTTTATGTTCTGTCAAGAGCCTTAGCTGAAGGTGACAAAGTACAAACACTGATCTCCTCTGTGTTAGTGTGTAAGGAAGAATTTACTCTTCGTCTGTTTATACCTGCAGAACTGAGAGCAACATTTCGTCAACAAGTCAGACTAAGTAGCATCCTGATCTGCTTGTTAATAAAGTGTTTGAAATTTGCATTGGTCTTTGAGGACAGTTTCCTCTGTTCTTTTGCTCCCACTCATTTATTTGAAGGATACCTGCATCCTCAGAGGGATGGCTTCAAATGAGAAGAGAATTCAGAAATCTTAAAGCCAATACAATCACTTAATATGCCTGAATGAAGAAAAAACTGTCCTGGAGCCTTATGCTGTGTGAACAATAGAATAATCCAGGACTTGTGCAGAGGAAAATGGGAGCAGTTGTTCCCAAATGTAGAAAGGACTGTGGCTGGGAATCCTGTTCAAAATCAGAAGAGTAACTTTATGCAGCTCCTCAACGCTTTCCCTCTCACTCCTCCCAGCGTACTACCACCATTCCTTGCTAAGATACTGGTTGTGTAGTCTGCTCACAGATAAGTGTGAAGAGTTCAAACATATGCTACATTATATATGCATTATGCCAGATCTGCCTTCCACAAACCGGGTACCTAAAAGTCATGTAACAACAGGGAAAGTTCTGGTATGTGTACTGTTTGTACATCACCATGATATCTGGGGACCTGAACAAAAGAGGAGATACAGGAAGGAGGAATAAGATTTGTAACTTCATGTTTATACAAAATGTATGCATTAAATATATATTTTTATTAAATTTCAGTGCTGTGTTCACATGGACCAACTTGCTGGTGGTAGTTGTGGAGCTGTGCGGCTGTGAACAGGAAGCCCTGGATTTAGTCCCTCTAGTTACCAATGTGGTTCTGGAAGAACATTACCTAATTGTGGGAGTTGTGGTGGTGGTGGATCCAGGAGTTATTCCCATCAATTCCAGAGGAGAAAAACAGCGGATGCATCTCCGTGACAGTTTCTTGGCTGATCAATTAGATCCCATCTATGTGGCGTATAACATGTAATGGGGTAGAGGGGATAATGTTCACAAACTTTGTAGTACCACTAAAATGACCAATGGTGACTATAGAAACGAAGCTGGTGAAAAATACTAATACTTGATGTAAAGTTTGTGATCGCTACCGTATTCCCGGCATTTCATCCTGTGGGATTATGATCACATGGAACAACTGAGGGTCAAATGGAAATATGGTAGACAATGGAAAATGTTTGTAACAGTTTACTGAATATTAGCTTTATAGACAATGCAAAGTTGACAAGTGTGTGAGTTACAAAATTCCTAAAACCTTTACAGTAGTGTTACTTTTTTCATCTGTTGTACATATTTGTATTTTTATCTAATATTGTTTTATGATTCTATAAGGGGAGGGTTTATTTACTTAAGATAATAAACTATTAAGAAAAGAGTAATCAGTCCTGCAGTTCCCCAGTATATAATGTACTTTGCAACTGTACTGTAGCTATTCGTTCCATGGGATCTCACTGCTTATTTAAAATTGTGCCATGACCAAATCCAATAACCCCCTAAAAGTAAGAATTACTTACTCGTATAGATATTTCTTTAATTTAAAATGGATTTTGCCTTTATTTTTAATGTAAATATTAATATACATAATTCACTTAGAAAATTGGCTTAAGTAATGATGACATCTGAAGTAGAGGACTGTAATTTTTGAAGTCCTTAACATAAATTACACTTGGTTAGGCAACTAATGTGAGAAATGCAAATCTTACAAAAGTTTTCTTAATTCAGTATGTATGTAGTCTTTTATTGCTGGCCAGAATGTCATAGTATGTAGAAGCCTATGTTTTTAGATCACATCTTTCTAAATGAGGCTGAAGTATTTAAGCTTTTGAAACATTAAAAATAAAATAAAATTTTGATAGAAACTGTACTGCATCTCCAGAATGCTTAACTGAAATTTGTACACTTGTGTGACAGCCTCAGCTTCCCCTCATTATGGAGCTTTGTGTTTTAAAAAAAACAAAAGCTAAGATTATGGCACAGATTGACAAAAATAATTAAATTCATTGCTGGGATTGTGGCTCCATCCTTAATTTATTCCACAGTGTGCCCACAGTTATAGCAGCAAATGTAATGTGTACAAGGGCTTTATATGGAAAATACCCTGAATTTCCCTGAGGCATTCACCAGAAAGAATTTGATAATTCTGGAAGGGAGTTGGCTGAAATCAGCTATGTGATTTTTTTTATAATGAGGGACAAAGTGGTAACGGAAAGCAAGGATAATGTTGTTCTAGTGCATGCATAGTGAAATATCTTCAAAAAAAAGTCAAGATTACAGCATCCCGAAATAGTTGGTCAGTTTGTGGCCTTTATAAATGCTGAAAAGCAGAAGCCTTAAAGTGTGCAAGACGACCAACCATTTGGAAATTATTGTAATCCTCTGGCACAGTGGGCTGAGGGCGAGACAGGGTTTCAGAATCAACTATTTTTCTTTCATCTAACCTTTAGTTGGATTTCTTGTTTTTGTTTTTTTTTCTCTTATGTGATTAAGAAAACAAAACTTTGGAAGCGTAGAAGACAGGATAGCAGAAATTGTAACAGCTTTTTTGGGCCATTTGTGGTCTGTTATGTAAATACATGCTTAAAATATTTTAATATGTATTATTTACGCCTGTAACAAGTATACAGTGTGTTTAGGTAATTTTTATAAAGGTATATAATGTAAACTTGTATAAATCCAAATCTATAACAGCTATATTAAGTGCTGCTCTGACAGCCATCTGTAAACAAGTCGTGGTTCTGTACTTGAAATCCCCCTCCTTATGAATGCTTTATAACAGTTCTTCATTGAGGGCTGGAATGTTAAAATTCAGATATAAAGCTCTGAATATATTCTCAAAATATTTAGGGATAATTTGCTTGTCATAGAAGTGGAAGAATATATCTTCATTGACTATGGCAGGTCTAACACAGGGAGAGAATTCCTTATAAACAAGCAGCTTAAATATTTAGTTTTCTGAAGAGTTGTTGTTAAATTCCTAGATTTTTGAAATAAGACCCTCGTGGATATTTTAAAACAACAGTATTTCCACAGTCATGCTGCTAGGTAGTTATAAAGTGTTCAAAGCCTCCATATGAATGTGGTTTTAACAGATTCTCTGCAAAAATAAGGAAATGGACAACTGTGTCGTCGTTGCTGATAAAAATTTAAATGCCAGTGTAGATCAGCTGAGTAACAGCATATAAATTGCCTATGACCAACCTTGACCTCCTTGAGAGATTCTCCCCTTTTTATTACACACTTTCCTTGAATGGCAAGAATGATTGGCAATGCAGCTACACTTTGTTCTCCTGACTTTTAAGAAGACAGTTTTGAAAGGCTTTTTTCATATCCTAGTTTACTTAACTTTTTAGATGCATTGTTTTGTCAATTTTAAATCCTTGTCCATTGAGAGAGAACCATAGCACAAATCTAGAAACGTCTTTGATTGGGTTTCTCCACTTATGTAATTTTGCATTAATAAAAATTCACAAATGTCTTGTGATATGAAATTAATCAAGGATTGCTAATACGTGCAGTTCAGAGTGACTTTTTAGAGTGGCATTTTGGAATTTTTAATCTAGAAGGCTGAAGTTCTCTTTAATACTGAAAAGCTCAGTAATTTTTCTCCTCGGCTTGGATTTCTAGAAGCTGAATAATTACATTTTTAAATTCTAGTGTAGTGTGATTCTAATTAACTGTATTCTGATCCATACATTTCTGTGATTAGGGACTCATGGATTCAAATTGTAATCTATGGTCTTTTTGTCCCCTGAGTGCCCAAGTCTTGTTTCCTGATAAGTAGCGTATAGAAGTGGCCAACTTTTAAATTATTGGATGCTTCTGAGCGTGTTCAGCAAAATAGGAAGAAGTGTGTGTTAGCAGAATGAACAGGGGCTGGATGTCAGGAAGTCCTGGATTCTAATAAGTTTTGCTGCTGACTTGCTGTGTTGCCTTGGGCAAGTCATTTCACTGCCTCAGTTGGCAAATCTATAGATTGGGATACAATCTAATCATTACAACGTCCCTGTAAATAACTAGTTATACAGCACTAAGTATTAGTTGCTGATGCCTCGAGTTTGGGAGCACAGTGATGTTCTTTCAAACTGATTAACAACTCATTTGATTCATTTTGGGAGAGTCTTGAGATTTAACCAATTCACCCTAAAATATTTTCGCATTGTAATAGGGAAGAATTCCTGTAAGTGAATGACTCTTGACATTTAGCTTAAGGAACCTGGCTGGCCACCAAAAACTTTGACATTAGCTATTCCTGTTCAGAGCTGAATTTGCCTCCCCCTCCCCCTCCCCCCATCATGTATGGGTACCCTTTAGAATCCAGCAAGGAGTACAAAGGGGCAAATCTACTCATGTTCACCTCTCTACTCCAGTTTGGCTTTTTGCAGTTCATCCAGTTGCAGAAGCAAATAAATGTCCCATTAGTGTCCATGCCATGAATCTTAAGTTGAGGGCTGCATTGTACCCTGAGAACCGTTACTCCTGAACTAAAAAAAGTTTATACACCTTACTGTTGTATGATTACTGCCCTAGCAAAAAGTATTTGTGGCATAAAATTGCAGTACTTAAATAAGTCTGTCTGTTAACACTTGCACTGCACCTCTGATAACTGTGTAATTAAGTTGGGTCATACTAACTGTCCTGGAGATAAAATTGTAAAAACAAGATTACATTTTTAGCCTAAATGTAACTTTTCTTTAATTACTGTCAACATATTTACCATTGTCAAATTCAGACTACAACATTATGTAATTATGTATAAAGGTTTTTTATTTATTTGAAATTAGAGTAGATATACATTTTTAAATTTAACACCTGGCTGGACAGTGTTCCATTAACGCATTGATTGTGTTTCCTTTGTCTTGTGTTAATAAATATTGATGCCTGATTGCTTTCTTAGTTCTTCATCTGCTGTCTCTCTCTAAACTTTTTCCTTGAGGAAGTGAACATTGGTTGTTACTTGTTCTGGTGAATTTGGGAGGACGAAAGCATTTTTCAAATGCATTAAATTGTTTGCATTCACTTATATATGCAAAACCTGCTGTATTGCACGGTGCTAGCAACCTGAACCTGTGAGAAACTGAGCTCTCTCAACTTCCATCAAATCAAAAGTGTGGGCCCCTGTATCATTTCAGATCAGATTATAGTTGAGATCCATTGGGTGAGGGAGGACTAAAGTGCAATAAAAAAACATTACACACTTATTTTTAATATTTTACTTTGAACAGTGATTTGTTCTTAAATTATTGAAAATAGACCACTTGGCTTTTGTTTAGAATGAGACACATTAGATTGAAATTTCTGATAAGTAGGTTATAAAAAATTGTTAATCAATCTCAACATATTTTACCTTATTGTTTACATTAAGAAAAAAATTAAAGCTTTCATGAGGGATTTTAAAATGTGTTCAGCATTACACTTCAGTGGAAGCAGAGTTAGGCAAATGCTGAGTGCTTTGGAAAATCTCATTCAAATATTTAACTTGTATAGCTAAAAGTCCAATTCAGCAAAATGCTGAGCACCTTGCAAATCCCACTGAAATCACTGCCTAGTCAAACAGCGAATATACAGTTTCATTTCACTTTGTGAATAAATTTGTGAAAGCTCAGCCTTCCTGCAATCTAGTTTAAAATGATGCAATTTGTGGTGTGACTTTTAGCATAATTACAAATTTGTAAGGGTGCTTTCACTACATGCACAGCACTGTTTGCGCTCACTATCATGTTCCACAAGATTTTGTCCATGATTTTAGGAAATGTGGACTTTTGAAATATAAACTCCTTTTTAACTAAGGTATGTTATCTTTGACTTAGTTTAAACTCTGTACTGTTCATTATGATGGACATTTGTATTATTGAACACAGTTTGCATTGTCAGGCGTATTAAGTATCATTTCTTGACCTTGGATTATACCTGCTGGCTCCATTTATTTATTGTTGGGGAACATTTTTATGCCATTTATCTCCTCTTCAATATACTGCAAGATATAATTAAGAACAACCATTGACATATACAGGAGAAAAATAACAGTAAAGTTGGAAAGAATGTAGACTATTTTGTGGTATTAATTTTAAAACCTAGGAGGGAAAAAAACCAACACACTTAATATTCCCCACCCTTAAACTTTTTCTCTGGCCAGCTGCCATGATAGAACAGCTACATATGGTTTTCCACAGAGAGATGAGATAGGACATTTGGCATCATCTGAGATTCAACACTGAATAATCTCTATCAAAAATCAACAAGAGATTGTGTTGAAGGAAATCTTACCTACTTCAAGGATCTGTAGATGTAAATAAATACTTAGTTAAAGCGAGATTATAATTTTTATTATCCAGCTCTACTGTGTGTATAAAATGTGTGTGTAAATGTATCCAAACAGGCTTTTCCAAAAACCCTAAATGGCAGTCCTCCTTTTTTATATTAACACATTCCCTTTCCAGAAAGTCTTTTTCACAGAGTTTAGCTTGATATAAAATCAAAATAAAATAAACAATTTAAGATGTATTTTTGTAATTTTCTCCTATTTCTAGGACACACAATGATTTATTCAATCTTGGTTGTGTGGGGGAACTATATAAATATAAAAGGATAATTAATCTGACTAGACAGTCCAGAATCATACAGGTATCCAGCATGACTGCAATGGTCAGTACTTCATTAATTATGTTACTGTTTTTATTTTCTAATTCCTTTCATCATGCCTTTCAAGAAGTGGGCTTAGCTTTCAGTTACCTAAGTTTCTTGAGTGATTTGAGGACACTTTCAGTATTGGTTACAACACTACTATCAAGATATGGTTATATGCTGGTGAGGTATTCTAGCAATATATTGTAACATTAGTACTTATTTCTCCAGCAATACTTTACACAGTGCAGCTCAAGAGTTGTCTTTGACTGAACAGATTCTTAAGAATTTAGAGTTTGAGCCGTAGTTTCAGAAGGAATAAAAAAAAATTCTGAGGACATATTAACAAAGCATTTTTCTATTTGCATTATATTACATATTTTTCTTTCTAAAAAAAAAACTCAAACTGTTTGTTTTCTTATGAACAAGTGGTGTAAACCCTCCCAAGAATGTTCATTGTTTTTTGGGCTGTGTGTGAGAGAGAGAATCCATTGCCTGGAAAAGTCAGGCTGTATCTTAGAATTATAGTTGTTTAAGCAAATCAAATCTGAGGGATAACAAAAGTGTAAAACTGCATATAAAATGTTATCCCATATTTTATGCTTTAATTTTATTATGGGAAAAATTCAGGGGTTGAAAAAGTGGCCAGTAATTAACTATTGTGCATTAGAGTCACTGTTTAAAATTAATGGGCAATAGTTTTCCAGTAAAAGATGAAGCCTCCAGCCAATATTTGTTTTATTACACAAGCAATGGAACCTAATTTTTGATATTGTATAGCCTGTCCAATACCAGAAGTGCCATGAATCTTGCCCAGGACCAGCACTATAATGATTATTACTCTGTGGCGTTTGTCTCCTGTGTATACTAAAATGAGCCTGCAGTAGTACAGTGTGCCAAGATGTCTTGCAGTAAAGCAAGCTACTGCTTCCAATATCGTATCAAAACGGTGTTGGAGAAAGAGTCTAGCATTAACTGTCTTTTTTTTTTTTTTCAGCCTCCCCATATGTCATTACTAGGATGTCTTCAGAAATTTAGATTCACAGTTGTAACTACATTACGTTAAATGTAAAGGCAATCCTCCAAACCTCTTTGTAGACCTTTCATGGTAGGGTTGTAGTATTCAGATGATGAAAATTTAGGTTTCTGTTGCTTGTCTTAGTCACATCTACAGCTACAATTCAGTCCCTTCACCAGCCACATGGAGCAATGAGGTGTTTTATAATTGCTTTAACATAGAACTAGAAGTCTGAAACAACCAAATACCCATGTGTTTTGTTCCTTTAATAGCAAACCTTTTACAAACAATTTTGTACACATTAAGGCAAAAAGGACTTTTTGTACATTTTAATTTAAAGGGTCAATTTCATGTCAAATTTGTCCCCAATTTTAGAGTTTTGGAGGTGAAGAAATAGCTTCTGTAAAAATATTTTAGTTATATTTTAAAATTAAACTAACAGTTAAAAAAAACTTCCTTTCTATTATTTGTAACTCAACACAGCATAATGTGCAGGAAAGTAAAATTTACTACTAGAAACTAACTGAAAAAAATGAGTTTGATTAGTCTTAGCATCTGAGCTACAGAACTAACAAGTGAAATGTAAATGAAAGATTTCTCTTTTGTTTAAATCCCAAATTTAACAAGAATGATAATGTAAAAAAGAAAATAACTGGGAAGAGATTGACTTTAAAAGTCAATTCCTGTTAAACTTTTAATATATAATAAAGATAAAACAAATACCCAACTAATGTAAATATTAAAAACAAAACACAGGAAAAAAGGTAAAAGATAACATGCCTCAAGGTTCTGATGACATCAGATCATGAGCTTTGTCATAGTTACCATCTTGTTATCAGAACACTTGATCTGTGTGTTGCTGGCAGCTGTGGAGGGTGTGTGGCTTATGTACACACAAACTGAAAAGTATTCACATTCTATTCAATGTAATTACATTCTAGCCTTTGTGGACCTGCTCCAACACTCATTTAAGTCAGTGGAAAGACTCCTCCTGACTTAAATTATATGTGGATCAAGCTTGACACTGCTTCCATTACAGTAAATAGCTAAACTCTCTGTGATTGGGACCCTAAACATAGCTGTGAAAGAATCACTGTGAACAAAAAGGGAATGTTACAATGTACTGTACTAACCACCACTTGCAACTTTTATTCATTTTTCTTTTGAGATTATTTATGCAGACAAAAAAGGTAGCAATCTGTATGTATGTTTCAATCTTAAGAGTAAGAATGTTAGCAAAAAGATAGTATTGCTACATTTACATGTTTGATCTTTGCTCTTAATCTAAAGCCACCTTTACTATGCAATGAGGCTAAATAGAAACCCAGGTCTGTTTTCAGTGATGTAACTTCCTCTATTTTAAACTGTATTGAAACAATAATAGTGTTTAAAAAAAAAGTGTAACAAGAATTGCTTATAATTGCACATCACTGTATTAGACATACATATATTTAAAGGAAATATATTTCTGGTATTAGTTTGTTACTGTATTTAAATTCTAACGGATTAGGTGTTCACCACCATTAAGTATAATAATTTTGTGGCAATATTTGATGTTTTGCTTTATTAATGTTTGGCACATCTGATTCCTTTTTTCATATTTCAGTTGCAAAATAAAATTAAATGCTTTTATTTTTGTTTTGGTATGAGTGATTTCTTGAATATGAAATGCAAAGGGATCAAGCTGTACAGAAGGTCTCTGGACAAAGTCAATTGTAATTATTTGGTGTTATATTTAAATAATTATTTCTCACTACTGGAGGTTTTTCTTTCAGCAACTTGTTAGGCGAGTTGCATAGGCTTTTTCATGTTCTTGTGCAATCTGTTTGCACTGCCTACAGTGCCATTAGTTGACCTTTATGTAAACCTAGAACTAAAGAACAATATGGCAACTTTATGCTAACAAGGCATCAGCTATAAGGAAGGGGCAAATTTTGAGAACCATCAGAAAGCATTGTTACAGATGCCATATGTTAAGTAACATGTTAACATTGTCATCATTTCATTAGTTTTCCACTTTCTCTTATTGAGACACTACATCATTACTAACAAATTGCAATTAACCATGCTTGTGATATTAAAGATTGTTGTTGTCACAATGATTTAATCCAATGGTTCTCAAACCAGGGGTATGTGTACCCCTGAGGGTACATCAACGCATCTAGATATTTGCCTAGTTTTATAACAGGCTACATAAAAAGCACTAGAGAAATAAGTACAAACTAAAATTTCATAGACAATTATTTGTTTATACGGCTCTGTATACTTTCCACTGAAATGTACATATAAAATAATTGAAATGTAAATATTGTAATTATATGGTAAAAATTAAAAAGTAAACAATTTTTTGGTAATAGTGTGCTGTGACACTTGTATTTTTATGTATAATTTTGTAAGTTTTAAAGTGAGGTAAAACTTGGGGGTACCTAAGACAAATCAGACTCTCGAAGGGGGTAGAGTAGTCTGGAAAGGTTGCAAGCCACTGGTTTAATCTTTATAAGAAGTAGTTTTATAAAAATAAATTGATATTAAAATGTGTATAAAAAGCTATAATAGAGGTATGTTGTATATAAAAAACTAATTTCCACTGATGACAGACTTAAAAATCAGGCTAGAGCAAAAGCTGGGGTTTTGGAGTCTCTTCTGCCACCAAAATGCTGAATGGTGCTGTGACATTTTGAAAGAAAACATTTGTCAACTATAAACGTACATACATAAGAGTTGCTTTACCAGCCACTGAAATTGAATCTTTGTGGTAGAAATCAGCAACACAAAACAATTTAGTAGGAAAATGTGTAGTTATTTTATTTTGATTACTGACTGGCTTTGTTTTGTTCCTCAAGTAGGGCCTTTTTATTAACACCTTGCTGATTGGATCTGTGCTGATTGGGAAATTCTGGAATTACAGTAGACAGCTGGGTTAGGGCACTGCTTGGGTTCCATCTGTCTGTTTCTCAGTATTGTTTGGATGGTCTTTCTTTCAGTACCTCTGTGCTCGTAGTTTACTTATCTGGTTGGAGTCTGGAAATTGTTTTTATAGCGAACAAATTTAATTTCAAGGTGAAGGAGGTCTTGAGGATCTAGCAGGTTACTCTGTGGGAAGGAACTGGGAGGGGAGAGACTGCTTGGAGAATCTGTTCGTGAACCAATGTCCTGTTTTTGATTATACTGTAATACCTACAGGCTCCAATCATAAACTGGTACCCTATTGCACTACACCACACAAAATAAAATGATGCTCTCTACCCCAAACAGCTTCCATTCTAACTACACAAAAGACAATAGGTGGAGGGAGCTCAAAGGAACAGTGCAATAGGTATCTTAGGACTCCAAAAGAGTTCTTTGACTACAACTACACTTCTCTAGAGTGCCTGACATGTTCTCATGCAGCCTGAATGAGGTGTCAGATGCCATGAAGTCCCACAAATTTCTCTTGCTACAGCATGGCAATGTTTTGAACATCTGCAGGTTCTGGCTATGTTTCTCCCAGGGTGCAATAGAACCTCATCGGTATGAACACCTTGAAAATTGAGGTTTATAACTGAACAAAACATTATGGCAGTTCTTTTAAAGTTTGCAGTGGAACATTGACAATTGAGTGACACTTTACTATGTAGAAGAAAAATGCTTTTAATCATCTTAAGTGAAACAGGTACAGAGTTCCTTACCTTGTCAAATCTTTTTTTGTGCCCCACCTTCAAGTGAACACAGTACTGTGCTGTATAGTATTTGCTTTTGGGGCACAGAAGGGGGGGTGTCTCTGCCTGATTGCATGCTTCTGGTTCCAAATGAGGTGTGTGGTTGACTGGTCAGTTCATAAGGCTAGTGTTCATAACTGAGGTGCTACTATATTAGAATGACAACGTCGATGTCATATCTTTTATTGGAAAAACTTCGGTGGGTGAGAAAGATGCTTTGGGTTGTGGTACTTCTGTGCGGAGGTAAGGCCTACCACTGCTGCAGTGAGTTTCATGCCATGGGGAGCAGTTGGTCTGAGGCCATTTCCCAGCCCCTCAGCACTGTGCTGTGGCAGGCGGCGCATGGATCTGCGATGACTCAATGGCTGCCTCATGAACAGCACCCCGCGCTGCGACGTTGGCTACCAGGACGGGTGTGGTGATGCCCAGTCCCCGTGCTATGCGCCACGCCAGGTGTCTGAGGGGGCCCTGCCCTCCCACGGCACAAAGATGGCGGCTGCTTGGCTGACGCTTCGGTCTAGCAGTCCCGTAACCCTCTGTGCTGCGCTCTCGCGGGGCCTGCGCCCAACTCGGCGGGAAGAGTCTGGGGGCGGTTGAGGAGGACTCGCAGCGACGTCGACGTCACTTAGACCTCCGGAAATCTATGGTGTGTCCTTAGGGATGCCCTGAAAGGCGCTCTAGGCGGGGAACTCTATAGTCGGACTCTCTAGCCCAGGCCTCCGGTTGACTCTATGGTTGCAGCCCGCCCACCTCGAGCGTCCCGGCCGGGCCTGCTGTGTTTACGATGCCGGCGGCGCCGGTTTCCTGAGGCGGAGACAGCGGCAGCGGTAAGAGCGGCGGCTCTTCCCTCGGGGTTCTCGCGGTGCGAGGAGGGCGGCGCGGCCTCTGGGCCTCTGAGGTAAGAGCGGACGCGACCGCGAATGGCTCAATCAGGGCGCGAGCGGGAAGGGCGGCGGACGCGATCGAATCAAGGAGCGCGAAAAAGGGGGGAAGGGACCAACTAGGAGACGCGGACGCGATGGACTCGGTTGCTGAGCGAGCGCGCGACAGCCTCGCGCCCAGGGGTTGGGGGAGGGGAGCTTGCGGCTCGCCCAGGTCCCCTCCCCTGGGGGCGTGGGCGAGGCAGCTGCTCTGCCCCCTCCCCCTCCTCGAGTCGCTGGACTCGTTGCTCAGCCCCCGCCCCATCTCCCCTCACATGCCGCCCCGCGGCGCCTGGCCCCGGAGCCTACGAGCTCCCCGCGGCTCATTCCCGTGATATTCCCCATGTCCCCGCCAGCCTGTCCGCGTGCCCCTGTGCTCCCCTCAGGCCTGCCCCAGGGTGGGGTGACGGACCAGATGTCCCGATTGTATGGGGACAGCCCTGAGATGTGGGGCTTTGTCTTATACAGGTGCCATTTCCCCCCACCCGTCCTGATTTTCACACTTGCTGTCTGGTCACCCTACCCTGGGGCCCCCTGTCCCCTCAACATACAGCTGTTGTGCCCTGTGTCCCCTCACACCAGCCTTGTGATGCCCTGTGTCCCTTCACACCAGCCTTGTGATGCCCTGTGTTGCCTATAACATAGGTACGCATCGTTCGCCTCATGCCCTGTGTCCCCTCACACCAGCCTTGTGATGCTCTGTGTCCCCTCACACCAGCCTTGTGATGCCCTGTGTCCCCTCACACCAGCTTTGTCATGTCCTGTATTGCCTATAACATAGGTACGCATCGTTCGCCTCATGCCCTGTGTCCCCTCACACCAGCCTTGTGATGCCCTGTGTTGCCTATAACATAGGTACGCATTGCTCGCCTCATGCCCTGTGTCCCCTCACACCAGCCTTGTGATGCCCTGTGTCCCCTCACACCAGCCTTGTGATGCCCTGTGTCCCCTCACACCAGCCTTGTGATGCCCTGTGTTGCCTATAACATAGGTACGCATCGCTCACCTCATGCCCTGTGTCCCCTCACACCAGCTTTGTCATGTCCTGAATTGCCTATAACATAGGTACGCATCGCTCGCCTCATGCCCTGTGTCCCCTCACACCAGCCTTGTGATGCCCTGTGTTGCCTATAACATAGGTACGCATCGCTCACCTCATGCCCTGTGTCCAGCTTTGTCATGTCCTGAATTGCCCATAATATACACATGTATTGCTGGTGTGTCACTCATGCCCTGTATCCCCTCCCTCCACCCTTATAAGCACTGTGTCACATAGTGCATATATGTGCTGCCCACATCTCTCACCCTGTGTCCCATCCCAGCATCCTGCGTTACCCATAATGTACGGATGTGCTGCCCACATGTCACCCACACCCTGCATCATCTCACACCAGCCTTTTGGGGCCCTATATCACACCCAGCATATACCCACACCAACCATGTCTCACAAGTTTCCTGTATCCCTGCCTCACAGGGTCCTGCATCATCTGCAATGCAAGCTTGCGCTGCCCATTTTTCCAGAATACTCTTCGCACCCACCTTGTGGCGGCCTCATATTGCCCCAGTGTAGACTCACTGGGCACAACATGTGTCCATATTCCTCCCTTGCACTAGCCAGGAGTGACTCCATATTACTCCTCAGCGTAGGCCTATGCTGGGCCAATCACGCACAGGACCCATATGTCCCCACAATGTCTTTAGTTGTTAGACATATCTTATGTACATGCCTTAATTTCACTGATGCTCTTTCTACGTGTTACTTTAGGATGCTGGCCAGAGGCCAGCATGTCAACACATTCCCAGTATCCTCACCATGTTAACCCCGCTTTCATACAATGCAGGCCCGCACTGAGCCTTTTAGGAAGAATATCCTTTCTGAAACCCCAGTGTCCTCATCTGAAAGTATTAATTATACCTTATTTACTTGGAAGATAATAACAGGGAGAATTGGAGTCTCATACTTCAGAGATCAATTACATTAAGAGCATTACCAAGAAGAACCAATCAATGAATGTCTAATTGTGTAGGGCCAGTTCCTCCCTATATTATTTACTGATTTATATGAATTATTTGATGTCAAAGTAATTACATAACTTTTGTTGTCTAACAATAATGAATTCAATAGTCATTAAAAGTTCAGTTAATCAGTATTTAGTTTTCAGTGTGCTTTCTCTGTATGTTGTTAACACCAGGTTGAAGGGTGGGGGCACTTGTTAATACTCTGTTCTTTTAAATGTGAGTACTTTATGCTTGATGTAACATAACCTTTTTTGTGGATAAGCCTTAAATGTAGGTCTGTAGATAACTAATAAGAGAAATTAAGTATCAAGGAAACTTAAAATCCTCTTTCTGGGCCCACCTAAACACCTCTAGAAGAATTGGTCAATGTCTAGAGCAATATTTCTTATTTCTCTAAACCAGAATTCCTGTTGCTTTCAGACACATGGTGGGCTACTATTTAGAGATAAGGAAAATTACCCCTTTGTGGTTTGTGCAATTTACTTCTTGCCCCAAACTTGACAATACCTTGATTATGGCCTTGGTTCTTTTATTATTCCCTTGAAGATGCTGTTCTCAGTGAGTGGTCCCCAGAGGTTTTGGTTGTCTCGTTGTTTTCTTGTGTTCCATCTGTCTATTTCATCCATCTGTTCTCTCTCATCTTCTGCTTAGATCTGTAAGCTCCTTAGGACAGAAATTGTCTCTGTTGTGTGTTTATACAGCACCTAGCACAATATGTCCAGTATCAGGAGGTAGCTGTGTTAGTCTGTATCCACAAAAACAACAAGGAGTCTGGTGGCACCTTAAAGACTAACAGATTTATTTGGGCATAAGCTTTCGTGGGTAAAACTGGATCTGAAGAAGTGCTGTTTTACCTACGAAAGCTTATGCCCAAATAAATCTGTTAGTCTTTAAGGTGCCACCAGACTCCTTGTTGTTTTTGCACAAAATGTCCATGAACCATACCCCTAGCCAGTACTGTAATACAAATAAATGATAATTAATTGAAGACTCCTGGCTTGCATTTGCAAGGATATCCTGTCATATCGCACCCATCTTTTACTGATTTCAAGGAAACTGTAGATCAGCCTTCTTCTGGGTTCAAGTGCCTGTCACTGTCTGTTGGATGCCCGCTTTCTAAAGGCACCTAATATGCAAAATAAAATAAGACTTTGATTAACTGCCTTTGCTTATGAACTGTCAAGCTTATGGCTGGGACTTCAGGAATCTGTTTCCCTAAAACTTTCTTTACATATCTTCAATTTAAATTTGTAAAAGTTAAAGCTGCATAAAGTACCTCATTTATTTGTAGTTCATATACTTGACGTACTTGAATTGTTTATATAGAGTGACTTTGCATGTGCCTTACATTTTAAAAGAGCAGAAGAGCAAAGCAAAGCTTTTTTTTCTTGTTCTTTACCACCTATAAAAGTAATGCTTTATGCCTCTTTGCTTTAAAATATACCTTTTCAATTTCCTTAATTATTGACATTATGGAAGTGCCTTGCAGCCTAATTTGACCCTTGTTACAAGCACTTTACAAACGTAGGAGACAGTCCCTTCCCCAAAGAAGTTGCAGTCTAAACAGACAGGACAGACAAAAGGTAGAAGAAAGGACATAATATTTATCCCCATTCTACAGATGGGGAGTTGTGGCAGGCAAAGTAACTTGCCCAAGGCACGTGGAGAGTCTGCAACATAGTGGAAATTGAACCCAGATCTTCTGAGTTCCAGTCTAGCATCTTAATCACAAGACTATCCTTACTTCTGTTTTAACCCCCCCCATTCATATAAAATAAATTTCAATATATAAATGCATATAGCAAAACGTATACATTAACTTTAGAATACACATAGAATGTACACTTTAATGGGCATGCTTTATCTTTTGATTTGTGGGCCTAAAAGTGTGAGCAAATATTTGGAAATCTATCTAGTCATCTGCCTCAGTTGTCATCTAGGTGCAGTGCAAAGGACTTATCGGTATTACTGAAAGATATATTAACATTCTCATGCCATGTTTCTAACTTGACTCCCCAATTACCTTACCAAAAAGATTAAACTTTTTGGAACATTGACTCTGATGACGCAGCTCTTGGTTTGTCAGGTTTGTTGCCGCTTGCCCATGGTCTCGGAGGTTGTAGAAGTTATAATCCAGGATCACTCAGTGAAATTATGTGGCGAGTGTTATACAGGAGGTCAGATGAGGATCATAAAGGTCCCTTCTTGTGTTACAATCTACTAATCTCTTTTCCTGAGCAATGTCTTTTGTCAAGTATCAGAGGGGTAGCCGTGTTAGTCTGGATCTGTAAAAGCAGCAAAGAATCCTGTGGCACCTTATAGACTAACAGACGTTTTGGAGATGCATCTGAGGAAGTGGGTATTCACCCACGAAAGCTCATGCTCCAAAACGTCTGTTAGTCTATAAGGTGCCACAGGATTCTTTGCTGCTTTTAATGTCTTTTGTGTAATTGATAGGTTAAAAAGACTGTAAGTAGGAAAGCACTTTCTCTGCCTTAGACTCATTATTCTTTCTTGTTGAGGGATTTGCTAAACACTTTCTTAACAACAGTAAATAGCGTACTTCATGTTATAGATTTCTGGGAATTAATAACAAGTAGGTCTCTAAAGAAAAATTTGCTTCCCGCTATTGGTATATTAGCATAATGAGATATTTATTTTAAAAAGGCTTTAATTTTCTCCAGTGGTCCTATGGACTTTATTTTCAGGAAGAATAAAATGTTTTCAGAGTAATAGCATAGTTTACTGGAGTTGTCAAGGTTTGGGAGAGGTTTTTTTGAGTGTTTAATTTCTTGGCTGACTTTTAACTATGCCTGTTAAGGACCTGAGTATTCAGAAGAGTGTTGAGCACTAGAGAGCTGCTGAGCAACCTTAACTTTCTTCTTTCAGGATTGAGCTCTGAGAGTTTTTCTCCCAGCAGAAAAGTTGGTTCTTGTGTTGGAGATACACTCACAACAGATCAAAAAAACTTGAGTTGGTGCATGCTAAATTGCTGTCCCTCTGACTTATGATTTGATGTCAGTAGAATCCGTCTGTTTAATTACAGCTAATTAACACACACATCTTTTCATGGATGTATTTTTTCTACGTTTCTGTCAGAAATTATACGTTGTCTGTGAATTAATAGCAAGATAAACGTATTAGGAAAATTGCTACTATATATGCACAGTATCTTAACTGTACACGTGCAACAACTTAGTATTTTAACATTCAATAAATAGGCTACCTTTTTAAAATTTGAGACTAGAAATCATTTTTCTGTAAGGGCCATATTCTAGTTTATTTTTTAACTTGTGTGCTAGTCTCCTTACTACAAGTCAAAGTTCCAAGGAAATTTCAGATTTTGCTGAATGGTAATTCAAACTGAGGAATCTGGTTAGTTCAGTGGAATGATTGTTAGTGATCCTCAGGTTCAGGGTTATAAATTAAACCTGCCTACAGTCAGCTGTAAAGCACCATCTATGCTGAAAGTGAAATAGTGTTTGAGAGCAGAATAGTTTTTTTTAGTGATATGACTGGCCTATGTGAAGATTGTCAAACTGTTAGAAATCAGTTTAAAAGACTGGCCTTTCAAAGCAGATATATTCAGCACAGTGCTTAGAATGCTGAGTCCTTACATTTAGACTGTAAAGGTCCTTTAGGCTGGTACGTGTGGTTTTTAATTTTTCTGTAAAACACCATTCCCGCCTACAGTGCTATAGAAATGATAAATAAATTTGAAGTATTGGGAGACCCACGTCCTCTGGCTAATGAGAACTCTGCAGCAATTCTGAACTGCCTATTTTCAGCTCTCCCTGTGCCATAAAAAAACTTTCTTCATCGCAAAAGTATGTACTTTGGCTTCAAGTAAACATATGTTTTGTTGTTGCAAGCAGTCAGTGCAGTGCTGTTAAAAACTGAAGTACTTACAAATTTTCCGTATTCAGTACATTGATCTCTCTTTGGTTGAGAAGTTGTGTCATCAGAGATTAACTTGAACTTTTTGTCACCTCTGATAGTGTCTTCCTGAAAGCTGAATAGATAGAAATCACTATGTATAAAACGTTAGCATGCCTCCCATAGACAATACATACTTTTCCAGCAAAGTAGGTTACTTCTGAAAAACAGAAGCATGTAAAATTTCTTGCACACTTAATTGTGCAATACTGGATAGCATGTACTTCCTTACTTATTAATTGGATGACGTAAGTGCTTCACATCTCTTTATTTACTTTGCTTTTTTGAGAGTAACTTTCTGTTTAATCAATTTAATTATTTAATTACAGTCAGTTTCTCCTGGTCTTAATGTGACTCTTTCATGCAGCAACAGGAGAGAAAAACATTTTTAAAAATAAGAACATTGGTTGAAAACTACAGGAACTGTGGAGGACTTGCAGACTGGTGTCTGATCAGAAACTCCTTTTCTTTTATTTTTTTGCATTTGACTAAATTTAAGTTTGACGGTGTCCTGTTCACCAGTGATATTTGTGATATCTTAATTGGCAAAAATACAAAATATACATGTTTCCTTTGTAAAAATGTAGTTGATTTTCACCAGCTTTCTTTTGTGTGCATTGTATGACTCTGATAAACAAACCCGCATACCACATTTTTCAGTAATACTGTTCTTTACTGTTGTAAGTTTACTGCTATTTAAATTACTTCCGTTACCAATTTTGTCTCATTTTTTAAATCTTTCTTTTAAGTTTTCATGTACTGTAAAGCAACAGCTGCCAAGGAAGGAAAATTCACTGGGATTAAAACCCTGCCTTTCCTCTTCCATAGTAGCTGTTTTTGTTTTTGTTTGTTTTTTGAAAGCAGGGTAGTGTGAAATTGAATAGCATGTCAGTCTGGCTCCTAGTCTGAGTCTCACTGCTACTGGTGCTATGGGGAGGGAAAGCTACTATGTAGGAGCATCAACACTATGGTAATCTTAGCTAGTGCTGTAGGGTGATTCTGTTTAGGTGAGGGGGTTAAAAAAAAAGTGGACATATTGGAAGCAATGTACAGCTCTCACAGTCCCATCATTCTAAAGTGAAACCTCTGTTTTGCTGGTAAACTACAACACATTTTAAAGAATCTGAATAACTTATTTTGAGGGGTACAGCTTCCAATCTCACTATATCATTAATCTTCCCAGTTTTCTCACTACAGGACCATATTTTGCAACCTCCTTGAGGAGGAGTCTTCTTGACTTCAGTGAGACTCCTCACATAAGTAAGGATGGCAAGATTAGCCTCTGAGTCTTCATGTAAATTGACTTCTTGCCCTATGAGTATATGTCAAGCTGCAAGAGCTGTGGTTGATGTCAGTAGGGAAAAATCAATGACTCACATTTCCACAGAGAGAAATGTAATTTCCAGTCTCATAGCAACTGTCCTTGCAACTGTTTCAAACCTTGTGTGACAAAATATTTAGCACTTACAGATCTTTTAATGTCTCATTCCAGTCCACCCCCTCAACCTAAATGTCTGCATTTTACATTACACTAAATCTCCTGATTTTATGATTTTAACCTTAAAATGATGTCAGATAATTAAATGTAAAAAGTGAAAATCTGAGAAGTTACCTTGACTTTATAATGTAAGGGTATGGTTAATTTTATAGGGTCTTAAAATTATGAAATCTTGGACCTACTTATGTTTAATGTCTAAATACTAGCTATGCTGTTTACACTTAGGGAACAGTTGGGTTTTAAATTCAATTTGTTTAATTTTAAATGTTTTGTTGTAATTTTGGCTAGTGTCTTGGATAAACAGTTTTTAGAATCTGGTCTCTATTAATTACTAAACTAGAGATGCAAACACATTAGAGCATACTATTCTTTTAGTACACTGATACACATGCTTAGTGGTGATAACTTTAGCATAGAAATTTTATAGGTAAATTTAACTCTTACTGACAATGGGTGCATCTGAACCAGTGCTGAAAATAGTTGAACTCCTAGAATTGACAGAGCTAACCCCTTTCAGAACATATGGTTGAGGATTTAGTGGGCTCCAGCACAGCACTAAGGGATAGGACTGTCGGGTGGTCATCCTGGCTTTCCCACTGATTCGCTCTGTGGGTTTGGGCAAATTGCTAATGTGTTTGTACTTCAGTTCCCCCATTTCTAAAAGGGGGATAGTAACGCTTAACTATGTCAAAGGCGGATTGCGAATCTTTTACTTAAAGAATGCTTGAGTGCTTTTTGCTATCCTCTGATGAAAGGTGGTGTAGAAGTGCAAAGTACTAATATTAATTATATCTGGGATTTTCATATAGGCATAAAGAAGTTAGGCACCCCAAGCCCATTGAAAGTTGATGGAAGTTGGGCACCTAACTTCCTTTGAAAATCCCAGCCTACAATTTTGAAAAGTATTGTTAATTGAATTAACTCCCTAGTTTTCTTGTAGTTGATTATGGAAGAAGTGCACAAGAGTACCAGTAACAGTTCAGCGACACCACCACAAACAACGTCCATACAAGGTACACCACTGCAGGCCGCTCATCTCTCTCACATTGCTCAACAGGTAAACTTTTTTAACTAGTTAAGAGAATTTTTTGTGTTCAGACTATATTCTACAGTTTTATAAAACATTCAGGAAGAATAAAAACCAGGAATAGCGTGGGAGAAATTTACAGTTTGTTTTTGAATGGACCCAACAAAATTAGTATCTTGGCTTGGATTCAAAATATCTAAACGTATCTGATACTAGCACAGTGCAGAACATTTAACCCATCATTCTTGTTACATTTTAGATCCTTTGTAATATTCACGCAGCCTGACAAGTGGGAGTAGCTGAGCATTTGCAGCTCCCTTTGACAGCAGTCGTCGGTGCTCAGCATCTCTGAAACACTTTCTTTTAAGCCATTTGGAATTGAATAAATGAGTTAATTTTACAAAATAAAACATACAGGTTGGAGATTTTTCTGTGAACGAGCTCTAGTAAATTCTACTAAAGAACACTTGATTTGGAAAAAAAAACATACTGATGCTTTAGAAACATTTGTTATCTTTGTTTTTGATGAAGAACATTTGAGGCAACTGCATTTTCAGAGCTCAAAAGCGAATCATTCAAGATGCGGCCACTTTAAGACTGTTGCATCTGCCAAACGAGTTTTCCTAGAGAATGTCTGCTCTCACTGTCCTTCTGTCCCTTTTCTGAGCTTTGCAAAATAGTACTTTTTTAGATGATCCAGAGTTTGCCCCATGTAGGGAGTTCAGATTTTAATGTGAAATTTAGCTACAGTTTAGTCATAATTGCTTAAAGCAATAACTTGATAGTGAACATGAACAAACATCCTGTTGTTTGATTACAGTCTGATTCTACAAAATATTTGTATTCATTTGGCATAGAGTTGCCAAAAAAGTCACAGTTTGATTTGTGATACCAAAGTAAGTTTTGATTCAGTAAGAACTTAGCTATCGCACTTTTATGAATATTTTTGTATCTAAGTTTTAATAATTCATCTTTTCTAAAACAAATATCTTCTATTCCAGATTAAGATAAGTAGTGCAGAATTCAGGGGAGGAAACTGGTGATTTAACTTTGCACTTATTTGTACAGCTTTAGTAAATTAAAAGTACAAAAGGCTCATTTGAGTTCAAAGTCATGAATATACACTTATCAAAATGTTAAAATTATTGTATAAGGAGATCACATTAATAGAAATTAGGTATTGCTTATTCATCTTAGATTTAAGATATATCAATACTTGAGATTTTAATAATAAATATTGAAGACCAGATGTCTTAAGTCTTATATTGACAAAGGTCAGAAACATTATTCTATAAATATATGCTAAATAATGCAATCAAATTGCCACAAAGAATGAGTACTTGTTTGTCTCCTCCATGGTATCTTTAAGTTCTAGCTAAAGAGTTCTGTATAGTTCACCAGACCGCAGACTGAGCAGTACTGTGTTTGTTTTCCTGGAATTTATCAGAGTAAGACAGCCATTGTCAGTGGCAGCCAGTTTCATCAACTTCTCTGCCACCTTCGCTGTCCCATATGTATATATTGTTGGTGTAATTTTCAAGTCCTCTCTTTCTTTCTCCCCTCCATGTTGCTGACATTACTTAATCCAGCCAGATTTTCCACTACTCTCTAATTTCTTCATGCTCATCAGTAAAATCTTAGTCCAGGCCTTGTTAGTCTTGCATCTTGATATAGCAACACTCTTTTCTCTGACTTCTCACTTGTCTCCAGACCATAATTCAGCTGCAAAACTAATCTACTTTGCCTGAGCAGATCCTGCTCTCTTTTGCCTTCTGCATTGAATTCTATCTCCTCCTTGCCTTCCAGGCCCTGTAAAATTTGGCTCCTCTGCTGTTATTTCTTTTTGCTCACCCCGAGGTGCCTGTCTAACTGGCCCACTATGTGTTGAATCCCTCCCTGAACTGGTCCCCCATTGAGCCATAGCCTTCCCCTATTTATAAGAAAAATACCCTCAAAATGCACACCTTATGTCACCCATGCTTCTGCGTTATCTTGTTCTTGTTCTGATCCTCCACTCAGCTTTTGTCCCACCCCTCTTGTTGATTTAATCTAATTTAAGGTCTGTTCTTGTGAAGTGCTGATTTTTTTCAACACCTGTGGATTTAAGTGGGAATTGAGGGTGCCCATCATATTATACAATCTGTCTTCTGTTTGTCTAATTTAATACACCCATTACGATGGAATTAAAGCTTAAACAATAAGCTCTCCCAGAGGGAGGCTTTGTCGTTATCTGTAAAGTGCCATGTACATATTATAGAGCTATATATATATATAAAAATCACTCTCAGTGGAGAGCGCAGTGTTATTGTGGAAAAGTCTGCTTTACTACAGGAGCCACAATTTTTTTTTCACATGTATTGCTAAAGCATTTGGTTTTCTCTCTAACCGAAGGCAAATCAATAACTGGTTTAGACTTTCATATACAGCAGTGTATCTGAAAAACATATTTAATTTTTAAAGACTATTTTATGTCTCAACTTAAAACAAGCCTCTCTTAATGCCCATTCCCCACTAATTGTCATAGGCTTATCTGCATTTTCTAACTACATGCTACAAAGCATACATCTGGTTTTATTAATAAACTCTGTATTTGTTTTAGATGTCTCTAAGAGGTCCTACTCCGTTGACAGTTGTACAGCTTCCTGGAGAGCAAGTACAGGTCCAGGGAGTCATTCAAACAGCTCAGTCCTCTGTAATCCACTCACCCCAGGTGCAAACAGTGCAGGTAACTATGTAGTAGGGTTTTTTTAACATATGTGAAATGACTTGTGAAGTCTTATCTGACTGATCTGAACCTACCACAGTGCAGCCTCACTGGCACCATTAGTAAAGTGTCTGTGAATTTTTCTAATGTAGGAAGGACATCTAGGAAGCCAATTTGTAAATCCAAGCCCTAAAAATTTTTATTTTTAGGAACGTCATTTTTATTTAATCACTGTTTAGATGTTTAACGTTTTATATTGCTCAGAGGTGCCCTTAGAGTTAAGGTTGCATTTTAAAACTCTATTTTAGGGCTTTATAATTTATATATAAAGATTTGATTGGCACTGAAACTTTATGTATATAATATCTCTGTCCACAAGCTACTTTTTATTTATTTATTTTTGCAAAAATATATGACTTATCAGATACTTTTATGTGCTCCTTATAATTTTTAAAGCCTAATTGATTACAAAAATAATGTGTGAACTAGTTGCTTTTGTTGTTTTGACAGTTAGTGTATATGTAATTATATTGTTACATAGTTGTATTCCTAGCAAGCATAATATATATCGTGACATGTAGCTATGTTTTTTATATATTTATAAAAATAAATAGGAATCTCATATTTTAGGTATCCCAAACTTCTTTAAATAATAATAAAAATAGTGTAGTGGCAATAAATAGGTATGGCACAGACTAGATTTGGGGGAATACTGGCCAGATTACCAGGTTTATTTCTGACTCTTCATAAATTGCCATGAGATCTTTAAATTGCATTATAGATGGATAGAAAGAACCTCTGGTTAATATCTTATTTGAAGGAAAGCACTGCTAACCGTTCATCATCCCATGTACTTGAATATCCAAATTAGGAGTGAATCAAAACAATCCAGGGGTTAAAATGTGGGTCAAGTCAACAGACGTGAGTGGTGATTCTTATTTGTTGAGTGCCAACAGTATATTCTTTTCTGTACAGAATATGACATATTCTTGCCCTATGAGATCTGGATCTGCTGCTCACTCACTGATTTTGAACAAGTCAGTTCATTGTTTTGTGCTTCAATTTCCTCATCTGCTTTTAACAAACAGTAGGTGTGGGGGAATGGAAAATGTAGCTATCTTCATAAAGAACTTTGGTGAACTTCATGGCATTCGGGAGACAAAAGAAACATGATCAACTTTCTCTAAATGTTGATAGCAAACTCCTCTTTGCTGTGACAGCTAACTAAAAAGTACTTTCCCCAGAGCTATACACATTCTTGCTGACCTTATCTTGCTGGTACAGAGATAAGTATAAATAAAGGAGCTTTGTTTGCTTGTGTTTAATTGGGATCATCAGAGAAAAAATTGACACTTGGCAACTGGAATAGGCTACAAATGGAATAAAAAGAAAATTACAGATAAAAACCTCATATAAAATAAAAACTGTTAAATCCATTTGAGTAGTCTGTACAAATATTCTGGCATATTTCTTCCATGATACCCAGGGTTGTGAGTTCAATCCTTGAGGGGGCCATTTAGGGATTTGGGGATTGGTTCTGCTTTGAGCAGGGGGTTGGACTAGATGATCTCTTGAGGTCCCTTCCAACCCTAATAATCTATGATTCTATGCTGCTGCTGCTTTAAAATGTGTTCATTGTTTTCAGTTGACTCTAATTATAAATACACTACTCTGAGCAACCAAAATACAAGTCTCCACACAGTAAATTTTTTATTATTTGAAGTTTCTTTTGAAATCCTCCTCCCGTCTTTTTCTTAAATGGTGCTCCTTCTCCCATTCTCACCTTAACCATGTTTCTTTAAGTGAGGGTGGTACACCCTTTTCCTCTGGTTTCCTATTCCTAAAACTCACTAGCTTTTGCCAGCATTGTAATATTCATGCTCTGCTCGGTAGCAATAAATAAGGCTACGTTTTAGTCACAGCGTGTGACCTGTCCATGACTTTTACTAAAAATACCCACGACTAAAACTTGAGCGGGGGGCCGCAGGTGCTCTGAAGGGAGCATTCCAAGGGCACTGCAGGTGCTGGGGAATGTGGCCTGGGACCTCACCTGTGTTGGAGGTGGTGGCCGGGCCGCGGCTCATGTCCTGGGACCCCCGTGGGGTGGAGGGGCTAGGCAGTGGCGCACGGCCCTGGACTACTGCTGGTGCTGGGTGGGAGGGGAGGGCAGCCCCTGAGCCAGCACCAGCCACTGCAGAAGTCACAGGCTTCATGGAATCCATGACCTCCGTCACAGACTCGCAGCCTTAGCAATAACATATAGCCTTCCTCCAATGTGAAAGAAAGCATAGGATCAAACGAAGTAAAAATTTAAATGAACTAACCTGTAGCATAGAATCTCTATGGATAGTAATTCCATGCTCTAATAATAATAATATAGCAGTAGGCATATATTACCGACCACCTGACCAGGATGGTGATAGTGACTGTGGGAGATTAGAGAGGCTATAAAATGAAAAACTCAATAATAATGAGGGATTTCAGCTATCCCCATGTTGACTGGGTCCATGTCACCTCAGGACGGGATGCAGAGGTAAAGCTTCTTTACCCCTTAAATGGCAGCTTCTTGGAGCAGCTAGTCCTGCTGGAACCCACCAGAGGAGAGGCAATTCTTGATTTAGTCCATAGTGGAGCACAGGACCTGGTCCAAGAGGTGAATGTAGCTGGATTGGCAATAGTGACCATAATATAATTAAATGTAACATCCGTGTGGCGGGGGAAACACCACAGCAGCCCAACAAGGTAGCATTTAATTTCAGAAAGGGGGACTACACAAAAATGAGGAAGTTAAACAGAAATTAAAAGGTACAGCACCAAAAGTGAAATCCCTGCAAGCTGCATGGAAACTTTTTAAAGACACCATAATAGAGGCTCAACTTAAATAAGCATAGAGAACCAAAAAAGTGCCACTGTGCCTAAACAATAAAGTAAAAGAAGCAGTGAGAGGCAAGAAGGCATCCTTTAAAAAGTGGAAGTTAAATACTAGTGAGGAAAATAGAAAAGAGCATAAAGTCTGGCAAGTGACGTGTAAAAATATAATTAGGAAGGCCAAATTTTTTTTGAAGAACTGATAGCCAAAGACTCTAAAAGTAATAGCAAAAAAATTTTTAAGTACATCAGAAGCAGGAAGCCTGCTAACCAATCAGTGGGGCCACCGGACAATCAAGATGCATAAGGAGCACTCAAGGATGTTAAGGCCATTGCAGAAAAACTAAATGAATTTGCTTCGGTCTTCATGGCTGAGGATGTGAGGGAGATTCCCAAACCTGAGCCATTCTTTTTAGGTGACTAATCTGAGGAACTGTCCCAGATTGAGGTATCATTAGAGGTAGTTTTGGAACAAATTGACAAAACCAAACAGTAATAAGTCACCAGGACCAGATAGTATTCATCCAAGAGTTCTGAAGGAACTCAAATATGAAATTGCAGAACTACTAACTGTGGGATGTAACCTAATGCTTAAATCATCATCTGTACCGGTTGACTGGAGGATACTTAATATTATGCCATTTTTTAAAAAAGGCTCCAGGAGCTATCCTGGCAATTACAGGCCAGTAAGCCTAATTCTGTACCAGGTAATTAGGAAGTTCCTAATTCTGTACAGACACATAGATGAACATAATTTGTTGTGGAAAAGTCAATATGGTTTTTGTAAAGGGAAATCATGCCTCATCAGTCTACTAGAATTCTTTGAGGAGGTCAACATGCATGTGGACAAGGGGGATCCTGTAGATCAGGGGTCCCCAACACAGTGCCCGTGGCGCCCGCCGGAGCATCTAAGTGCGCCCGCATACTGACCGGCGGACGAGCATCCGCCGAAATACCGCCAACAGTCTGCATCATCCAGAGGCCTTGCTGCCGCCAATTTTCGGTGGTGATGCCTCTGGATGATGCTACTTCTTGGTGGCATTTCGGTGGTGACGCCTATTGACGTTGCTGCTTGTCGGCAGAATTTCAGCAGATTCTTGTCCGCTACCACAGTACTCCGTGGCTCGTCGTCTAGTGCCCGCCAGACAAAAAAGGTTGGAGACCACTGCCGTAGATGTAGTGTACTTAGATTTTCCGTAAGCCTTTGACAAAGTCCCTCACCAAAGGCTTAAGCAAAGTAAGCTGTCATGAGATAAGAGGGAAGATCCTCTCATGGATTGGTAACTGGTTAAAAGATAGGAAACAAAGGGTAGGAATAAATGGTCAGTTTTCGAAATGGAGAGAGGTAAATAATGGTGTCCCCCAGGGATCTGTACTGAAACTATTCAACATGTTCATAAATGATCTGGAAAAAGGGGTAAACAGTGAGGGGGTAAAATTTCCAGATGATAAAAAACTACTCAAGATAGTTAAGTAAGTCCCAAGCAGACTGGGAAGAGCTACAAAGGAATCTCACAAAACTGGGTGACTGGGCAACAAAATGGCAGATGAAATTCAGTGTTGATAAATGCAAAGTAATGCACATTGGAAAACATAATCTGAACTATGCATATAAAATGATTGGGTCTAAATTAGCTGTTGCCACTCAAGAAAGAGACGCTGGAGTCATTGGAATACTTCTCTGAAAACATCCACTCAATGTGCAGCGGCAGTTAAAAAAGCAAACAGAATGTTGGGAATCATTAAGAAAGGGATAGATAATAAGACAGAAAATATCATATTGTCTCTGTATAAATCCATGGTACGTCCACATCTTGAATACTGCGTGCAAATCTGATCACCCCATCTCAAAACAGAAATATTGGAATTGGAAAAGGTTCAGAAAATGGCAACAAAAATGATAATGGGTATGGAACGGCTGCCACATGAGGAGAGGTTAATAAGACTGGGACTTTTCAGCTTGGAAAAGAGAAGATTAAGGGGGGATATATGATAGAGGTCTACAAAATCATGACTGATGTGGAGAAAGTAAATAAGGAAGTGTTATTTACTCCTCATAGCACAAGAATTAGAGGTCACCAAATGAAATCAATAAGCAGCAGATTGAAAACAAACAAAAGGAAATATTTTTTCACACAACATACAGTCAACCTGTGGAACTCCTTGCCAGAGAATGTTGTGAAGACCAAGACTGTAACAGGGTTCAAAAATGAACTAGATAAGTTCATGGAGGATAGGTCCATCAATGGTTATTGGTCAGGAGGGGCAGGGATGGTGTCCCTAGCCTCTGTTGTCAGAAGCTGGGAATGGGCAACAGGGGATGGATCACTTGATGATTACCTGTTCTGTTCATTCCCTCTGGGGCACTTGGCATTGACCACTGTCGGAAGACAGGATACTCAGCTAGATGGATCTTTGGTCTGATGCTATATGGCCGTTCTTATGGTCTTATGCCATTAGTTGCCTATACAAGCAAGGATTGCCAATACAGTTCTTGTAATATCCCTAGTTTCCCCGTTCTATGAGTGGGACACTCCTCATGTTGCTTCTGAATTTGAGTTCCAGGAGTCAGACCTAAGGTTATGGTATTTTGATGAAAACCTTAAGCATTTTGCCGTGGTTGATAGTGCTGTTAGTGGCTTCATGGGTTGATTGGCTCTACAGCATAGAACAGTTTGTGTGAAGTAATTGAAGGTTTTCAGATTTTAATGTTATAAACCTTTTCTTGGGCTATATGGATGTAAGGAACTAATAAAGGTGCATCCTTGTGTCGATCACTATAAACTTTTTTGTAGTATCTTTGCTGCTTTTTTGTAGTGGTGAGTTAACATTTGCTTTCTCATGTTGGAGTAAGGATTACATAAGAACACAAAAACATAAGGGTAGCCATATGGATCAGGCCAATGGTCCATCTAGCCCAGTATCCTGTCTCTGACAGCAGCCAGTATTAGAGCTTTAGGGAGAGTACAGAATAGGGCAGTTTTGCAGTGATCCATCCCTGTCTTCCACACCTGGCTTCTGGCAGTCAAAGGGTTAAGGCTGACCCTACCATGGGATCGCATCCCTAACCATCTTGGCTAATAGTAATTGACAGACCTATCCTCCCTTAACTTTTTTTTAAATATATTGTATCTATTTTGCAACTTATGTATAAAGCAGGCAACCAATCAGGTATCAAAGATTAATGCTTAGCATTAAAAAGGCTTGCAGTGATGTGCTTGCCACTTTGAGCTGTTGTATAGTCTAGTTCACCCAGCTCACTTGCTCCGTGCATGTAGAGAGACAGAGAATATATAAAGATGCATATTTGACATTTTATTGTTACTTTCTTGAGACTTATAGCAGTGAAATTATATCTCAGGAAAAATCATGGCAAAGGAGTTTATTCATAGATTATTCTGATGTCTGTTCAGTAGACTTCACAAAACTTTTTCCATAAATAAAGAAATGCCTGCTATCATGGAGACTCCAGAGAATTACTTGATTTTTCTTTTTCTGCCTTCTCTTGCACAGTCTTCAGTAGACACAGAACCAGGCCACAAATTTCAGGTGTTGATTTTGAACATCCCAGAGTTTAGGGGAGTTCGGATCCAGGAGTTTGGTTCATGTCCATCTTTAGTTTTTAAAGTAATTGTATTCTGGCTTCTGTTAAATAACTTCCTAATTTGCGCTCCTTAACTGTGGCAGTCTCTAAGAATTGCTCATCTTGTAATAAAGATATTTGATAGCACTAAATCTGGAACATACTGTTTCTTGCAATTTTTTGATAATTAGTTACATGTATTTAGTCTCCATGCACTTGCGTCTTGTATAAATTTAAATTGAGGAATGTGAATTGTCTTGGGTACTTTTGTAGTGTACTGCACAGTGACATGGGATATGCTTTTTAGGTATCTTCTTTGTCAGAGAGTGAGGATTCTCAGGATTCATCGGATAGCATAGGTTCTTCACAGAAGACCCGAGGTATCTTAGCACGGCGACCGTCTTACCGGTGAGTATCTTTGTGACATTCCCCAGGGTACAATCTGGACTTCCAAACAGCTGTGCCCCCTTAACTCTCTAACCTGGGATGCCTCTTACACTGCTTTGCTGGTGAACAACCACTTCAGGTTCTGCCCACACGCAGCCTCCTGCATGTAACTTGTTCCCAGCTACACAGTACTGAGTGCTGTTAACTAGCCACTCAGAAATGACTTACAGGGAGACACCTGCATATCCCCAGTCCCAGCCCTGTTCCTCAGAAATGTGTGTCTTACACTGCTCAGTATACTCTGGACAGTGTAAACTCATAGTGCATCTGTCATTCCAACACTGGGTAATGATTATGCACCAGCCTTGTTATCCTAACTAGAGATTCTCAAACACTTCAATCCAAACACACTTGTTTAGATAAAACAATAAAACAAGTTTATTAAATAGAGAAAGATGCATGTTAAGAGATTTCAAGTGATGTCATAAAAGCCAGAATTCGTTATAAAAGAAATAAAAAGATAAAACTGTAAGCTAATACCTAAATGAAGAGAGAGGTGATGTGGCAGTCATTGTCTCTTATTTTTATACCCTCCTTCTCTCTTTGAGGATTACCTCCTTGTCGAGGTGTAGACAAACAGTCCCCTGAGATTCAAACCATCTCTGGGATGAAATGTAAATGTCTTGTTTATAACTTCTGCCCCGCTGGTTGATGCCCACTAAGCTGGTAATGTCTCATTAGCATGTTGCTGCCATGCTAGTGTGTCTTTGTCTCGGATAAATTAGTTTGTGGGTATTACCTAGAACGACAACATATTTTAAAATCATTTAGCAAAATCTCAAAATTGTACATGCAGTGATGTTACACACATTTCAACAGGATGATGATAATCAGCAAATTATGAGTTTTCAAATGATACCTCACAAGGCATACTTTGTTCAAAATATACCAGAACCATATAAAAGTGGTGAACATGGGGTACAGGGTATCTCAGCCTTACAAACATTTTTACTGTATTTTTTATTCGAAGCTTTTAAAAACACTAAGAAAAATCACAGCTTCCATCAGTTATCTCCCTATATCTCATCAGCCTTCTGAATTATTTTTTTATTCCCCTAAAATATATATTGTATCTGCTTATACAAAAGTTATTTCTGCTTTTGGTGATACACAATAAACTGAAGCAAATACTTAGATTTTATTTTTCCTTAATGAAGAATATTAATTGAAAACTGATAGCAAAACCAATGCTTTCTAACAGACTGGGCTAAATTTACAGCTGGTGTAAGAAAGTGATTTTATATATATACATATAAAACATCTATGTGTTTGCTGTTGAAGCACAGATGTTTAGTGAGTTTAATTCTGTTGTGTGGAATCAGCTAAAGACCTGATTTTTTTAACCCAGTGTTCAACCAAAGTTCTCATTGACTATAAGGGGAACTTTGCTTAAATAAGGACTGCAGGATCAGACTCCAGGATGATATTGTATAGTGAAAAGTTGTTTTATCACTTTAACCATACTAGTTATTGCTATTTTATTAAAAAGGAACTGAGTAAAACACGGTTATGTTTTCAAATGACATACAGTGTAATTCCAGTTATCCAAAAAATCTAGTTATCCAGTTCCACAGTGTAGCCCTATTTTAGTTAATAGCACTTCCTTTTATCTGAATGCTTGGTTATTTCCAAGGTTCTGTTGTTCCCTACGCCATCTGGCTAAATGGGAGTGTTCTGTACTTTTCAAAGTGATAAACCAAGAAATAAAAGCATAATGCATCTTAAACTTCTATAGTTTTTACTTGGATATTCTGAAAAAATTACAAATTAAAGCTTGTGAAGTTACCCCAAAGTCCCAAGGAGTGGCAGTTATTCCTACCTCCACCGGTACTTCTCATTTTTATTTTTTTACCCCCATTCTCTCTTCTGTTTTCCTCTTAATTTAAATACCAAAATAAACTGTTTACATTAAACTATTTTTTTTTCAGTTCCGCACACAAAAAAGAGTGAAAAAAGAATGCTCAACAATTCTCACTCAAAGAACACTTTATGGGAAAATACTAGTTGGGCACATAATTTAGGTGGAAGCGATACATAGCAGTGAGAGCATGGGATTGGAAGTCAAGAATTCTGCTTTCCTGTCGGACGGCCGCTAACTCGTTACGTGACCTTGGACAAGATGTATAAATTCTCTGTGCCTCCATTTCTTCTTCTGTTAAATGGGGAGCTTTTATTCTCGTAGGGTATTGTGAGCTATGTAGTGCACTAGGCTGTACAAGAGTTAAGTATTTTTATTAAAGAGTTTTGAGATCCTTGGATGAAATGCACTATATAAGTGAAACGTATTATTTTGTATCACAGAGCAAAAAAACTTAACTAATGAATTAAAAAACAATTCCTAAAGCATCCCACTTGTTTCCACTTTATTCTAACAACAAAAATTGACAAATTGATTTTGATTAGAGTTAGAGAGACAGACATAAATCCCCAGTTATTGTGTGAATCAGAGCATCAGATTTTAAACTAGGGAGAACACTAACAGGCAAGTTATAAACCCCTGGAAAATATTTATGGTAGAAACTCTGATGCACCCATTACTGAAGTGATGCGGCTGTACTGCTAGAAACAATACAGAAAAGCTGACATATGCACAAGTGCGTTTTGTTTTGTCAAGGCTGATTGGAAAGAAAAAATTTGCTTGAACTCCTTTAAAACATCTGTGTATGGGTTTCCAGCACAATGTTTTACTACAGGTTATTACAATGTATTGTAAGTTATGAAAATTGTCACTACAGAGGGCTTATTTCTAAAATATTTAAGGTTTTCAGAAGACGATTGAAAATCTTACATTGCACTTGCATATACAAGTGGTTTAATACTGAATTACTCTTTGACTGTAAGTAAAGGGTTCAGATTTTTGAATGAGGAACAAGAAATAAGAAACTCTTGACTACAGAAATACGATTACTTGAAGTTTGGAGATAAGAATTCCTATATGCAATTTTTATTTCAAACTTTGCCTGCTTATTTACAGTCTTTATTACAAAAGCATGACAGTACTATTGATAATATATTTTATATTTTGTTGAGTATATCTGCTAAGAATTATTGTGAACATACGTTTAGTAGATATTGGCTTCTCTTAAAGTAAGCATCAGGATTTCTTGATCCCAGAATGATATTGTCTGAAGCGAAGCCAATAATTACCCTGAAACACAACAAATTTTGATATTCATTTAAATATTAAGTCAATATGTGTTTGGTTAAATATAGTCACCAAAATGCCTAGAAATCTCTTAGTTAAGGGCATGATTTTTTTTAAAAAGTTAGACAAGCAGAAAAGTAGCTATTCATGTTTGATGATTCAGTCGGGAAGCAGAGATGGGTACATGCTTTCTGATTGGCTCTTCCAGGGTAAACAATAGTAGTTTTGCCTGAACACAGCTGCAGCCAGTAAAGATGTACATATTTGGGTCACACTTAATATAAAGATTCCATTTATAAAGGGCTAATAAATGATTAGTAGATATTATAAGCTTGTTACAGATATGAGTGTTGTGTGTTCTAGATCGTTATAAGCAACCTGTTGATCTGTCAGACTCTATAGCAATCTATAACAATTGATTAGCCATTAAAAAATCTTAATTTATTAATCCTTTATAAGATATTATAAATGGAATCTAATGTGACCTCTATTTGCATATGCAGTCCAATTGGTTAACATTGCTCCAGACTTCAGTATTGTTTACCTCTGAGGAGGTCATGTTATGTAAATATATAAGCAAATTACCTCTGAGGCGGTAACAATACAAATTTACTGACTTGTCACATGATTTTTTTTCAGCCAACCACAAGCTAGGATTTGTCTTTTGTATGTAACAATGTGTGTAATGCTATTAAAGATTATCAGCTATGTATATTAGCACCAGGTTTCTATAACTATGTTGGTTTTAGGTGCTCTATCTCTGTTACGTTTGTAGTTTGATTAATTTAAAAATTGTCACCGGTGGAGAAATGTTTGCCAGCAAAACTGGCCTGCAACATTGTTAAAATTTGTACTCAGAGGAGTAATTGCCAACCAGTTTGCCATCTTTTGCTTTCACAAGTGCTAATGAAGAAAAAATTTTTCCATAGAAAAATCTTGAAAGATCTTTCGTCCGAAGACGCACGAGATAGAAAAGGAGATGATGAAAGTCCTGGTGTCTCTACTGTCACCTCTATGTCTGTTCCCACACCTATCTACCAGACCAGCACTGGACAGTACAGTATGTTATATTAAATATACACCCAACTAGACATACTTCTGTTACACAAAACTATATGGGGGGAAAGTTTATATTGTATCTCATATATTTGACACTAAGATGAGCTTGTGGATGGATTGGCGATGCAAATGATAGCTATTGCCGTTATCATTATTTATTGGAATTAAAGTAGTGGCTAGATGCCCATGGTGAGAGCAAGGCTCCATTGTGCTAGATGTTGTACATCCACATAGTAAGAGACTGACCATCCTTGACCCAAAGAGCATACTATGTAAGTAGAATCAAAAAGTGGGAGTAAGGTAGCATTATTATCCCTATTTTACGGATGGAGAAGTGAGGCAGAGAGAGCTGAAGTGACTTGCCCTACTCACATAGGAAGCTGATGAAAGAGCCAGGAATTTCACCCAGATTTCTTGACTCTCAGTTAAGTGCCTTAATCACAAGACCAACTTTCCTCGTCAATTAATTTTTTCCTTTCTAATATAACTTATTACACTTTTTTAGTAATTGTCATGATTAATTGTTTGCTGTAGTGCTTTTCCTATAAAATCTGGAACTTGCATCCCTTTCAACTTGGTTCTCCCCCATGGTGCTTTGGTGTTTTCCTTACGCCCTTATCCTTGCAAATGACACACCTTATTGGAAAGGGCTCCTTTAGTCTGTGCTCTTCTGACTGAGAAGTCAAAGTGGGTTGCTGCTCCAGACACCCCTTCCTTCTTCTTGAAGGTATTCTCTCTACTATGATATGCATGAAATTCCCCAAAACAACAGTCCAAGACTACAACTGATCTAATTAAAACAAGATTAAGAATAGCAAAAGAAAATAATAATTAAACAAAGAAACAATATACATAACATGGCTGTCGTGAAACTGCAAAAGATTAGCTAGTCTCACTTAACTTTAGCTATTAGCCGTAGTAACAGAAAATACCTCCTATTTCTAGAAAGACATTCTTCGTCACTGACCTTCTTGGTCAGATTGCATCCGGGGACACACTCTTCCCTCTCTGTGTCCCAGAATCTCCCCTTCTTGAAAGGCCTTGGTCATTTTTACCCTGTGATGACTTTAATCTCAAATGTGAGAGATTATAGTATCAGGGTGGGAAGTCACATCAGCATTTCAACAAAGTATTATTTGATCAGCTCAGGGAAATAAATTAGTTCTCCATACAATGATTGCTGTCCTCTGTTCCTGCTGTCATTCCCCCTTCTAGTTCTGGAAGGATCCTCCAGCTTCCTTGCTCTAAATCTAACATTTCAAAGGTCATGTTTATCTTGTCTGCCCTTTAGCCAGCCTAACAAGTCAAAATGATTGAACGTGCTTTGCATGGCAGCTACTCCCTGCTAACGATATTAGAATGTGTCTGTATTCTTTTGTTGATTGTCCTTTTAACGTAACAATTCCCCATGTCCGGGCACCTACTTTGTATGAAGTGTAAACTGTTGCCAGAGACCAAATGATCTGTCACATTACTCCAAACTTTTGAACATATTTACTTACCAACTAAATCCAGGATTACTAAAAGTAAGCAAGCTATTTTAAATTGAGTCTGATTCAAAACTTCTGCAACTTAAAAATGAACTAAAATTCTGTAGTTAAAAAAAATCCAAAACATAAATTTATTTCCTTTTTAAAATATATATATATATATATATATAGCGTGCAGTAATGCCAGTGCAGTCTATGGGTATGTCTACATCTACAATTTTGCAGCGCTGGTTGTTACAGCTGTATTAGTACAGCTGTATAGGGCCAGCGCTGCAGAGTGGCCACACTTACGGCAACCAGCGCTGCAAGTGGTGTTAGATGTGGCCACACTGCAGCGCTGTTTGGCGGCTTCAAGGGGGGTTCGGCGAACGCGAGAGCAAACCGCAGGGAAGGAGACCTGCTTGCACGGGGGTTCGGGGAACGCGAGAGCAAACCGGGGAAGGAGACCTGCTTGCACGGGGGTTCGGGGAACGCGAGAGCAAACCGGGGAAGGAGACCTGCTTCCCCGCGGTTTGCTCTCGCGTTCCCCGAACCCCCCTGCAAACCGCAGGGAAGGAGACCTGCTTGCTCGGGGGTTCGGGGAACGCGAGAGCAAACCGGTGAAGGAGACCTGCTTGATTACCAGAGAGGCTTCCTCAGGTATGCTGGGATACCTGCTTATTCCACGGAGGTCAAGAAAAGCGCTGGTAAGTGTCTACACTTGATTACCAGCGCTGGATCACCAGCGCTGGATCCTCTACACCCGAGACAAAACGGGAGTACGGCCAGCGCTGCAAACAGGGAGTTGCAGCGCTGGTGATGCCCTGCAGATGTGTACACCTCCTAAGTTGCAGCGCTGTAACCCCCTCACCAGCGCTGCAACTTTGTGATGTAGACAAGCCCTATGACTGGCATGGCTATTTTGGATCTTCAGTTCATTTTCAAAGTACATGCTTCGCTTTAAAAATATATTTTGCTCCAAGGTTACAGTAGTTTAGGGGCAGCTTATCCATTAAATGAATAAAATGTCCTATAAATGATAAATAAAGACATTTCTTTATAGTCTTAGATAATTTCTTTAATCAAATAAAGTTTGAATTTCTCCTTAAATGACATTGTAGAATTATAAACTTGTTTATCCTGGAGAAAATTAATACACTTAATTCTTGGAAAATATCTGTTGGAAAATCTCAAGTAGTTTAGAACGTAAACAATTTGGGTGAGCTAGTAAACTACATGGGGATTTAATTTTTCACTTTGTTTTGATATCAGTGTTAAAAATAGGAGAAGCAGAGAGAAACTGTAAAAGCTTGTATGCGAGATTTCCAAAAGTGCAGAAGAGTTCAGCTCCCATGTAAACATTTAAATAAAGTGGCCTGATTTTCAAATGTGAGCAGCACCCAGCAGCTCCCATTAAGAAAAAGACACTTTCTCCTAGTATTAAGAATAACAGGAGTTGCTGGTTGATGTTTTTTTGTTTTTAATCAGGCCCCTGTGGTTTTTTTAGGGGCTAAATGAAAATACAGGCAAATATGGAAATTTTCTGCATTTATTTTTGATTACAAAAATGTCCACATACAATAGTTACAAAATATGTTGCTTCTACCACCAACCTCTCCCCTAACTGCTGTGTCACTCGCCACTGATGTCACAGTCTCACCACTTGACGGTGTCACAATCTAGTCAGTCAACAGTGAGCTGTTTGGGCAGTAGCAGAGGGTGGGGAGGAGTGAAGGGAGCACTATTTCTACCACATAGTGAATTTTTCATGGGTGCAAGCCAAGTCTGTGTAAATGTATAAATATATACGCAAATCTCAGCCTTAGTGCCAGCGCAGCTTATAACTGGCATGACTAGTTTAATCTATATTGGGGTCGGTAACCTTTCAGGAGTGGTGTGCCGTGTCTTCATGTATTCACTCTAATTTAAGGTTTCACATGCCAGTAATACATTTTAACGTTTTTAGAAGGTCTCTTTCTCTAAGTCTATAATATAGAACTAAACTATTGTTGTATGCAAAGTAAATAAGGTTTTTAAAATGTTTAAGAAGCTTCATTTAAAATTAAATTAAAATGGAGAGCCCCCCGGACTGGTGGCCAGGACCTGGGCAGTGTGAGTGCCACTGAAAATCAGCTCGCGTGCCGCAGGTTGTCAACCCCTGGTCTATATGTTCTATATTGCAGTGAAACCAAAAGTGTCAAATTTGGTCCAAAATTTAAAATGAGCATAAGCGAGGTATTATAAAACCTGAGGCTAGTAGACATTTCTATGGCGTTATGGGGAAGGAAGTGTAAAGCAATTTTTTAAACATTAAGTATTCCCTTTGTGTTTGCAACTCAAACACTGCAGCTTTGTATTTTTGTATGAGCCTGAAAGTGACCAGAAGCTGATGAGTCTCTCTCCAATCTTCAGCTATGTGAAATACAAAACAGTAAACAAACTGTGTGAATTCTGGAAAATAAATTAGGTTGTTTAAATTTATTCAGCTTAATAGCCTACTGGATGTTAGTATCATGTGTAAGGACATTTTGTTGTAAATATATGGTTTTAACCCAACAGTGTTTCTGACTGCCCTTTGACTGTCAAATCAGTCTTTAAAGATGGAACAAAATTGTAGGGCTAATTTTTAAAGTACCAGCTTCAGATAGGAAGAGAATGTACTTAGTACACAGAAGGAAAACATTTTTTCTGTATCTACCATATTTTTCTCTCTCTTTCACTGAAGTTACTATTGCCCCAAACGGAGCACTGCAGCTGGCCAGTTCAGGTACAGATGGTGTGCAGGGTCTGCAGACATTAACAATGACAAATGCTGGTGGCACTCAGCCTGGGACAACAATACTGCAATATGCGCAAACATCTGATGGTCAGCAGATACTTGTGCCCAGCAACCAGGTCGTAGTGCAGAGTGAGTATGCATTACAAAAACATTTAGGAATACTGTCTCCCATAAAAGTGTAGCTTTCTAAGATTTTTTCCTTTTAATTTAACTTATTCTGCTGTCTTAACAGCTGCATCAGGAGATATGCAGACATATCAGATCCGTACCACACCAACAACCACTTCCCTCCCACAGACAGTAGTGATGACCTCTCCTGTCACCCTTACGTCTCAGACAACCAAGACAGATGATCCACAGTTGAAACGAGAAATAAGGCTCATGAAGAACAGGTGTGTAAGTTTCCATGTACTGCTATATAACTAGCTTCATAGCTGCAATCAGATTCTTAAACATCGTGCTAAAATAGAACTTCAGATATCCAAAACGTAAAGGTAGACAGGTTTCAGAGTAGCAGCTGTCTCAGTCTGTATATGCAAAAAGAACAGGAGTACTTGTGGCACCTTAGAGACTAACAAATTTATTTGAGCATAAGCTTTTGTGGGCTAAAACCCACTTCATCGGATGCATGCAGTGGATGCATCCGATGAAGTGGGTTTTAGCCCATGAAAGTTTATGCTCAGATACATTTGTTAGTCTCCAAAGTGCCACAAGTACTCCTGTTTTTTTTTTTAAAGGTATACAGTCACCTTTAAAATCACAATTCTGTCTGAAAATTATTTTTACCCGCTATAGCTGAGTAACATTTAAGACTACTATACTATGAAAGACTAGAAGCATCCTCACTTTTCACTTAATTTTGTGTAATTAACAATGCAGTGTTGTTACAGCCATATCAGTCCCAGGATATTAGGGAGACAAGATAAGTAACTATAGGTTAGTTCCCAGACCTGAAAAAGAGCTCTGTGTAGCTCAAAAGCTTGTCTCTCTCACCAGCAGAAGATGGTCCAATAAAAGATGCATCCACCTTGTCTCTCTCATGTTTTTCTTGGTTTCAAGTTGACAGTATTCCTTGATATTTAGCAAAAACTAGAATTATGTATCAAAATTCTGAATCCCACATACTTTTAGTAATTGTGTCACCTATGTATTATTTATCCTACACCCAGTGTCACTAGAAAATGTCAGAACGCTAGACCCAAATGTATTAAAGATTTTGTCCCAGAAAAATTGGGAAAAAATGTGAACTCTTTTCCCTGTAAGCTGACCAGTTTTTGTTTAACCAAATATTTCACACATTCCTTGAACTGCCCTGTAGTTTTTAAATTTGCTTTGCTAATGCCTTTAAGTAAATAAACCCTCTTTTTTTATGAGTATCCTAACCTTAAGTTTTTTAAATATTCAATTCAGACTACTCTTGTGTGTATATAGATGTCTCATTTTAATTTTCTTTCTGCATATATATTGACATGTTTCCTTCAATCTGTTTGCTCTACAGTGAAACTTCCATTGCCATCTGTGTTCATTATTTAGGGTAGTGTATGTCATTTAATTCTTGAGAAACATGAGACCCAGAACTTTCTGGAAACAAATGATTTTTGACCAAGGCTGTATTTTTGGTTTCTCATAGAACAAACTGTGTAAAGTTTCTGATGCTCTTAGTGAAAAGGCCATTAACTGTAGAAAAACAAAATGTTTAGGGTGTTTTGCTTTGTTTTGATCATTTTCTTTGACCAGTCAATGCTTTCATGTGAGGTGAACAGAAAAATTCATTTTCTGTAAAGATCTCCTCCCCAGGTGTGAGTGGTAGCGTCAGATGGAGTCAGTAGTCAAAGCAAAACATGTGACTGAACACCTCATGATATACAGTAATTGACACTTGCGCCTTTTGATTTCAGGGAAGCTGCTCGAGAATGCCGTAGAAAGAAGAAAGAATATGTTAAATGTCTGGAAAATCGAGTTGCGGTCCTGGAAAATCAAAACAAAACTCTAATTGAAGAGCTAAAAACTTTGAAAGATCTTTACTGCCATAAAAATGTGTAAGAAAAGGAGGCACAACTTTTTGTGGACTGTCTAAATTTCCATGGGGAATTTTTTTATACCGAATTTTTTAAAATTAAATGAAAGGTCAAAAATGAAACTTTTCTACCTAGATTTCACGACTTAAAGACTATAAAGATTTTATTTACAACATGTTAATGACAAACTACAAAAAGGAAACAAGAAAACCTCAACAAAACTGCTGGCAGAACTGGAAACATCATTAAAATCAAGGCTACATCGGCAATAAAAGGACATGCACATTTTATCAGACAAGTGATTTGAATTTCCTGAACTACAAATTAATTTGGTAACAGCAGTAATATGTGATTACGGTTAAAATGTGGATGAGATGGAATCCTTGCCATTAGTTGAAAATTATTAGCAACAAATATAACCAGTATAGGTTTTAATTTCTTTTGTTCTTTGATCCTTATCTTTTTCTTTCAGTTATTTGTATGTAAATATTTTTATTTCAACCTGTAAATTCTAACTTACAGGTAAAAAAGAAGCTAATACTTTGCTAAAAGTATAAATTATGTTTACTTTTCTCAGCTGGCAATCTGTTTAAAGGTGGGGGGGTTGTTTTGTTTTGGGTTTTTTTGTAAAATGTTTGCTGTGTTTATCAAAGTTGGAGAGGTTTTGCAGAAGGCAATGGGAAAATTATTTTTCAGGCCTAACCCTGAAAGATGTCGAAGGCACATGAATAAGATGTTGACTTCTGAAGAGTATTCAACACATTCAGTTACTTTAAACCAGCAGTTTGGTAGAATGGGTGTAGCTGAACAAAAGTTGTCAGAGAATGCTTTTTAAATAGCTTTGTTCGTGGTTACTGGGTGTGATAAACTATAATTGAAAAATAAATTGTGTGCTGATTATATATACAACTGAACATGCATTGCTTATTCTGTTTGGAGATCATACTATGCTTAATTAAAAAGTTTACAGACCAAAAAAAAGACACAGTAAAATAAAAAGCTAAAGATACATACCAAAGGGTTTAATACAGTTCTAATATAGGGTTTATACATTAAAAAAATAAAAGTGCACAATTACCAGACTAATTTTGTAAGGTAGGCAATATTTTGTGAAGTTATTCCATCTTTGTAAGAAAATACTCTATTGAAAATAGTTAATGGCTGGTATATTTTTATAAGTAAACTATTACCTTTACAAATTCTAAAATGGAGTTTATATGCATATTTTAACAGTTTTATACAGTTCCTTTTAGTAAACAAATAGATATTTTGTGTCTGATTATTGATTATATATTTTTATGGGTTAGCACAAAGTAAAATTAGATTCTCTTTGGAGCAGAAAATATTTTGGATTACTTTTGTTTCTGTAAGCAACTGACCTTAAAAATAAATCCTAAGGAATATTGTTGGGGAAAAAGAAACAGTTAGCATTTTTTTTCCATATTCAGTAGAAACAGCACGTGCTTGAATTTACTGCAAAAATACTATTGGGGATTCTAGTATGTATCATTTTGACTTGTTTCTTTAAAGTAAAAGTTAAAGGTTGTTTGACATGATCAGGACTCGAATATAAATAAAATATTATGTGACCATGGTTATTACATGAACAGTGAATATGCTATTTTCTGTAGTTAGGATTGGATCCTGCTTCCATTATTTCAATGGGCATTGTGCCATGATCTATGTTACTAAAATGTGGTAAGGACATCAGTGAGTTGTGCTAGCTCAGTCCTGAATGAAATTTAAAAATGTATTTGCTCTCCTTGTATGTTGTTTATATAAGGTCTATCACCATTTATTTTATTAGTCTACTATATATATTGCGCTTCCTACCAAGCCGTCAGACTCTGAATTCCACAATGGAGTTGTTAGTGGGTTAGATAAATATTTTGTATTTGTAAAGTTTAATATAACATATGTGGCTATTATGGGATATTGTTTGCTGTAAAGTTACTTTAAATAGAACTGAAATATACATTAGAATTCCTACTCATGTCAAAAATCTTTATAAAATGTTTAAAATGCATTTGTTGCCCAGCACTAGAAAAACTTGCATGCTTGGCGCTCAACCCTGCTTGGGTAAAGATGACATCCTAGGAGGTTCTGAGTGCCTCAAAACTTCCATTAAGGTCAGTGGGAGTTCAGGATAATGACCACCTCAACAGGACTGGGCTCTTTGGTCAGACTCTGCCACTGAATATGTATGCACTACTCTCAGTAACTTCAAAGGGAGACAGACTCGGTGGTCTGCAGGCAGACTCGGACCGTCAATATTGAAGCTTTAATCATGGCTTTCCTGTAAATTAAATTAACTTGAAACTCTTATTTGTGGTATTTTGCTCCCAACTCTGTACCATTGCTGTTCTTTTTTAAATTTCTTCTTTTGTGATAAAGGATTTTTTTTAAATGAAACAATTGGCAAGTATCATTACAGTACAAAAAATAGTAACTGATTCCTGCTTTGTTTTGCAGCTGAATGACTTTTATTATTACCAGAGAGAAAAACATCAGTCAATTTTATTCTATTGATGTAGTAGGGTTTGGGAAGAAGCAGTATAGGTATATTCTTTATCGTGGAAGTATGAAGTGGTCATATTGGTTTGTTCCTTGAGTGATTACTTTTCAGAAGGAATTTATTTTGGAAAGGGTTTAACACTGAATACTATTGGTCTGGTTACCTCCATAGCTACATACATCATATGAATTGTAAAGACTTGTTGAAACAAATAGGTGCTTGCAACTCTTGACCTCAGTAATAAAGACCCCAAAATACAATTCTAATGTTCCTCACTTATTGAATCACAACTTATTTAGTTAAAGGGCTGCTGCTGAGTAACTTTGGTCCAAAATTTAATCAGTCTTAAAATCATGATGTAGAGAGTTTCTTCTGTGGTCCAGCTTTTTTTTTTTTTTTTTTTTAATAACAAACCTCAACAGCTACCTAAAACTAGAAAATACTGTATGCTCTGCTGTTAGTGATCCAGAAGAGGGTGCACAAGTTAACTTTAACAATTTCCTTCTATCTGTAAACACCCGACCTACTGTTGTTAAAAATCAACACCTACAATTACTGTAATTGAAAGATTGGGAAAAAAAATTATTTTTGTTTTCTGTATACTTTTTGCATAGTTCCTGTCACAGATACTGCAACCCTTTTCAGTATCTTTGGGGAACCACTGTATTGAATTTATGAATGGTTTTGTCTTATTGTGTTCTACTCCATGGGGGAGAGTTATCACAGCTCCTCCAGGAACTAAAAACTGGAGGGTAATTATCCTGGGGATTGTAAGCAACTCCAGAGAACCACCACCCCATGGGAAGTTTGGATATATTGATTAAAACTGGGTTTTCCAGAGAGATACTCAGAGACATGGCTTTTGTATAAAAAGCTGAGTTTGAGCTGACTCTGGGCGTTCACTTTGATTCAGCAAACAGAACCTTCTGTGTAAAAGAGACCACAACCCTCATGGAGGAGCTGGAAAGACTTTGGCTTACGAGGGCCCCATAAAACTGATGGGTGACCTTTGGTAAGGTTTTAACATACATACAGGAACTATTATGCGTTTGTACGTGTTTCCTCTGTATGCTCTTTTGTTCTTACAATAAATGTACTCTGCTGAGAAAGAGCTGCGTGGTACCTGGTAAAAATGCTGTCACCGTCCTCAGAGAGAAGGCACAGCCCAGGTGCTGGCCTTTAGGCAGACTGACTTGCTGGGAATATGGCAGTGTATGATGGGAGTTTGCAGCCCTAAACCCCCCAATAAGAAGGGGGTGGGACAAGGGTCCCTGCCTAGAGACAGGTGACAGCTAGAGGCCTGATTAGGCATGCTTGGAGTGGACCACACAGGTGGAAACAGGTGAAGTCCCCTTGGAAGCTGGACTGTTCCTACTGCAGAGGCTGTTAAACATTACCCTGTTTGTGTCAGTCACAGGGCTGGTCTACACTAGGGGAGAGGATCAATCTAAGATATGCAACTTCAGCTACGTGAATAATGTAGCTGAAGTATCTTAGATCGAATTACCTACTGTCCTCACGGCACGGGATCGATGTCCGCAGCTCCCCCGTCGACTCCGCTACCGCCGTTCACGTTGGTGGAGTTCCGGAGTCGACAGGAGCGCGTTCGGGGATCGATATATCGCGTCTAGATGAGACGATATATCGATCCCTGAGAAACTGGTTGCTACCCGCTGCTACAGCTGGTAGTGAAGACGTACCCTCAGACAACAAAACAGAAAGGTATGATTGTAAAACCACACACACTTTTAGGGGACTTGGGCATATGTATTTACCTGAAACTACTTTGAACAATTTTTATTAGCTAGATTTCAAGGTGATGGGGGTGTCCTTTTAACCCCAAACCATTTCTACAGAATTCTACTGACAAGACTATTCTGGTGCACAAACATTCCAGGGCATGAAACAGTTAAATTGTTTTTTCCGCAAACAAAATCTGTATCAATCTGGGTGGATAATACATTTTATTTTAAAGATCCTAAGATGTTACAGTATTGAAAAATCATTTACATTACAATGTCCCTTTAAGCCTAGAATAGAATACACAGTATGATTTGCTTAAATTATACATTTTCTGCTTTACCTTAAAAAAGGGACCGCTATGCTGTGCCAGCTAACCACTGTTATGCACATTTTCTTTATTGGTCCTTTATTTAACGAACAACTATAACCTTGTAACAACATTCTAGAAAACAGGCTGGTTTTCATCATGTTTGTAAAGTTCAAGCCCCACAGAATATACTAATGCAATTGTACAATATCTTTCTCTATTGTGCATCGTTTTTACTTATGATACCAGTGATGATAGTTCAAAAAATGCTTTATTACAGGCTGTGTACATAGGTGAGTTAGACGAAAAAAAACACATGCCTTTTACTAAACAAGTAGCATTTACACACATTCATTAAGGATACTTATTCATAAAAATCATGCGTGGCTGCCTGTTCATGCGGCAATCTCAGAGAAGCCCCTGAAGTCTCTAGTGTAACCAAATGATGTGTGTGTCCATCCCACAGTCAAGAGAATCAGAGCAAGTGTAATGCTCAGGGTCCTGGTGGCTTTGCTAGCCAGCAAAAGGCGAGCTTTTATCCACCTTCTATATCGAGACACACGTACATAGATCCCAGGAAGTTTGGGTCGGCCGCATCCAAATCCAAAACTGGTAATCCCTATCAGATAATATTTGCTGGTATCCAGGTGACAGCACACTAATGGTCCACCGCTATCTCCCTAACAAGAAAAAAATGACACCCCCCTGCACAGTTATTTCTAGTGTTATGAAATTCTAAGGCACAGACATTAGAATTAAGATTATAATTACTTAACACTTACTAATGTTAAAAAGAAAACATTTATTTCCAAAATATATGGATGAATCACAATAAGTTTGCATCAGGTAACCTTAAGCAGGTGTGACAAAGTTACTCCTCTACCTTATAGACTCAGACTCTAGGACTGGAAGGGACCTCGAGAGGTCATCGAGTCCAGTCCCCTGCCCTCATGGCAGGACCAAATACTGTCTAGACCATCCCTGATAGACATTTATCTAACCTACTCTTAAATATCTCCAGAGATGGAGATTCCACAACTTCCCTAGGCAATCTATTCCAGTGTTTAACTACCCTGACAGTTAGGAACTTTTTCCTAATGTCCAACCTAAATCTCCCTTGCTGCAGTTTAAGCCCATTGCTTCTTTTTCTATCATTGGAGGCTAAGGTGAACAAGTTTTCTCCCTCCTCCTGATGACACCCTTTTAGATACCTGAAAACTGCTATCATGTCCCCTCTCAGTCTTCTCTTTTCCAAACTAAACAAACCCAATTCCTTCAGCCTTCCTTCATAGGTCATGTTCTCAAGACCTTTAATCATTCTTGTTGCTCTTCTCTGGACCCTCTCCAATTTCTCCACATCTTTCTTGAAATGCGGTGCCCAGAACTGGACACAATACTCCAGCTGAGGCCTAACTAGCGCAGAGTAAAGCGGAAGAATGACTTCTCGTGTCTTGTTTACAACACACCTGTTAATGCATCCCAGAATCACGTTTGCTTTTTTTGTAACAGTATCACACTGTTGACTCATATTAAGCTTGTGGTCCACTATGACCCCTAGATCTCTTTCTGCCATACTCCTTCCTAGACAGTCTCTTCCCATTCTGTATGTGTGAAACTGATTGTTCCTTCCTAAGTGGAGCACTTTGCATTTATCTTTATTGAACTTCATCCTGGTGGGTCCTGAGCTTATTGGCAGATTTGCTCACCTCAGTGATCTCCCCCACAGTCTGGATCAACTCCGCCTGTGTCTGATTAGGAGTTGGGGGGGAACCAGGGCCCACCCTCTACTCCAGGTTCCAGCCCAGGGCCCTATGGATTTGCAGCTGTCTATAGTGCCTCATGTGACAGCTACACCTCCCTGGGCTACTTCCCCAAGGCCTCCTCCAAACACCTTCTTTATCCTCACCACAGGACCTTCCTCCTGCTGTCTGATAACGCTTGTACTCCATAGTCCTCCAGCAGCATACAGTCAGCTCCTCTCACACACTTCCTCTCCTCTGGCTCCTCCCCATTTGACTGGAGAGAGCTTCTTTTAAAACCCAGGTGCCCTGATTAGCCTGCCTTGATTGGCTGCAGGTGTTCTAATCAGCCTGTCTGCCTTAACTGGTTCTAGCAAGTTCCTGATTACTCTAGTGCATCCCCTGCTCTGGTCACTCAGGGAACAGAAAACTACTCACCCAGTGACCAGTATATTTGCCCTCTACCAGACTCCTGCACCCCACTGGCCTGGGTCTGTTACACAGGTCAGACTATCATACCTACAGTAGGTTTCTTATAGTCTCTATTACTAAAGTTCTTAAACATTTATCTCCTCCGCAGGTCTACAGTCTAGCATTCAGATCACTCTAAAGCTACATATCTACAAATTAATAACTATTTAAATTCAGTTATCTATCTAAATTATGCATATATGCAAATAAGTGCTGAGTTCCACTGTATAAATAGTAATGGCTCATAATCTGCCTATCAATTCCCAAATCACCTGTTCAAAGGAAGATTGCCGAAGAAGAGAGAGAGAATGGTAGACAGAATACTTGTGAATACATTGTCATCTTTAATCACAGAAAATAAACTACTTGTCTTTCATATTAATGGGCCCAATATCTACACGGTAAGGCCCAAACCTTAAAGTCCTTTGCAAGTTAATGCCCTTTGACTTGAATACCGATGGTAAAACTAGCATGAATCAAATCAAGTGAAATGCACCTTCTTCACTGAAGCAGTAAATAAGACCATTCTTCAGCTTCTACCTTATGTGGTACATCTTATTACTTATATGGTCCTTTGATTGTTAAGTTTTATAGTAAAGTCTTCCAGGTCCATTGTATCAGTTATGGCATGAAGTGAATCGTAATCTGTTCTGTGGAGAGGTACTGTCATTGTACAAAGCTGCATGCTGTGTATTCCATATGGAGAGCTGGTTACATAACGCTTGCAATGTAAACAGACCAGGACAGTAAGTATCCTCCATAAGACTGGGACTTCTCAGCTTGGAAAAGAGACGACTAAGGTGGCATATGAGCGAGATCTATAAAATCATGACTGGTGTGGAGAAAAGAAATAAGTAGGGCCCTACCAAATTCACAACTGTGAAAAACGCATCATAGACCCTGAAATCTGGTCTTTTGCGTACCTGTACCCTCTACTATACAGATTTCACAGGGGAGACTAGCACTTCTCAAACTGGTGGTCCCAAACCAAAAATGGGGCATGAGGGGTCTCAAGACTATTGGGGGGGGGTTGCGATATTGCCACCTTTACTTCTGTGTTGCCTTGAGAGCTGGGTAGCTGGAAAGTGACGGCTGCTGTCAGAACCCAGCTCTGAAGGCAGCGCCACAGCAGTAAAGATAGCAGTACCATACAATGCCATCCTCATTTCTGCACTACTTCTTGCAGCTGGGCCACCATAAGGCCAGCCCTGCCCTCCCAAAAAGTGAGGATCCTCCCCCCACACCATGCCACTCTCACTTCTGCACTGCTGTTGGCAGTAGTGTTGCCTTCAGAGCCGAGTGCCCAGCCAGTAGCTGCAGATCTCTGGTGCCCAGCTCTGAAGCCAGTGCCAGCAAAGAAGTAAGTGTGGCAATACCATGACACCCCTCTTCCCACCATGACTTCCTTTTGGTTTCAGACCCCCATGGTCACACCATGAAATTTCACATTTAAGTATCTGAAAGTTAAATTTATGATTTTAAAAATCTTATGACCGTGAAATTGACCAAAATGCTAGAGAGACAAGGTGGGTGAGGTAATATCTTTTATTGTACCAACTTCTGTTGGTGACACATTTGAGCTACACAAAGTTCTTCATCTAAGAGCTCTGTGTAGCTCTGAAAGCTTGTCTCTCTCAGAAGCTGGTCCTATAAAAGATATTACCTCACCCGTCTTGTCTCCCTAATATCCTGCGATCAGCTCAGCTACAACACTGCATACAATTATGAAATTTTATCAGTTTGATGCCAAAATCATAGTATTAAGACTTTAAAACATCTGGGCAATGCCATTGTGAAAATCATCACTACACACAGTCATAGGTGAAAGTAAGCCGGTATGGCCCCCTACAGAGTACCAGTAAAAAAAAGTGCAGTAGTGTACCGGCAAATAAGTGGAGCATTCCGTACTTTCACCTCTTTTGGCTGCATAACAAAAAGTTCAAACTCAAAGCTAATAAAAGCTTGGAAAGGAAAAACTCTGTCACATTTGTTTCTTGTTTCTCTCCCTCTCCTCCTCCAGCCAGGCTGCCCGAGGTGGCTAGGCTCTGCGTTCCGACCCCCCCCCCCCCACTCAGCAGGGGCTGCAGTGGCTCCCCTCTAGTTTGTAGCAGGGACCAGGGGGACTGGCTGAGGGAGAAGCCTCCCCAGGTAGCCTGCTGCCTGCATAGGAACAGTTAAAACTTAGCTGTTTTCTCTGCAGTCTGAACCAGGAATTAGGGGCTATTTCTGGCATCCTTGTTAATTTCACTCACAGTTGTTTGGGGAGGGGGGTGACCAAAGCCGAGGCAGTTCTTTTCTGCCCTCTGATGTCTCAATCTTCAATAATATAATATACAAAAATTACAATCAAAATCAGGGACCATTTCCAAGTTGAACTTGGAAATGGTTCCAGATTTTGATTTTATTTTTATATATACCTCTACCCCAATATAACGTGGTCCTCGGAGGCCAAAAAATCTCACTGCCTTATAGGTGAGACCCTGGGCCCTTTAAATCACTGCCCAAGCCAGGCTGCCAGAGCCCTGGCGGGGATTTAAAGGGCCCGGTGCTCCAGCTGCTGTGGAGAACCCTGGTCCCTTTAAATCACTGCTGGAGCTCTGGCAGTGGGGCTCGGGCGGTGATTTAAAGGGCCCGGGGCTCCACACAAATTTGGATATAACGTGGTAAAGCAGGGGGCTTGGGTGGCACTTTAAAGGGCTCCCCGCTGCTTTACCACGTTATATCCAAATGTGTGTTATATCGGGACACGTTCTATCGTGATAGAGGTTTAATATACATATACGCACAGTGTGTGCATATATATATATACAGATAAATATTACTTATATATACATATAAATAATACCTTTTGTATTTTATTGTAATCTTTGTGTCAAGCACTGCATAAACAAACAATCTGTCTTGTTTTTGTTCTTCCTTCTTTCTGTTAACCTGGGCTTTCCTTCTACTGTGTATCACTCTTTTAAAATTCAGATTATTTTTCTCTAAAATCATTCTTTCCTCTTTTTTCTCTGATGCCTTTCTCTCTTCTGACTTGACCTTTGTTTTCTGTTTACTGTATTAATGCCCAAATCCTGGTCCCAATGAAGCCAATGAGAGTTTTGACTTCAAATTTCCATGGCGGCAGGTTAGGACAGTACAGTACATCTACAAACAGAAATTCCAGTCTTACCTGACAGCTATCGATACCTCCAGATTCAAAGCCAGCACAAAACATATTATTATTAACCATTCCTTCATACCATTCAAAACCATTACAAATATCAGAAGGAACAATGTCTACTTGAGCTTCTTGTAATATAGGTGAGCCTTCACCTGTAACGGAACATAGAGAAGATGGAACATTTTGCTACTATAACTGTAGCATTTTTGTGCACATATTTTTCAGTTCAGTGAGACTACTCCTGCTGAAAATTAAGAACATGTGACAATTTGGGGAATCTGTCTATGCAGAGTTTATGAATACTATTTGGTTTTAAGATGGAGGAGAGTCTTTAAATCGCGATGGTTGCCCATTCAAATGGGCCAATGGGCTGGCTGAAGCTAGGAGAACCAGTTTTCTCTAACTTCTCTGCAGCGGTCTGGGGTCTGAAGGAGTGGAATTTCCCCAAAAGCAGAATTAAAAGAAAAGGTTTTAGCGATGGGTTTTAGAAAAAACAGAGACTCAGAATGAACTAACATGAGGCAGGGAATGGTGTACAGGTGTTCTATTGTTTAGTCTGGATCTATATAGTTCTTGTCTTGTGCTATCTAATGGGTCTATTTGCTTCCACTATCATGTCCCTGAAGAGGTAAACTGTAAGCCAGCATTTCCTACAAGGTGGAACTCTGGAAAAGTGTGTGGTAAGCTACTGGGGAGTCTGGGGGAGATGACACTAGTCCTGGAGGAGATGCAGTTAGACCGGGCATTCAGCTCAGAAGCGATGTGAAACGGAGGATTTATATCCTATGTGTAGGCCTGAAGAGGTAGGGCCTGGATTCTGATCAGTTTCAGGAAGCTTAAAAGCATATGGGCCTGGAATCCAAAGACAGTAGCCTGGTGTGTCCAGCAGGGGGATTTTTACCATGGTTGTGACAACATACATAAGTCATTGCAGGATCAGGGTGGAGGTGTTATTTGACACATCTGCCTTTCTGATTCTGAAGAAACATGTGAGATACTAGTACTTAGAGCTAAACACTTTCAAAGTGCAGGGGCCATGTTGTGTCCCACAGCCTCATCTGACCCCAGATGCCCTTGTATCTTCCCTTAGGGAGACAGCTCTACTATGAAAGTTACTACCTGTACATACTGAGTCTGTGCTCACTGGCGTTTAGACAGGAGAGAAGAGAATTCCGTGCAGATCGGACAGCCCCGCTACTCATTTGGAGCCCTACATAGTCTCAATCTTTCTATATCTAATTTATTGTTGCTAAGTATAACATTTTTTCTAAGTGCTAATGTCTGGGAACTGAAACAAGAGTCTAAAAGTCAAGTTTAGTTCTTCCCTCTATTCCGTTATCCCTGGACTAAAGACTACAGGCCAAACTATGCCCTCAGTTACACTTCTTCAGCCCTAGGTTGCCTTCAGTGGGAGTATAACTGAATTTGACTTGCAGAATGATTTACAGGTTATGTACATGGAAATTTGAACCCAGCTTGACTTTCAGACTTTTTTGTCAGTTTGAGCTGCTGCTGAGTAGAAAAAACTTTTTACTTGTAAACTGAAAATTGTATATGAAAACACTGAACACAGAATTTCACAATGTTAGCAGAACTGCACTTTAAGCAATCAAGTTTTGTGCTAAACAGCTGATTCCTTTAAGAGGGCTCAGTTGCACTGAAAAATACTCTTCTCTTCATTTTGACTTTTTACCAAAAAAAAAAAAAAAAAAATCATTCCTAATCCTAATAAACTGAGGCCCATAGGTAGGGTTTTAATGCTATTGTTATTCCAGGTAATAACACTTTCATGCTACATCAAATTCTTTCTTTCTCTGGATAAAACAAAAGCAGTAGAATACATCATGGTTTTTGTAATTAAAAGGAGGATGCATTTGGAATAAAGCCAAGGAGAGCATGAATGGCAGCAGTATCTAGGAAAGAAATGCCAAAAAGATGGTTTCAAAAAAGCTACTCTTGAAGCTCAAAACAAAACCACATCATTTAAATAATGCCCTCACAGCAAGTAAGCTTGCATTACTTGAAATCAGCTATTTCTTGGATCACCAGTTAGTTTAATAAAAAAAACAAACAAAAAAGGAAGCAAATATTTACCTTTCTCTGAAATACTACCCCAACCACTTATGAAGCACTTTGTTTGGTTGTTGATGTTTAGATGAATGTGAACAAAGGGTAAGCAGATGGGCTGAATATAGTCATTGTAGCTTACAGATTTATATAGTTTAAATAATGCAATATCATTTTCAAACGTCTCTATCCGGAATTCTGAATGGACAATAATCTCTCTAACACTATGTTTCACAGTATGTCTCTCAGGTCTGGAAATATCATGAAGGCCAATCACAACCCTCCAGTAGTATGGGTCCCTAAAAGAGAATCAACAATTCATTTCTTACATCTGTGGTACAATAAATAAATTACTTGCTTGCATTCTTTAAAATCTGTTTTGTTTTGTTGGCAGCTTACGCACATTTGACAACATGCTTTAAAAATCCCATATTAAATATTTTTGGGACAAGTTCATGACAGAGATAGCTGAACTGAGAACACAGATTGCCTCATATTTGGCAAGGCAAATCCAGATCAATATTTTCAATTAATATTCCAATTTGGCTGCCCAGCTACGCCTGCGGAGCTCAGCAGTGAGTTTTTTAGGAGAAAAGATCCAGACGGATAATGTTTTTATAGAAATGTTGAATGCTCAGTGAAAGAAGTATGGAATCCTGACAATAAAGAAACAGGATCTCTAATGAAGAAGTCTAGATGTGAGATTCTAAGAGGTGCAGCTCAGTACTCAGAGTCAGGGAGAAGCAGAAGTGGCCTTAAGCTGTCGTTGCACCTCCCAGATTCTGGGCTGCTCTGGCGCTGGAGAGGTACACGTTGTAACCTAAGGTTGCTCTGGGGGCCTGTCTAAGGATGTGTCAGTAGATTAATAAGCCTCTTTGGAGGGGTTTATTACTGTACTGTAAAATGAAAGTTTAGTCTCTAATAGTCTCTCAGCATTTTCTAAATAAAGGTTTTACAGCCTAGTAGAATAAAAGAGATGAAGTAGTGCTTACTTTAGAAAAACTGAAAAATCCGCTCCAATGTTTGCTACCCAAATATTGCAACATTTTGCTAGTGCAGTTGTCAAGGTTTTTTCCCCCACTTTGAACTTTAGCGTCCAAAAAGTGGGGACCTGCATGATCACTTTTAAGCTTAATTACCAGCTTAAATTTGGTACACTGCCACCAGCCAGAAGTCTGTGTCTGGCACACTTCTGTTCCCCCCAAAACCTTCCCTGGGGAACCCAAGACCCAAACCCCTTGGCTCTTAAAACAAGGAGAAATTAACCATCCCCCTCTTCTTCCCCCACAGACTCTCCCCTCCCTGGGTTGCCCTGAGAGGCTACACAGATCCAAACTCCTTGGATCTTAAAACAAAGAGGAATTAACCCTCCCCCTTCCTTTCCTCCCACCAATCCCTGGTGAGTTTAGACTCAAGCCCTTGGATTCTAAAACAAGGGAAAAAACAATCAGGTTCTTAAAGAGAAAGCTTTTAATTAAAGAAAGAAAAGGTAAAAATTATCTCTGTAAAATCAGGATGGAAAATGCTTTACAGGGTACTCAGATTCATATAGACTAGCGGGACTCCTCTCCACCAGCCTGAGATTCAAAGTTACAGCAAACGGAGGTAAAAATCCTTCCAGCAAAAAGACACATTTACAAGTTAAGAAAACAAACGTAAGACTAATCCGCCTTTCCTGGCTACTACTTAATATTTTGAAACATGAAAGACTGATTCAGAAAGATTGGGAAATCTGGGTGTACGTCTTGTCCCTCTCAGTCCCGAAAGCAAACAACAAACAAAACAAACAGCACAAACAAAGACTTCCCTCCACCAAGATTTGAAAGTATCTTGTCCCCCCATTGGTCCTATGGTCAGGTGTCAGCCAGGTTCACTGAGCTTCTTAACCCTTTACAGGTAAAAGAGACAGTAATCCTTAACCATCTGTTTATGACAGCAGTATAAGATTACTGAACAGTAAAGCTGACTGGGAAAAAAATATTCCTGGAAAAAATTAAAATGTTTAGTCAAAAACCTGAAAATTTTTGTCCTAAAACCTCAGTCCACTCCTAAGCCTGCCCTCTGTGTTGGCACTATTGATGTGGAGCCCTCAGACCCAGCCAGGCTGGGGATGCAGAGACCTCCAGACACAATTACTCTAGTTACAGACCCTCTGGTGGAGGGCAACTGATGACCTTAAGTTGCACAGAATGTTTTAAGTGGTTCCTCCGAGACAGAGTGGATGCCAACACTAGGGAATATTGGGACACAGGAGTCAGGTGTTCACTCCTCAGTAATTGTTCTACAATCTTAGAACCCAATCCATGCAGTCTAGCAAAACTCCTACTGATTTCCACTGTAGTATCTGGTCCTCCATTTTGCTCAAAGATAATGCTGATATTTAAAATTACGCTATGGGAGTTACAGGTGATGTGTTTCTGGTCAATTATACCGTTCTCATACTTAAGTTAACGGAGTATTAGAGTATTAAAATTTAATACATACATTTGTCGTCTAACACAATGTGCTGCTGTCAGTACTGAATACTCATTAACCAAAGATCCACCGCACAGATGTTTAAATCCTACACCATATTGGTAAACTTGGAGACTAACTTGCCACGGCCATGCTCCGAGCTGTGCATCATGTCCACCTACGATTCGAGGTCCTGATATCATATCCACCAGTACCCGCTCTCCACAGGCTATAAAACAAAACACCATCAGTTACATTGTTCACATTGCAATATGAAGATTTTGTGCATTTTTAGTGTTTTGTGCATGGGTTTTACAAAAGGTTTACCAATGTTATTACAACTATTTTTTGCATTCCCATTTAGAGCCCGGGTTCAGCAAAGTGCTTGTGTGTGTGCTTAAGTCCATTACTTCATCTATGTTTAAGTGCTTTGCTGAATAGGGCTCACTTTAAGCAAGTGGTTGAAGATAAGTATGTGCTCAAGTGTGTTGCTGAATCAGGGACTAACTGCCTCTAAGAAATGTATGGAAAGTTGCACAAAAGTATGTATTGTAGTGGCATCTTATATGATATTGTGCTTATATAATGTGACTGTACCAACATTTAATTAAAAAGTATGAATAAAAATAGTGCAAACTCTTCTTTAAAGTTATGCAATAATTTTGAAATTATTTAACAGTGACTTTTAACATTATACTTTGTATTGATGTCCAAGGTCTTCAAAGAACTTTACAAAGGGTGCATAGTATTATCTGAGGTAGGGTAAACAACATAACATAGCAGGTCAGCAGCAAAACTGGCAACAGAATCCAGCTTATCTGCATTTCCAGTTCCCTACTCTAAACAGGACATTCCTGCCTTCTGTACTCACAGTATTTACACTGGTGATGAAGCATTTTATCATGTATTTGGAGTTAACTTCAAGCTTGGCTTACGGAGTCAGCTACCCAGGATACCGATCTATCTTAGGTATTGATGTGGCCCCCCATGACCACTGTGATGCTAAATCCATTACAGTGCTCAGATACAACACCCATGAGATAGGGAAGCACTATTCTCCCCATTTTACAGCTAGTCTCTTGTGTCTCAGCTCCCTAAGTGACTTGTGGATCACACATGAAGCCTGTGACACAGCAAGGAATTTAACCTAGGATTTGAATGGCCCAGGCTAGCACCCTAACCACTAAACCAGCCTTCTTTCCCATACAGATACCAAAAGTAAAAAGCATAGGTCCTGGACCCAGGGTGTTGGGGGTGTGGCAAAAGCCCCTGGCTTGAAGTGGTTTCTATCATATACATGATTGACAGTTTAGTTCAATGGCTCTCAGCACCCCTACTATACAAATTGTTCCAACATCACCGAATGTAAGGGGCTATCAGCATATGTTGGGATTCCCGCCAAGACCTTTTCAACTCAGCTTATTGAGAATACTTTGGTTCTGGGAGAACACTTCATCCAGATCACTGGGATCCAAAACACAGAGTTTGACTCTAATAATAATAAATAATAATAGGAGATATACCTATCTCCTAGAACTGGAAGGGACCTTGAAAGGTCATTGAGTCCAGCCCCCTGCCTTCACTAACAGGACCAATTTTTGCCCCAGATTCCTAAATGGCCCCCTCCAGGACTGAATTTACAACCTTGGGTTTAGCAGGCCAATGCTCAAACCATGGAGCTATCCCTCCCCTCAAGAGTTTATCCTTCAGGTTCCTTTATCTGGCATGCAGCAAAGCTTGGTTGAGTTGATCAGCCACTTAACCTTTCCAATTCTGCTTGTGATCACATAGGCACTGCTTGTGGGAACCTGAGTGCTGAAATCCTTTTCCCAATCATGTGAAACACGGTCGACATCCAACCTCATACTTGAACCATGGTATTCTGGTGACTCAACCTCACACTCTGGCCAAGAGGCAAATACTTTATGGCCTGATTTATTTGCATCTGTATTACTCTGGCACCAGACAGACGTGAGGCAGCACAAGGGAGGCAGGGGCAGCAAGAAACCTACCAGCCCCTCCCAGCACATGCCCTGCATGGCTCTATGATTGATGGGCTATGTCAGGTGTGCCCTGGAGACACATGGGCAGCTTGTCGCACAGACTCATGGGCCATGACATGGGGGGGGGAAGTCCTCTCTGCGCAAGCGCCGTCGCGTCGCACCAGAGTAATGGAACATGTAGTTCCAACAGCGGGCCGCGTGGGCATGCGCAGCGCGGGTCCCGGCTACGCGGTGCCTGAGGCACGGCCCGCCCAAGCCGCCGCCACGCCCAGCCGCGGAACCTTACTGCTCGTGGAGCTCCTCGGGGCCAGGCTCCCGGTGCTGCCGCCCGCTTGCAGCAGCACCACGAGGGCGGCGGCACAGAGACTCGGCCACATCGTCCGGGGATCAAACAAAATGGCGGCTGGTTCGCGTCTAACGGTTATTGCCGGGCTGCCGGCGCGCGGCTGCTGGCCACGTGACCAGGGGAAGGCGCCATGCCCTGGGCGCGCGCTGCTGCGTGGCGCCAAGGGGAGAGGGGAGCGAGCCTGAGGAGATGGCAGGGCAGGGGCAGGGGCAGGGCCAGGGGCAGGGGCAGGGGCATCTCATCTCTGGCTGGGTGGGGTTGGCGGAGAGGAGCGGACAATAGGATGGGGCCTGGGGCACAGTTTGGGGAAGGAGGGGTTGAGTCTGTAGAGGGAGAACAAGGGAGCGGATACCGGGGGCTGTCTAGGGGGACAAAAGGAGGAGCTGCAACAGTGGTGATGGCTTGGGAGAGAGCAGGTCTACAGGGAAGTGTGGTGTGAGGGAATGGGGGTTGCCTTAGCAATTGGGTGCAATAGTTAATTGATTTCTGTGGATGGCTGGGGCAGGAGAGGAAGATGCAGGTATAATTCTCCAGTAACAAAACCAAACCACACACTTTCAGTTCGAAAATTCCATGTTTTAATTTAATTTCTCCAAGAAATTGTTTCCATCAGCTACTCTAGTGACTTTTTTCCCGCTTTGAGAAACAGTATGGTTCTATCATAGAATAACATTGCTACAGGATCACAACTTTTTTGAACAAAACACACCAATCTTTTTGTTTTGCAAAGATATACCTACTGCTGAGAGGAATAAGGATTTCAGTCATTCATGCATCACAAGAACTGGGCAGAGTAGCTACAGGTTAACGTTTATCAGTAATGTTCTCAGTAATTATAGAAGAGGAAGAAGTCTTAACAGAGATCAAGGTCGTGAGACACATGTTGCCGGAGCCTTGCACCATTTGTAGGGGTTTCAGTGGTTAGTCTCCCATCCAAATACTAAGCAAGGCTTCCTGTTTTGCCTATAAGATCTACTGCAGTCATAATACAAAGGTGCTATTGCTGCAGATGGGGGGTGAACTCTTGGCCCCACTGAAGTCAGTGGAAAAAAACCCATTGACTTTGTTAGGGCTAGGATTTCACCCAAAGAGAAATTGTATTCATCAGACCTCAGTTTTGTCCGTGTTGATTCACAGTATAATTTCTGACTCATGTGACTGGTTGGGTAATTAACAATATAAAAATATCACACAAAGTGGTAGACTTTGACACAGACTTAAAAAATCTTCCAAGATTCCAGTGCAGTAGCAAAGTTATAGTTAAATTGATTATACTACCACCTCAGCTCTCTAAATGGCATGGGATGTATTAAAATAGCTTGATAACTGTTATGAAAAGAGCAGGAAATGGTTAATATTAGAAAACATTGCATCCTCTAGCCAATACATTTTTGCAGCTGAGTGGAGGTTATTTGTTATTACGGTCAAGTACCTACCTACTAACCTATGATCAGTAAAAGCAAACTACTAGTGTAAAACCGAGGCGGGAGAGAAAGGAGCAGGGCTAGCAAGATAGAGGGTGGAAATAAAGATGTGACTTTAGAAAGCAATTCCCACCACAAGCTTTATTTTCACTCTTGTTTCACAATTGCCATTTGGTGGTGAAAATAAACTAATGATTATCTGAAGGAACTTGCCAAGTTAAAATGGCATACTGTGAAGATATTTCCCTGAATAGTTAGAGAAAAAGTATTCTTTCTTGGCTTTGACTATGCCAGATGTTTATGTGATATCTCCCAGTGTTGTGTTATCAGGGCAGTTCCACTGGTGATAACTGCTGTGGAAGCAGTAGTTTTCACCAGTATTTTTGCCTCTGTATCTGTAGTAGACTTGCTTTCAACAGGTTTGGATGAGACAGACTGTGGTAAAAATTCTAGTGCCCTATCTACACTAATGTAGCTCCTTATTGCTGTAAGTGGGGCAGTGCAACAGTGAGACAGACCTCTCAAAAAAGTCTAGTATAGACACAGCCTCTCCAAGACCATGTTTTCTGCAATGTCATTGTTGGTAAAACTAAGAAGTGTTTTCCATTTGTTTTTTTCACTGTGCACCGCCATGCACAGTGAAAGACACAATGGTATGAAACACGTGGCCCAGGCAAAATTCTGTTGTACTTCCATTCAAACTGGAACGTAGTATGTCCAAATTATAGTAATTTACCTGCACACAACCTCCTACCCATAGAATGTTTATTTCTAAAGATGTTTAGATACTGGATTTGTTCCTCATGGGATTGACTTATGAATCAGAAATTTAACGTGACAGAAGTATAGCCATGTTAGTATTACTTGTACTGAGATCTCAGGATTAATGTATGTCTTGCTCTTTGCTTAAGAGTGACCATTAATTACATGTGAGTAAATTAACTACAGTAACTTCTCACTTAACATTGTAGTTATGTTCCTGAAAAATGCTAGTTCAAGTGAAATGATGCTAAGCGAATGCAATTTGCACATAAGAATTAATAGAAATCGTGGGAGGAGGGTTAGGTCCCAGGGAAATTTTTTTTGCCAGACAAAAGACTATGTTATATACATACACACACGGTATACATTTTAAACAAACACTTTAATACTGTACCCAGCAATGATGATTGTGAAGCTTGGTTGAGATGATGGAGTCAAAAGGTGAGCTATTTCCCAGGGAATGCCTTACTGCTAAATGATGAACTACCACTTGGCTGAGCCATCAAGGGTTAACACATTATTAGTGTAGCCTCACACTCTACAAGGCAGCACGAATGGAGGGAGGAGACACCATGGCAGGTGTGTGTGTGTGTGTGTGTGAGAGAGAGAGAGAGAGAGATTTGCATTGCCCCTGTAAGTATGCTGATCTCCTTCTAAATACACTGTTTTTTTAAGTAGATCTGCAAGTTGAGACAGCAGTTGCTGCTGCCAGCAAGCTCCCTCCATCCAGAGTCCTGTGGTGTCCCCACCCTTGCTCTGTGGAGATAGGGTACAGGAGTGGGGAGAGGGGAACACCCTGACATTAGTACCCCTCTTCCTTTCTCCCCTCCTCCCCTCGCCCAGCAAGCAGGAGGCTTCTGGGAGGAGCTCCAAGGCAGAGGAGCAGGAGCAGCACAGGGCAGTGTGGGGAGGGACAGCTGAACTGCCTGGCAATTGATAGCCTGCTGGGCAACTGCTGCACAGGGTACTTAGGGAAGCTGATGGGGAGCTTTAGGTCCACCCTGGTTTCAAGCCCCCACCAGGTAGCTCCAACAGGCTGCCTTTTCTGCAAGCAGTGAACAAAGCAGGTGACTGCCAAACAACTTATAAGGGCGCATTGTGCAACTTTAAATGAGCATGTTCTCTAATTGATCAGCAATGAACAACACAGCATTAAGTGAGGAGTTACTGTAGATGATTTGTACAGAAGCAAACCATTAAAAAGTGCATACATCGCAGCACAGTGAAAATTATTTTATAGCATATCCGATGATATGAGACTGAACTGGAGTCCAGTATAATGGGACTTGTATGTGCCGTAACTTTATTTCTGAAAACTTGGCCTGTTCAAGGTTTTTCCAGGTCTCTCTTGTGAGGTGACATCCATCAAACACAAGTTTCCAGGTTGGATAGCAGACTTGCTGCCAAAAATAGCTCCAGCTTGAAGGATCTGCAGCTACATGTTCTAAGAAATAAAATGCCCCACCCTAGGGAAACAAAACATTTATAAATATTTTAAACATGAAGGAACTGATATGCAGTTAGCATAACTTTTCTTTGTGCTCTTAAAACTCAGTTTCTGTTCTGCCTTTTCTCCCTCACCAACACTTGGAATTGAGGCTTTCTTTGCATACATTTCAGTCAGTATCAAAATACTTCCCCCCAAGTTGCTCTTTTAATCCTGTACATTTTAAAATAAACAGAAAATTACATATTTTTGAAGAGGTGTTTAAAATCCATATCAATAAGTTCTAAAAAGACAAAAGATGTGCTTGCTTAAGCACCTGGTTTCTCTTTCACAGTAATCAGTACTTTGTGTTTTTGTTCAGAGTAAAACTACTAGGATGTGGTTTTCAAAGGAGCCTGCGAGAGAAAGAAAGAGAGAGAGGCTTAATTCCCATTAAAATTAATTGGGATTTGGAAATACTTAGGTCCCTTTAAAAAATCCCATTAAGGGTGAAATTCCTGCACAGGAATGGAACAGTTGAGAATCAGGAATGGGGAGTTTTAACCCAGATGGAATTCTTTACAGAAAGTTATGAGCAAATAAAGGGAATGGAGTTAACGGAATGGTTATTTCAACCTTAAGGATGAGATCAGCACTTCTTGTTAGATGTTAAGTGATTTGTCCAAGATAACACAGTGAGTCAGTGGCAGAGCAGGAGAAGAATCTAGATCTCCTCACTAGCAGAGCTGAGATTTCCTGTCCATTGGACCATGCTGTCTAGGAATGCTCTAATATTTCACCTATAACGTCCTAGAATTTTAAACTTCACAGACTTAATATTTTATCCATATCTGGTGTAGATGGAAATGACCAATCTTTTGATATCCCCCATGTAAAATTTAGATACTTTTTTTGAGTGGGGCGCTGTGCTAACTGACAAGATATTTCACCATGCTAGACTGAGAATTTGCTTTTTTCTAAAAGAAAAATCCCTTGTAGGGAAAAAAATTAAAATTCTGCCTTAAATTGCATATGTTCCAATTGCCACTGAAGTTAGTGGGAGTTGAATACACAAAACACAGTTGGCCTAAGAATAATGAGGCAAAGTGACCAGTAAGATCCTACTGCTTTGCACCTCTTTGGTATGCAAAGTGGATATAAGTTCAATTTAATTGGCCAGATAAATGAGGTTTGTGGCAGCTTTGCATCTCCAGAGTGGCAAAAAGCTGAAGGTCACTGGTGAATCCAGTCCAGTGGCTGTAGAATAGGTAAAGTAATATAGGAAATATAGGAAATAATAATATAGGAAATATCTTTTCTTAAATACTTACAGTTCTGAGTACTCTCAAAACTTCTTTCAAGACACCCTCTATGCTTTGCACTGAGCACAGAACCAAGGTGCAAACCACTGCATCCATAGAGCTGTCAGCCACTTGGTTCAAGTCCTCCCCTGGGGTCACCAGGAAGGACTGAAACTGGAGGTGCTGGTTCTGTGCCATGCTCTTGGCGAGGCCATCCTGGAAGTTGAGTGTTGTGTCAGTGCAGGTAATTTTGCAGCCAGGTGGGTAGAATTGGAAGTTAGCGCCAGTGCCAGTCCCAATTTCCAGCAAAGTCAGTTCCCCCGAGGAGCCTGCAAACTCCTGCAGGTTGCAGAACAGCTCTTGTTTGTGCCCTGACGCCCTCCGGTTGTAACTCACAGTTAACTTCTCCATTACGAAGGGAAAGAATATCTTCTTACAGAATGGGTCCCATATGCCCAGGAACGATAGCAAGTATATAGGCAGGGCAAGCAGCTGCACGCAAATACGGAGAAACAGGACCACTGCCTTTGCCATTCCCACTTCTAAGTAGGACCTGCCCTGAGAAGAGCCTCTTTATGTAAAAATAAGGGCCCCTGAAGTTTATGCAGAATGCAGAGTCTATGAAGCAGCTCTGTTCGCTTTTGGGATTATTTTCTGCTCTTTGTACTAATCTAGTAGGCGGCTTCTACAGCCAATTTCAAAATCCAGTGTAAAGGTCCTGGCTGAAACTTGAGCAAAAAAGACCTACTGCTTGGTTAGGAACAGCTGGCACAGTCTCGAAGCTGGGTGGTTACGTGGTGAACTGGTATAGGTTGGATCCTGCAGTGTGGAACTTGCGACATGCTGCAAATCCCTAAAGCGTAATGTTTAGCAAGTTTCAGATGACCGTTTCAACGCTCTCTTAAAGCAGCCCTGTCTCATCTTCAGTGTTGTGGCTAAGGGTTTGTCTAGAAGGTGGGAGACCTTGAGTCCAGTCCCATGCTCCAACTACTCTTTATTATTTAGCCACAGGGGAACAGCTTCAACAGGAGAGACTGAGGGAGCCCTATGTCAGACTATGCTATAGCTCATTGGTTAGAGAACTCTCCTGAGAGGTGGGAGACCCCTATTCAAATCCTTTGTCTATTTTTGGCAGAGAGGGGGATTAAACCTGGTTCGCCCACATCACTCCCATGCAATTGTGCTAACCATTTATTTAAAACGTATAAGGTGTCTGGCTCCTTCTGAATGGGACCTGATCTGGTAGGTGGTTTCTGAGCATGCCTACCAGTTTGAGCCCTGAACGTGATTTATATGGCTGAATTCCTGTTTTTCACCTAGTGTGTGGATCATTCTGGGGGTTAGGTGGGAAATAATGTCCTGATGCTTACACTGAAGCAGAAACTTAGGCGGCTTGGGAACTTTTACTCGGAAAGCTTAGGTGCTGCGTGAACTTAAGCACCTACAGATTGTTGAGGTTCCCCTGAGACCTATTTCCACTTGGTTCCCAGAGAACTCTGTTTGACTTCAGTCTCAATACTCAGGTGCTTTTATTTGGCATACAGCAAAGCTATGTGGAGTTAATCAAGCTCAAACGTAGGAGGTGGGTATGGGCATACCACATATTCAAAGTTACACAGCAAACCGCTTCCTTTATATACATTCACACAATACAGTGCATCACATTTTTGGGGTTGGCTTGGTCATTTTGTAGGAACCAATCCCTCTTCTACAGCATGTTCTGTCCATGCCCAACTTACTCTTCACCGCATCTTGTGTTCCAGTCTTCTCTTATCCATTGTTAGCTTGTTTTTAGTAAATGATTCTCTGGGTATTCCCCCTCTTATTTTAAGCTAGCTCAGACATTCTGTCTTTTAGCTCAGTGACTATTTACTTATCTTAGCACAAATGTTTTGTTTTCAGCCTGCTGATCTAGTTACCTTCCTAATCCTGTCTTCCAAGAAATGAGGCCTCCCCCGTGTTTAATGACTCATGTTAAGCCAGGCTTTCACAGGTTTTGGCAAGAGTTTTGTGGCTCATAGTGCAGCCAAAACTGGGACTTAGGTGCCTAAATCCTGGATTCCACCCCTTCTCTATACTTTGCATCAAGTACTGCACCAGGATTCAGCAGAGAACTTGGGCTACCACAAATTTCTCAATGTGGAGGTACTGATTCTCAGCAATTTTCCTGAAAAGAAACTTCTCAAAGTTGCCTTCTGTGTAGATAACTCGGCATCCCAACAGATAGAACTGGAAGTTGGCTCCAGTGCCACAACTAATATCCAGCAGCACCAGCTCTTCTGATGTGTTTGTAAACTCCTGCGTGCTGCACCAGAGCTCCTGTTTCTGGTCAGAGGTCTGTCTGTTGTAAATGATGGTGAATCTTTTATGACAGGTGGGAAAATATCTTCTTGCTACAGATGAGGTCTCACAGTCTCAGGAACAATAGCAGATATGCAAGCAGGGCAAGGAACTGTGTAGAAGCATAATTAGGAGCATTGCTATCAGCGGAGAGGAGAGTTTGAACCTGACCGAGCTAACAGTGTTGTGGAAGAAACAGTCACATCTGATGTTGGGGGAGTTCTGTTTCTCTTTTGCATTTCTTATAAGCTATAGTCGTAGAGCTGTGCCAAAATGTACTTACCCCACATCAAAGGAATCCAGCTTGAGGCAGCTGTTGTGATAATACCCTAATACAAATTTCTTGCCTCCTTTTTTGTTCTGCAGGAGATGCTATCCCAACCCCTTAAACTACAGAAGATATTGCTGCTGCCTCCAAAGTCAAGCATGACCTTTCCCTGCATGGAAACAGGTGTTATTTTTAGTAGGTTGAATTTTTTTCAAAGCACTTTATAGCCCATGAACGCATATGAGTCTCTGAGGTGCTACAAGGACTCCTTGTTTCTATTAACTAGCTCATTCTCTAGGGGCTTGGCTACGCTTGAAACTCCAAAGCTTTGAAGTGCGAGTGTGGTCATGGCACCAGTGCTGAGAGAGAGCTCTCCCAGCACTGCAGGTACTCAGCCTCCCCGAGGGGATTAGTTTACAGCGCTGGGGACGGCGCTCCCAGTGCTGGGGCACTGTTCACACTGGCGCTTTACAGCGCTGTAACTTGCTGCGCTCGGGGGCGAGGTGTTTTTTCACACCCCTGAGCGAGAAAGTTGAAGTGCTGCAAAGCACCAGTGTAGCAAGGCCTCAGTGCCCAGAAGGGAGGTATATAGATGGACTAATGATGGTACAGCGAGGTGAAGTAACTGGGCGTAAGGTCTTGCAGTGAATCAGTGCAGAGCTCAAAGAATTCAGGAGTCCTGGCTCTTAGTGCTTTCTGCTGGGTCGCACTGTCTCAGCATGTTCCTCTTTTAAAACAACTCATGAGCAGAGACCAATTTTGGCATGTATATGCAGACATTTATTTAAGCAGCACTTGGAAGAGTTTCCCTCAGTGTGAGCCAAAATCCAATATTTATGTCACATGCCAGTAGCCTGAATATTACTTATTGAAGCTCAGTACAGTTTAAACACGCACTCTGGACTAAAACAAGTTCCTGTTTATCTTACGTAACAATCATAGCCTTTCTTACTCTTCCTTGACTTTAGACTACAGTGAAAGAAGATATAGCCTGGGGCTGCACAGACAAATAAATGAGTATTCAGGATAACTTACATTCCGATTCACAGAAGGTTGGTTGGTTGTTTTTTGTAGATGGTCTAATCATATGAGCCAGAAGACACTTTAGACTGTTTTAAGATACTGTGGAGTTTGTTAATATGGGTTTTATGCGCTTGGCGTGCTGGGGCCTGGAGCCGCCCCTGACTGGAAGACAAGACTCATGGGGTACTATTCTCACCCCTGCCACTGTCCTCCTGTGTGAACTTGGCAGAGTCACTTAATCTGTCTGTGCCTCAACTTCTCATCTCTAAACTATGGATAACATTAATTTTGCTGACCGCTTAATGAGAAGTACTATGAAGTCTGGGATCAATATTTGTAAAATGCTTTGAGATTCTTGGTTGCAAGGTACATAGTATTATAAAAGTGCACAGTATATTGATACTGTCTTTCCCACCTGAAACTTTGATGCAAATTTGTTTAAAGAAATGTATTCAAGTTTGAGTGTATGGTCTTGTTCCTATAGTTGCCTTTCTTTCTATCAATTACTTAGTGAAATCCATTTGTTCCAGTGTTGATCTCCTGGGTTAGACTTAATGAGCCAAATTCACACTTGGTGGAACTCCAGTGGAGTTGCATTTGCTTACACCAGATCTGAATATGGCCTTACACTAATCAGGGAAAAAAAACACTATACAGGGGCTAGTGTTTACAAAAATGAGTTACCTGCTCCCCCTATTGGTAACAAAGCAGAGAACATAATCAAAGTACAGTATTTTCAACTTTATTGAGAAGCCTATGTCTCTAGCAACACCGTGGTTCTGTAGCAATTACAAAAGACAAACACAATGTATTTTGTTTTAATTTATCAAAAGTACTTTCAGTGCAGTCTGAGTGGATATGTCTAATGCTTAGGTTTTTCCTTCTATTATCTTTCAGTAAGATATGAGCTCCCTGCTATTTGGGGGCCCCTGGCTACTCTGTTGGCCTTAACTAGTGCTAATTACCCTGCTATAATGGGCAGCGGCGGCTCCAGGCACCAGCACTCCAAGCGCGTGCCTGGGGCAGCAGGCCGTGGGGGGCACCCTGCTGGTCCCTGCGAGGGTGGCAGTCAGGGAGCCTTTGGCGGCTTGCCTGCTTGAGGTCCACCCGTCCTGCGGATTTAGTGGCAATTCAGCAGCAGGTACACCGAAGCCACGGGACTGGCGGACCTCCTGCAGGCAAGCTGCTGAAGGCTGCCTGACTGCCGTGCTTGGGGCTGCAAAAAAGCTAGAGCCGTCCCTGGTAATGGGAGCATTTTGTTGTGCAGATTGCTGTTTCAAATCTGATTTAGACTGATGAGCCTGGATTCCCAAAGTCCAAAGGGACTCAGGCATTGCAACCCCAAGCAACATGGTACCCAGAAAGTCACAGGAACAACACTGAGATCCACAAAGCTTGACTTAGGCATCGAGGCTCTGTATATGATGAACGAGGCTCTGTATATGATCAGTGCCTTAGAATGTGATCTGCAAAAACTAGCAGGTCAGTCAGTGAAAAATGCTGACCAGAGCTTTGTCTGAAAACTGGGAGGAGCCTGACTGGCGTACGGACAAACATAACACCATAGTTAGGATAAGCTGTGGATGCTCAGTAAGTTTTCTCTGTTATTCTCATAAACCCAACAAGGCAATTTGGTTAGGCAGCTAATTGCTAAATAAGTATTGCTCTGACGTTATAAGGTTGCTAGTCAGGGATAAATACCCCTAGGAATTGGAAGGAACCACGGTGCTGAAATGACCTTGTTTCTCAGTGCATGGAGTTAGTTATTTCACAGCATATCCAATGATATGGGGACGAGTAGGATTCCAGGACAGGGGGGCACGTATGTGCCGCAACTTCAGTTCCGAGAACCCTGCCTTCTCCAGATCCTTCCAGGTCTCTCTAGTCAGGCAGCACCCGTCTCCCAGATATCTCCAGGTTGGGTTGTAGATCTGTTGCCAAAAGTAGCCCCAGCTGGAATGATCTGCAGCCACATGCTCCAAGAAATACAAAGCACCACCCTGGGAAACAAAGCAATCAAAATGCTTCAGGAACAAACAAGAGCTCTTAAAATCACCAACATCTCCCTTCCACTTTGGAGACACAACTCTTGGATCAAACTCCCCACATTCTGGCCATGTTCGGTTCAGGCTGATTTCTAAATATTATGTTTTCAGGAACTGCTACCCATAATCAATTATCTGTGGAGTCCAGTCAGCATTCCACCATGTTCTCATTCTGTCTTATTTCACTCCTGTAAGATTTAAAAAATACTATTTGGGGAAGCTACATGACTACAGAAAGGTTTGAGTTCTATGTGGAAGGGGAAGTATGCTCTTGTGATGGAGAGTCAGGACTCATGGAGTCTGTTCCCAGCTCTGCCACTACTGCTTTGTGTGCCCTTGAGCAAATCACTTAACTTTCCGGTATTCAGTTTTTCCATCTGTAAAATGGGGATGATCAGTACACTTACAATACCCTCCAAGTGGTGAGGGTTAATTCACTGTTGTTTATATAGCACGGTGAGGCAGGTGCCATTAGACAAGGATCGGGCATTCACTTCATTGGCAGTCTTGTGAGCTGCAGAACTGCTTCACAGAATCCACTGCTGGAGAGCAGATCTAGTACAGCATATTCCAGTGATTAAAAACACTGGATAAGTAGCAGAGCTAGTGCTGAGAGCAAACCTATTCAGAATATTCAAGGCAGTTTTTAGTGGAAGCTGGTGTAAGAGTTAGAGATTCTGATTTGAATTTTCCACCCATTTGTGAGGACGTTGCCAAACAAGTTTTTTTTCCCCTACCTTGTAATTTAGTTCCACAATGAAAACAAAATGTTTTGAATTGCCTTAAGGAATGTTCTTTATAGTCACAACCAAGGCTACATGGGAAACTTCTACCAGTTACACAGGTTAAACCCACCGGTGTGGACACTCATTAGTAGCTTTTTTCAGTTGAGCTTAAACTTGTTCCCAAGTGATATAAGCTAAACCAGTGTTTTTCAACCTTTTTTTAATTTGTGGACCCATAAAACATTTTGAATGGAGGTGTGGACCCCTTTGGAAATTGTAGACATAGTCTGTAGACCCCCCAGGGGTCTGTAGAACATGGGTAGAAAACCAATGAGTTAAGCCAAAAAAGGCACTGTTACACCAGAATAAGTGTGTCATACTGGTATAACTATATCTGTTTAAATTTATATCTTAAGTTATAATGAACAAACTTGCTCATGTAGACAAGGTCCAAGGGTAAGATACTAAAAACAATACGCAATGAGGTTATCAGTGAATATACAGCATTAACTTAGTTGGGCATAGACAGGGGTGGCTCTAGGCATTTTGCCTCCAAGCATGGCAGGTGTGCCTGCGGGAGGTCCACTGAAGCCATGGGACCAGCAGACCTTCCGCAGGCAAGCCGCCGAAGGCAGCCTGCCTGCCGCCCTCGCAGCGACTGGCAGAGCGCCCCCAGTGGCTTGCTGCCCCAAGCACGCGCTTGGTGTGCTGATGCCTGGAGCCGCCTTGGCCATAGATATGACAGGATACCGGATAGTGCACGATTTTGCAGTCCAAAGGATATCTACAAATACATTAGTAACACTGCAGGGTCCAGAGCGTCTGGCAGGCATGTGCTGACAGGCAATATTAGTAAAGAGAAAGAGTGAGTTTGGGGAGAAGAAAAGCGGGCAGGGAAAGAGGAGAAGTGCTGGGTAATAAAAACTAATCTCTTCCTGCGCAGCCTGGGATTCCAATCCCTCCAAAATGCACAGCCACCCACCCCTCCATTTATTGCTGTACTCTAGAAAGATGTGTCTTGTGTTGCCATGAAGTCCTGTAGCCTGCTTGAGAGTCCCTGAAATCACACACTCATGAGCTCGGTTTGAAGTGAGGGTGTTCCTTCAGAATTCCTCCTGATTGCCAGCCTTTTGCTGAACAAAGGTGCAGAGAACAGGAGTACTGGAAATTCTGGGCTATTGGATGAACAGTGAGCATTGCAGTAAGAACACTTGGGGAGGGTATCAGAACAGCCATCCAATTTCCTTCTAACAAGTGAGTTTCATGGAACAAGGCTCCCAGCTGTTCTAGCGTCAAGTTGTACTGTGGTTCTGCCACTCCTGCTCTGCATGGTGACAGAATTCAACTGCCATAACTAGAAAGGCAAGGGCTTATTTTTAATTCTCTCTCACCTTAATTAGGAAAAATAGCAAAGGCTCACCCAGGTAGAATTCCAGCCTCGTTTGCTGTGCAGCGTGCCGGGTAAGAGTGGGATAGCTTTCATCTTAATGAGAAAGTTACTTGCAGTTTCGCTTCCACGTTCAGACAATGGCAATTTTATGAGCACACTTCTTAGCTATGTGTTTTGAGATCAATGGACTAGAAAGATGGCACATTTATGCTTGATTCTTAAGCTTAAAGGGGGAGGGAAAATCAAGGGTAAGATTTTTAAGAAGCACTGAAATAACTTAAGTGTCTAAGTCTCATTTTTAAAAGCAGAACTTAGGCCCTGAAGTCACTTAGGTGCTTCTGAATATTTGACACTAAATCCATTAAGGGATATAGTCAGATAGTTTGGGCTTCAGATAAGGTGCTTTATAAATAATTTGTAGCATGCTTGCATGTGGATGTTTTAACTAAGCTAAACCATCTAATGCTTTTGTGGTTTAAAAGAATTCTAAGGGAACAGCTGTTTGAATGTAAACATCCCCTTGTTATATAGGGTTTGCACTCCAGTCATTGCAGCATTGTGCTAGTGCATGTGAACCAAAATTTGAATTGTCTGCTAACAGGAGTGGAGCAGATGAGCCTGTTTTCATTATCAGCATCATTGTGATTTTTTTTAAAGTTGGTTCAGTCATAGCTAAGCGGCTCACTAACTGGTCAGGTCTGTCTCCTTACAGGAACAAGGGAGAGAATGTTGTACTGGCTTTTATTTAGATGTTAGCCACATAAAGTCAGTCGAGACAACGTACCTGTCTTATAAGTGTGTGTGATAAATACTGAAATGGTGTTAAGTGACACAGCAAAGGAAATGAAGGTGGCCTGGTTCTGTCAGTTTTCCTTTTACTACTTTCTGTTCAGAAAACTGCTGGCTTCCAGACAAACACATACAAGTCATACAGGTCAGGGGTACATCATACAGGTCAGGGGTAGGCAACCTATGGCACACGTGCCGAAGGTGGCACGCAAGCTGATTTTCAGTGGCACTCACACTGCCCTGGTCCTGGCCACCAGTCTGGGAAGGCTCTAAATTTTAATTTAATTTTAAACGAAGCTTCTTAAACATTTTAAAAACCTTATTTACTTTATATACAACAATAGTTTAGTTGTATAGTATAGACTTATAGAAAGAGACTGTCTAAAAATGTTAAAATGTATTACTGGCATGTGAAACCTTACATTAGAGTGAATAAATGAAGACTTGGCACACCACTTCTGAAAGGTTGCCGACCCCTGCTCTAGGTGATGAAGGGTTGGCTATTGACTAGCCCATTCTGTGGACATTTGCAGTCTCTGCTCGTCGGAGAGCACAGGGACTTCTCCCTCTCTGCGTCCCTGCAGCATGTCTCAAAAGGGGGTTTACCCCTGCACACTAGGCCACTTGAGGGAGAGATGTGTCTCTGGGGCAGGTGGCTCCACACACGCTCCCATTAGACCTGTCTTTGAATAGCACAGCTTGGTTCATAAACAAAATAGCACTCCCCCACACCCTATGGTACTCATACTCACCAGCCTGAGCACTCGCAAGACTTCTCTCAGAACTTGCTCGATGCTGCGCACCGAGCACAGCACCAAGGTGCAAACTACCACATCCATGGAGTTGTCAGCCACTGGGCGCAGGTCCTCACCAGAGGCCACCAAGAACCGTTCAAAATGGAGGTGTGGGCTGTCAGAAATGCTCTTGAGGAGGAACCTCTCAAAGTTGGGGTTGGGATCAGTGCATGTCACCCGGCATCCAGGTGGGTAGAACTGGAAGTTGGCTCCTGAGCCTGTGCCTATTTCCAGCAGCCTGAGCTCCATTGAAGGGCCTGCAAACTCCCCTAGACTGCTGAACAGGTCCTTTTTCTGTTGGAAGAGTTTGTGGTTGTAGATAGTGGAGCACTTGGCCATGACATATGGGAAGATCTTTTTACAGAGGGGATCCCATAAGCCCAGATATGAGAGCAGGTACACAGGCAGGCTGAGGAGCTGGATGCATCGCTGGAGGAGAGGGATCAGCACCATCAGTGCAAAGAGGCGAATGCAAAAATCCTCAATCCCAGCTGTAAACAGAACGCCAAACCTGCTGCTATGTTCCAACTTTACTGAGCATTTCCTTCTCACTCTCCTGGCTAACTGGCTCATGCTGAACTGGTTATGTCCGGTTCCTCCAGCTGGCTGCCTTCCTAATTCTATCTTAAAGAGACAGAGCACTGTTTAGTCATAATTCTACAAGCACAACTGAAGTGGGATGCAACAGGGATAGAAATTGATTTGTTTCCTTACGTAATTTTGGGCTTAATCCTTCAAGGTCCTGGGTGCTGTGGCCTGGTGGGGCAAAGCACTTTATTATGTACTTAACTTTAAACACAGGAGTTCTATTGAAACTAATGGTACTACTCACAAGTTCAAAGATAAGCATGGGTTTAAGTGCTTTGCTGAAGTGGTCCAGAGCACTCACCACCTTGCAGGACTAGCCCATTGTCACTAAGAAGCAGCAATTCCAGACCTCAAGCACATTCTGGACCAGCCAGTATGGAGGGTGCTGTATTGTTATAACACTGTCTACTTTTAGAGCACCATTATTTTGGATATACTGCGACATGAGAACATAGTATCCTCTACTTTGTCAAGCCAGACCTAAAAACCTAAAGAAGGAGAACACCAGTTCCCTAGGCAACCCATTCCAGTGCTTCACTGCCCTCCTAGTGAAAAAGTTTTTCCTAATGTCCATCCTAATCCTCCTGCACTGCAACTTGAGACCATTACTCCTTGTTCTGTCATCTGGTACCACTGAGAACAGTCTAGAGCCATCCTCTTTGGAATCCCTTTTCAGGTAGTTGAAAGCAGCTATCAAATCCCCCCTCATTCTTCTCTTCTGCAGATTAAATAATCCCAGTTCCCTCAGCCTCTCCTCATAAGTCATGTGCTCCACCCCCGTAATCATTTTTGTTACCCTCTGCTTGACTCTTTCCAATTTTTCCACATCCTTGTAGTGTAGGGCCCAAAACAGGACACAGTACTCTAGATGAGGCCTCACAAATGCTGAATAGAAGGAAATGATCACGTCCCTCAATCTGCTGGCAGTGCCCCTACTTATACAGCCCAAAATGCTGTTAGCGTTCTTGGCAACAAGGGCACACTGTTGACTCATATCCAGCTTCTCATCCACTGTAACCCCTAGGTTCTTTTATGCAGAACTGCTGCCTAGCCATTCGGTCCGTAGTCTGTAGCAGTGCATGGGATTTTTCCGTCCTAAGTGCAGGACTCTGCCCTTGTTCTTGTTGAACCTCATCAGATTTCTTTTGGCCCAATCTTCTAATTTGTCTAGGTCCCTCTGTATCCTATCCCTACCCTCCAGCATATCTACCACTCTTCCCAGTTTAGTGTCAACATAAACTTGCTGAGGGTGCAATCCACACCATCCTCCAGATCATTAATGTAGATATTGAACAAAACTGGCCCCAGGACCGATCCTTTGGTCACTCTGCTTGATATCGGCTGCCAACTAGACATGGAGCCATTGATCTGTACCCACTGAGCCTGATGATCTAGCCAGCTTTCTATCCACCTTATAGTCCATTCATCCAGCCCATACTTCTTTAACTTGCTGGCAAGAATACTGTGGGAGATCGTATGAAAAGCTTTGCTAAAGTCAAGGAATAACATGTCCACAGCTTTCCCCTCATCCACAGAGTTTATCATCTTGTCATAGAAGGCAATTACGTTAGTCAGGCATGACTTGCCCTTGGTGAATCATGCTGACTGTTCCTGATCACTTTCCTCTCCTCTTAGTGCTTCAGAATTGATTCCTTGAGTATCCACTCCACAGTTTTTCCAGGGACTGAGTTGAGGCTGACTGGCCTGTAGTTCCCCAGATCCTCCTCCTTCCCTTTTTTAAAGATAGGCACTACATTAGCCTTTTTCCAGTCATCCAGGACCTCCCCCGATCGCCATGAGTTTTAAAAGATAATAGCCAATGGCTCTGCAGTCACATCCGCCAACTCCTTTAGCACCCTCAGATGCAGTGCATCCGGCCCCATGGACTTGTGCTCGTCCAGCTTTTCTAAATAGTCCTGAACCACTTCTTTCTCCACAGAGGGCTGGTTACCTCCTCCCCATACTGTGCTGCCCAGTGCAGTAGTCTAGGAGCTGACCTTGACTGTGAAGACAGAGGCAAAAAAAGCATTGAGTACATTAGCTTTTTCCACATCATCTATCACTAGGTTGCCTCCCCCATTCAGTAAGGGGCCCACACTTTCCTTGACCACTTTCTTGTAGCTAACATATCTGAAGAAACCCTTCTTGTTACTCTTAACATCCCTTGCTAACTGAAACTCCAAGTGCAATTTGGCCTTCTTGATTTAACTCCTGCATGCCTGAGCAATATTTTTATACTCCTCCGTGGTCATTTGTCCAATCTTCCACTTCTTGTAAGCTTCTTTTTTGTATTTAAGATCAGCAAAGATTTCAACGTTAAGCCAAACTGGTCGCCTGCCATATTTATTATTCTTTCTACACATTAGGATGGTTTGTTCTTGCAACCTCAATAAGGATTCTTTAAAATAAAGCCAGCTCTCCTGGACTCCTTTCCCCCTCATGTTATTCTCCCAGGGGATCCTGCCCATTAATTCCCTACGGGAGTCAAAATCTGCTTTTCTGAAGTTCAGGGTCCATATTCTGCTGCTCTCCTTTCTTCCTTGTGTCAGGATCCTGAACTCTACCATCTCATGGTCACTGCCTCCCAGGTTCCCATCCACTTTTGCTTCCCCTACCAATTCTTCCCTGTTTGTGAGCAGCAGGTCAAGAAGGGCTCTGCCCCAAGTTGGTTCTTCCAGCACTTGCACCAGGAAATTATCCCCTACACTTTCCAAAAACTGCCAGTTCTCCCTGCTTGTTTCCCAGGCTTCTTGCATTTGTGTATAGGCACTTAAGATAACTTGCTGATCATCCTGCATTCTCAGTATGAGGCAGGAGTCCTCCCCTCTTGTGCTCTCCTGCTCATGCTTTCCCCTGGTATCCCACTTTCTCACTTACCTCAGAGCTTTGGTCTCCTTCCCCTGGTGAACCTAGTTTAAAGCCCTCCTCACTAGGTTAGATATTAAGAAAAAGTTTCTAACTATAAGAGTAGTAAAACTTTGGAACAGATTTCCAAGAGAGATTGTAGAATCCCCATCATTGGAGATTTTTTAAATCAAGTTGGACAAACACCTGCCATGGATGGTTTAGGTTTACTTGGTCCTGTCACTGCACAAGGGGCTGGACTTTGACTTCTTAAGGTCCCTTCCAGCCCCGCATTTCTATGATTCTATGCAGTAGCGACACATAACCGTTGACGGAGAGAGTGTGTGTGTGTGTGTGTGTGTGTGTAATGTATTTTGAACCCACTCCCCACAAATATAAATATAAACCCTGGCAGAAATTTGCAGGGGGGGGCATGTGACCCAGTATGTTCCCCCCCCACACACATCACCTCTGATTCTATGAATACGAGTCCATGTTTCTTAGTATCTAGCAGTTATGAGTTTAAGCTCTGTAGCATGTCTGAGTTAATGATGACTCATGATTGTCAAATAACAAGCTCAATTGGAATTATTTAATCAAAGATTTGTACAGCACTGTACAGAAAAAATAGATACATTACCATAATTTGTTGTAAGATCAAGAATTAGGTCTCTCTTCTTCACTGTAACTGGAGGGACGCAACAGTTTTCACTCCCCAACTAGGTTCCCACACCAGTGTTTTTTGCCAGAAGAAACGTGTTCTGGCATCATTTCTGTACATTCTCAGTGTACCTGATGTACGTGTGAAGGCATGATTATTTACAGCTGACAGGATTAAAAATTCTTCAGGATAATATATTTCAGTGGGTCTTCCTTCCCCCATAATCATTCTGCCCTGTTGATTGCCCAACAGAAAACATCTGCTATAACAATAATCTCTTATCAGTTTCCCAGCTACATATATGCGTATGTAGATATTATATTTCTATATTAAGGGGATGCTTTCCCAGATTATCTGGAGTTTTATAGACATGGAGATGCTATATATTATTATATACAGTCTAACACAGGAAATTCCTGATTAGGGTTACTTATTGGACAAGGACCAGTGTTCTGGGCCTTAGAATTCAACATATTTGTTAATATAGCAGTTCTAAGGAATATTTAATATATAAATGAATCATAAAAACAGAAAGAAAAGGACTAAGGGTACTATTTACTAAGATACTAACAGCTCCCACACGTCTTTTGAAGGTGTGCAAGCTTTGAGGATAGAGACTGAGGTCAGATATAGGGCACGTCTGCATTGGCAACTCTAAAGCGCTGCCAGAGCAGCGCTTTAACATGGCTTGTGTAGTCACAGCATTGCACTGGGAGAGAGGTCTCCCAGCACTCTAATAAAACCATCTCCATGACAGGCTTAGCTACTAGTCCTGGGAGCATGGGTCCCAGTGCTAGTGCACCGTCTATACTGGCACATTACAGGACTGAAACTTGCAGTGCTCAGAAGTGTGTTTTTTTCACACCCCTGAGCAAGAAAGTTGCAGCGCTGTAAATTAGTATAAATTTGATGTGTCCATTCTTCCTGTGGAGAAAAATCAGATGTTCAGTTTGTGCCCCCATATTCCTCAACATCTCTCGTATCTTTAGGGGTAATGTAGGAGAGGTATCTAATCTTCTAAGAACACAGTTTGGTATCAGCCATCCCTTTACAAATCTGAGGAGTTTTGAAATGATGAGAGATAATGTGTTGATGTTGTCCCATAAATGAGACTCAAAACAGTAAAGATCATCCCCCTGGTTAACTATGGAATTAAACAAATTTAGCTTGTACAAACTAGACTCAGGCTTGTGTTGCTAGAGGGAATATTAGTATAAAAACTGGGGGAAATGCGCCCTCTAGTGGGAAAACAATACACATGATACAGCAGTGCTGATTATTTCGCCCAACTTTATAAGCACATTTTGTGCGTCTGTAGCATCACCGTATAAAATATGCTCAAGGGATTCTAAAAGAAAATAGAAAAAAATGGCAAAATCCACTTTTGGTCCTGACAGGTGTTTAGGCTAAGGAAATTGCAGTACATGAGAGCAACATACTTGTAAATTGCAGTACATGAGAGCAACATACTTGTAAAAAATGTACCTTAGTAATATGTAATATTTATCAGTGATTTTTAGCCATCAGAGCTAAGCAGAAAACCATTATTCCATATTTAAAGCTATGGAAACAGACACAGAAGTGAAGTACCTTGCCTGAGATTACAAATGGAGTCTGTCAGAACGATCATGGAAACTCAGAAGCTCTGTACTCCTGGGACCTGAAATTGGTGGAAAGATTTCCTTTAATTTCAGTGGGCAATGAATCAGGCTTGTGCTCAGACCACATCTCTCTCTAAAAGAGACTGACATCCTTGCTGATGACCAAAGATTGGATATGCTAATTGGACTTATATTATGAATGAGGAAAAGACTTACAGTACATGCTCCAGGGTTGGCGATGCTGTACCTTTAACTTCTGATCATCTTCATCCGGCACCCTTGTTACCATGAGCCTCTGTAACGCATTGGTGAATATATATCACAGGTACCCATTTGGCTGGATCCCAGGCTAGAGAGTGTCAGCAGGTTAGCTCAAGCTGTAGTAGTTCATGCTGAATTTTATAACGGCACACAAAAAGTTACATGACTCCTTTAGTGCAGGTGATCTAGAGTTTGTGATTGAGACTTCTAAAATTTTTGTTCAGAATCATTCCCATGAATTTCAAAGGGTAGTTTTAAGTTATCATTGTCTGTTTATTTTGGGCCAGATTTCCAAAGGAGCTGAACTCTCCCATGGTCTGAATGGAGCTGCTGAGTGCTGAGCTCTTCTGGATAAGCTGGCCCTTAAATGCAAGATTTTTGGCCATTTTAGATGAATTATCATTCCCCCTAAAATAATTTTTCAAGGTTGAATGGAGAGGAACTGAGAATATTCCCCTCCTCACAACCTATCTCCAAGAAGACATTGACTGGCCTGAGCATTAGTAAAATTTCTTTCAGCACCTTCGCAACACAGGCATGGAGAACAGCTCCAGGATGCAAACCACTACAACCACAGAGCCATTGACTGTGTGGCAGAGGTCACTGAAAAGTGCTTGAACCTGAGATGCCAATTCTCAGCAATACTTGTGATAAGAAACTTCTCAAAGTTGGAGTTGGGGTCAGTGTAGGTCACTGCTGGTGAGCAGGTAGAACTGGAGGTTGGCTCCAGTACCACAGCCAATCTCCAGCAGTGCCAGCTGCCCCCAGTGACCTGCCAACTCCTGCAGGCTACTGAAGAGCTCCTATTTCTTGTGGGTCATTTGTGGCTAGTCTTTGCATGAAGCAGATTAATGTTTTCTTGCATATTGGTTCCCACAAGCCCAGGTAAGACAGTAAGTATATGGGCCAGCTGGAGACTTGGATACATGCACCGAGGAGGAAGGTTATGGCCCCCATCAGCTTGCACTGCAGGAGTTGCTCACGTTAGAATGATCCCAATGATGAGGCAGGTTTCTGCTGAGTGCTGTCACCATAAACTTCTTAAGGTGTCAGAATCTAGTCACGCTCGGACCCTAGGCAGAAATGTGAGCAACTGTGATCTCCTTTGCCATGGTGAACTTCCATTCAGCTCCAGCAAGGATTTCTTATGTAGAACTGTACTCCTTAGTTGATCTCCTGGTCATGCAACCTGACCTCCAGTCATTTTCCATGAGCATCATTAACTGCTGATGACTTTCTTGAAAAGGTTCTTGATGCTAAAGAAATTCAACTCTGCAGTATACTGACATCCCTGCTCTATGGCTGTGCATGCAGGGATGCCCAGGAATGATCTTCCAGGGCTATACTTGCCTCTAGAGAAGGTGGGCAGCAGTTTGGCCCACTATACAGGGCACTGGTCTGGGACTCACATCTCTTCCTGCTATCTGACCTTTAGCAAGTCACTTCCCCTTCCAGGCTTTGTCTCTTTAGACTCTTAGTGGCAGGAACAGTCTCTAACTAGAGGAGTGTTCCCCACTGACTACAAAGGAGCCCTCTAGGCCCTACCATAATACAAATATAAAATATGAGTAATGACAGCGTCACATGAAGGAGTCTGCAATGCTGCTCTCAACATTACACCTATTTTGGGGATAGAGAGAAGAATTGTATTCCAGTGGTACCTGGAGCCCCCAGCTGAGTTCAGGGCCCTGTTGTTCTGGGTGCTGTACGTACATATAGTGAAGGACCATACCTGTCCTTACAATTTAAGTAGACATGACAGAGAAAGGAAGAGCAACTATCCCAGTTTTGCAGATGTGGAACTGTGGGAAAGTGGGAAAGTGACTGGCTCAGAGTCACACAGGGAGTCTGTGACTCAGCCAGGTATTGAATCCAGATCTCCTGAGTCCCAGCCCAGTTCATTAACCACAAGGTCCTCCTTGCAGGAAGGTCACAAATCATTATGAATAGTGTGATTTTTTTTAAAAAGATCAAATATAAACACCATAAATATCTGAATGCTGCAAAACTTTCCCATGAGAAATCACTTGATGTTTATTTTTTAAAATTTATTTACTTTTGCCTATACTGATGTCTCTTTTTCTGTTCAGCTCCTGCAAATGTTAGCTTTGTTCATATGAAACCAAGTGGACAGGGACACTGGTTATTCCTACAGTACCATAGGCATATGGTATAAATGACATGTCCCTGCCTCCAGGAATTATAAACTGAATTAGAATTAACTCTGCATAAGAGGACAAAGGGTGTGGGGTAGGGAAGTGAGGGTTATAACAGTGATATCAGAAGAGATGTTTGTTCGGGGTATTGCACATATTTGTTTGTGCTGCCCAGCTGTGTGTTCCTTAAAGAGGTAATGCATCGTCAGCCAGTTACTACACCAGATCAATAATGACAGCATTAGCTTTGTTCTGTTTCCTACGTAATTTTATCAGGGTAGGTTTTTTTTTCCCCAACCTCTGTGATAATAGGTAGCCCATACAAAACTTAGACAGATGATATGTGCCTGCCATCAGAGCTGGCAAGTGCATATGAAGTGACTCATCTTGTCAGGAGTCATAGCTGAGCTGGGCTGAACAGTGAATTAATCAATCATGCTTCTGTGAGGTCACACAGGATTCAGATGTACCCTAACTCTGCTTCCTCAAGGCCTCTCTGATCAGGCAGCATCTAGCTCCCAGTTATCTGCTGGTCAGATGATAGACTTACTGCTAAAAGTTGTCCCAATGGCTATGATCTGCATCCACAAGCTCCAAGAAAGAGAGAGGCACCACCGTAGGAAAGAATTGGATTTGTGCCAGACATGCTAGCTCATCACTGTGTGCTTTTTCCACCCAGTGCAACATGCAGAGGTAAGAGGGCTCCAGCACAGCAGAGGGAAGTGCTGTCAGGGTTCAGAGAGGACCAGGTTCAGGAGGGAGCCAGAGTCTGTGTGAGATCAGGAGAAACAGGTCATAGATGGAATGGAGAGCCAGAGAATGGGACAATGATGTGCCCCATAGCTGCAGGGAGCCAGCACTAGCTGCAGCTGGAGCACATGAGATGGCAGTCTGCAGGCAGGAGGACTGTACAGAGGGGTGTCACTAGTATTTCATGTCCCTGGAATGATTGTGACTGTTAAAGCCGTGTGCTGTGAGAGTGTTTGCACTATTTAATTCTGGCAGCCCGCATACAGGAATCCTCTGTCACACAAAGTATGTGAGTAGTGTTTTGGGGAAAGTGAAGGGCCTTAGTGCTTGAAGCACCTACAGCCCTAGCCTCTGAGCCTGTGGTACACCCAGCACACTACCATATCCACTGTGGACTGGTGTGCCATCAGGTTGGTGCTCCACAGCAGTCGCCGCATCAATCTGCAACAGGGGCGGTTACAATACCAAACCATTTAGGGTCATGGACACTGCTATCAGTGCAGAGAGGCTATTTGTTCAGCATTAGGGTTTGATGGTTTTAACTTTGATTTGGGGAATTTTTAAAATCCTTTCTCTGGGAGCTATTGCCTGTTACTGAGAAGCAGGTTACAACCATTTAATCAATATTTTGCTATCTTCATTTCCTCTTATTTCAAATCGCACAAGAATTTAAGCTACAGAGAGAGACCCAAACTGCAAAAGCTCAAACTTTCTCAACATCTGGGCATTTCCCATTTAGGGTTTTAGTTTGCGTGACTGCTTATTTAAAATGAGTGTGAGGGTGTATACTTCTGCACTGAAGTATCTAAATTATAGAGGCCAAATCTCCCCTTATGTTACAATAGGGCGGAGTAACACGATGGCAGATTTAGTTCATGTATCTGTTTCAAAGCAAGATAAATGAGCCTTCACGTGTAATACTCTGTGCCCCAGTGGCTTATCTGCTCAGCACCTAGATTTCCTAAAGCTGCAGCCAGAGGACAAGGATTCAAAATCCTGAGGAGAGGACACTTTTGCAGGGTGCATATTTTTAAAAATAGTAATATAAAAGGGTATTTCAGGTTGTCATCTCAGCAGGTACTTTCCATAGACACAATCCTGTTGAGGATTTACACAAGTAAAAAAATCTCAAGGTTTAGGCTAAAAACTCAATCGGAGTAAAACGTTCTTTAATAGAGATGGGTAACTTGGATCAATTACTATTACTCTCACTTTGTTTCAGGTTCACTTATTTGATTTGGAAATTCAATTCTGCACCTGGAGGTATATGGTAGTGATGGCCTCAGTACAAAACCTTGAGGTAGATCATAGTCCATGTGATGAACTTCTGGGGCTTGATTTCAGAAGTTCTCAGCACCCAGCAGCTCTCAGTAGGGGGCAGCGTGAAAACTCCATTGCTTTCAGCTCACACTGATAGTTGATGAACACTGAGCCCCTAGTTTCCCTAAATTTCTCAGCTGCTTTTCTGCAAAGCTTGAGAACTTCTGGATGGTGGATTTATTTTCTCACAGGTAATAAATTGTTGTTAATTTCAAAGGGAACTTTAGCCATCACATAAGTAAAAAGATTTTTCATGATTTGGGTAAAGTATCTTTCTCATCTAGTGGGGAAAATATAATCCTCATGGACAGAGCAGGAAGTAAAAACATTTCCTCATTTCTCTTCCAAAATACTCACTGGCTCCTGAGCCTTTCTGTCATGGCTCTCTCTGCTTTCTGCACAGTGCAAACCCCAATGACTGCATCCTAGTGTATGTTCTTTCCTGAAGTTACCACGAAGCACTCAAATTGGAGGTGCTGATTTGCAGCAATACCCATGAGGGGGAGCTTCTCAAAGTTGGGATCAGAATGGATGTGTGTGATTCTGCAGCTTGGTGAGGAGAACTGGAAGCTGGCGCCAGCATCATATCTGATATCCACCGCTGCTGAGTCCCAGGAAAGTCCAGTGAACTCCTGCCAGGGGTTGAAGAGCTCTGTTTTTTGTCAGACATTTCTTGTTCTATGATGGAGTATACTTATACAGAGAGGATCTTGAGTAAGCTCCACGGAGGTGGGCAACTCTTCTGAATGGTATTAACAAAGCCATCGTCAGCATGGATCACAGAAATGCTCACCAGCAACATGACTAGCTGGAGAATTCTTCTAAGGACAAGACTGGTTTTGCTCACTGCTGTTGTCCTCATAATTTTTTTGTTATGTATCAAGTTAGCTAAAGTCAGGCAGAAAACTTAATGAGCTTTGGCACAGAAAGAAATGCAAGGTGACCTCTTTTATCCTGATACTGGCATCAGAACTCTGCCTCTGCACTGGCCCCTTGGTTACATATCCCAGTGTAACCTGTTCCACCTTCTAAATGTTAGGGAAAGCAAACAGCTGCAGGGGGCACCTACACTGAACCATATCCCAACATTTTCCACAGGAGCTGATCCTGGAAGATATCTTGCTGCTGCGGGTCACCTGGGAAGGGGGAATGATTGGTTCAGGGCTGTACTTGGGTTTCTGAGCGTTGGGGAAAGCAAACAGCTGCCGAGGGCACCTACACTGAACACTATCCCAACATTTTCCACAGGAACTGATCCTGGAAGATATCTCGCTGCTGCGGGTCACCTGGGAAGCGCGGGAGGATCTTCCACAGCAATGCGGATTCCGCCCTGGCCCCTATGCAGCTTGCCTGAGTGCAGCAATGGTCCCCCACCCCTTGCGGCACAGTGGTGCAGACGCATTAGCCTGACTGGGATAAGGATTATAGTGGCTCTCCCAATAAACTTGCACAAGCGCATTGCCCATGCTCTGGCTGAAACTTTTGAAGAGATTACCGAGGCCGATTACCGCGACGTGATAGACCACATCAATGCGCTATACCGCATCTAGGCATGCATGCATGCATGCAGCCCTAACCCTCCCACCTCTCCCGAAAAATTTCCATCATGAAAATAAAAGCCGCTTACCAGGAACCCACTCCTCTGTTTGTCCTCCACCAAGTACCGGCTGCTGCGACTGGCTACCTTCCTCCTGGCTTGAGAAGAGTTCCTGGCTGCATGCCTCCAGGGACTCCGGGGTGTCTCCCCCCCACCCAGTACCCTCACTCTCGCTTTCCTCCTCCTCCTCCTTCTCCCCCCACTCTGAAGTGTCCATCGTGGTCCTCAGAGTGATGGTGGGTCACCCCCAAGTATCGTGTCCAGCTCTTTGTAAAAACGGCAGGTTGTGGGGGCAGCGCCGGAGCGGTGGTTTCCCTCACGGGCTTTGCAATAGGCACTCCGCAGCTCCTTCACTTTAACCCTGCACTGCAGCTCTTCCCGGTCATGGCCCCTTTCCAGCATGGCCCTTGATATATGCCCATAGGTATCGTAATTCCTATGGCTGGAGCGCAGCTGAGACTGCACAGCTTCCTCCCCCCAAACACTGATGAGGTCCAGCAACTCGCCATTGCTCCATGCTAGAGCTCATTTGCCACGTGGAGCCAAGGGCACCTGGAAAGATTCACTGATTGCACTCCACACCTGGCTGAGCAAACAGGAAGGGGATTTTTAAAATTCCCGGGGCATTTAAAGGGCGGGTCACCTGAGGCCAGGGCAGTAGAGTTTGAACTGATGAGCAGAGTGGCTGAACAGGCATTCTGGGATACCTCTGAATACCTCTGGAGGCCAATAACAGCACTTTTGGTGGCCACACTGGCAGAGCAGCGCTGCATCAGCAGCGCTGCAGTCGTTATTCCCCAGGCAGAGGTGGAGTACAACCAGCGCTGTAGCCAGGGAGATACAGCTCTGTATGTGCCTTGCAAGTGTGAACGGTGAGTGAGTTGCAGCACTGTAAAGCCACCACCAGCGCTGCAACTCTCCAGTGTAACCAAGCCCTTAAACTCCGATTCCTGTCACCCCTAAAGCTGCATGCGCCGTTCTAAGAAGAGGATATTTCTGGCTAGAGAATTTAATGTTAAGGTTTCCTGATATTCTGGGAGAACTCAGCTCCTCAGTTAAGACATGTCAACTCCTCTTAAGTTAGCCTCACTCAAGTGAGAGTCTCTGTACTGTGAAATGACACTCAAGCAACACAGAGTGGTTGTGTTAGCAGATGATGAGTTGTGCTAACTCAGGCTGTAGCCTGTACCCCCTCATTGACCAGCTAACTCAAGGGAAAGCATCACTACACTCAGATTAAGGGTTTTTGCATATGGACGGGATTCAGGTTATAACTAGAGTTAACTTTGCAGTGGGGACAAGCTCTTAACACCTTTCAGAAACAGGCTTAGACCTTGTGCTTATGTCTTCACTGCTAAAAAGAGGTGAGGTTTTATAGTGAGATAGCAAACGTTAGCTATCTCACTGTAAAATCCTAGTGGAGACAAGGCTTAGGTAATTTTTACCGTGATGTAAAGTGGCATCAATCTCAGGTGCGGGTTGTAGTGTTGACCTTGCCTAGCTACATCACAGTAAAAACTACCTGTGCCTTATCTTCAATAGGATTTAACTAACGCCTATTAGCTGTCTTGCTGTTCAAAAAAAAAAATGTCAGTGAAGACAAAACCTCTTGTCATTGGATTCATGGCTATAGCAATGCAACCGTGTTCAGGGCCTCAGTGGTGTTCATGATACTCAGATACCATAGTAATGGGGGCACCATAAATATTGAACTGGAATGGTTGAAACAAGGTGATGTCCCTTTGACAGTGAAGGAATGAATTAAAGTTTATCAGTGTCTGGAAACAAGTGGGTCTCCCAATACAGTAGTATCTGTAGTGTAGAAAGCAATCTCTGAGTCAATCTGGCCTGCGTGGCATGGTCTATTCATTCAGGCATTCACCTTTGATTGTGGTCAGCTGGGGGAATAATTTTGAGTCTGTTTTGGGATGGACAGTCAATTTAGCTTAACATAATAAGCTGACTATTGTCTCTCATCTTTGTACTGGCATTGGGAGCTTGTTGGATCAGCATATTTTTAAAAAAAACCTCATGTCTGGACAAAGCACTGTCCTTGCAGCTTTTCATCAGCAAACAGTCCTGCATTTCCAGGTGAATGGGGAATATTAGTGGATTTCAACATTTTCAGACAGTGACCCCATGTTACAACCAAAAAAGGTTTCAGAATCATTCCCCCCCACACCATTCCTAGCCAGTAAAGAAAGGGAGGGAGATTGCAACCCTAAGTTTGAGAAACCATGGACCTTGTTGTTGTTATTTGATGATCAAAGAGGACTTTTCTCTATCTCTAAATTTGGTCCACTGAATAGGGTCATGGGAGCTGGGAGTCCTGGGTTCTGTTCCCAGTTCTGTCACTGCCTCCCTCTATAATTTTGAGTGAGTCAATGCCATACCCTGCCTCAGTTTCTCCATCTGTAACATGGCAATAATGATACTGACCTATCTCTGCTGAGCATTTTTAACACATTCTCTTCATGTGTCGGTCTTAAGTATTTTATTACTTAGGGAAACCTGGCATTGTAATACTGTCTTCTGTATCATATTTGACTAGGTTTAGCAGCCTTCCTTTAAAAAGGTTCTTGACACCTTACAGAGGATCGTGTAACCTCTGAATAGTTGAGCACTTCTAAAGCACTGTAATTTACCACCAGCATTGCTGAGCTAAGTAAACTGTTGTGCTGGCTGCACCATTGTGCTAGAGTTAAAAGACTTGCATAAATATCTCTGGTATACAGTGCTCGTGGCTTCCATTTTCAGGCAGAGAGCCCTCATTACTTGAATGGCATGTGGTAAACTTGCTAACTTTAATATTTTCTGAAGATCATTTATAGTTCACTTTTTTTGAGGAAACTAGATTCTGGAATGTATAAAAGCTCTCTCAGGCTTTACTGAATTCACTTTCTTTAATCTATTATTTATGTGTATGTGCAGCCTACATTCTCTTCCAGCGACCTTGCTTGCTTGCTTATTTATTTATTTTGTAATTATTCTACAACTAGCAGTGACTGTCCTTGTTTGTGATTACACCTGCAGTGGTACTGGTGATCCATTTACTACGTTGGTGGGATTTGATGTGAGAAGTTAGGTGGATCCGGTATAATACGTAGATAGCAAAATGATCAGCAGCAGCCAAGTGTTTTAACATCAGAGAAACAGGCACTAGAAAATACTTGGATTTTATTCTTCCCTTGATACTTGCATATAACACTTGCAGTAATCCTAATGGGAACTTCACACTTTCAGCAAGAGGCAACACTTTGCCCCTTGATTAATTAGATACTCAAAAAGGGAATGAGAGAAAATGCCTAGCAGCTGGAATGGTTACAAATCCACCAAAGTGATTTTTCCCCATGTGATGGAGAGATTTCTTTTTTATCACCACCCAGGAAGGGTGCCAGGCTGATGTCACTGGAGACAGATGTCCTCTCTCTACCCATGGAGCAGGCAAGAAGGGCAGGTCAGGAGGGTTACCATAACCACCCTAAGTTATTATCTTTATTGAGGTAGCATCTAGGTACTCCAGATATAGACCAGAACCCCATTGTGCTATGTGCTGTACAAACACAACACAAAAAGATGGGCTCTGCACTATAGAGCTTCCAATCTAAGTATAAGCCAGGGTAAAAGTGCAGACAGATGGGGGTGCACAAGGAAACAGAGACCACGTTGGTCAGCTTGGTAGACTGCAGTCTCAGCACACCAGTTGCCTAGCCCTTGTAAAGTGTTTAGTAGACATCATGATAAAGGAGAGTTTTCAGAAGGAATTTGAGGGAGGACAATTAAGTAGCTCTGTGTGTATTAATGGAGAGCTTCTCAAAAGTGTGAGGAGCAGCATGGGAGAAAGCATGAAGGTGGTTGCTTAAAATGTTGCCTGTTGGGCTTTGCAGATACCTAATCTGGCAGACAAAAGAAAGGGGATGGGGGTTTATTGTGGAACTGTGCTTAGTCTGGGCAGCTGACCTAACCCCACAAGAGCAGAGGTGTTTATGAGGATTCAGTGAGGCATAAAGGAATGAAGTTCAGCATACTGGGTATGCTCTTGCATAGCTGTGGCAGCTACCTATCTGTGCCAAGGGACAGGGTTCTCCTTTCTACACACCTGGTGGGGGAAGCATGCTGCTCACATGCTGCCACTATCTAGGCTGCAACTCCTCTGCTGGGCCCACCTGTCTTCCTCAGAACAGCTCCTCGAAAACTTCAATAAATCTCGCTGCCATCTGTCCCTTGTCCATGCTGAACTGGCAATTTTGGGAAGAACGGCTCATAAATCCACCTTTGCCATCTTGGATCTTACTGTGCTTTTCAAGATGTTCCCTTTTTAAATCCCTCTGCACTTTGCATGCACCCAACCCCCATCCCAACAAAAATTCTAGTTTTTTCCTAATAGGGCTGTAGCTCTTTCTTCTGTCCCTTTATAGTGGAGTGGGGAAAATGCTGGTGTTATGTGATCAGTATTGTAATGAATTGGATAGTTGTGTGGGTAGAATCAGCTTTCCTCAGCTATGAGTCATAGGCCCTATTCTGCTGTCAGGTAATGGTGATTCTTCATAAGCTTGAGTGGCAGGAGTCTATGATTTGGTAGCAAGAGGATCCAAATTCTGTCTTTACTTTGCAGGAAGCTCCAAGTAGTCATTGCATGTATCTTGTTGTTTGTATTACAGTAGATCCTACAGGCCTTTTCTAAGCTCAGGGACCCATTGTGCTGGGCTCTGCACAGATACGTAGTGGGAGACTGTCCCTGCTGCAAAGAACTTACAGTCAAAACAAACAAGACAGATAAAAGATGGGAGGGGGAATAGAGGGACAGCGAGTGAAGCAACTTGCCCAATTCACACAGCAAGTCAATAACAGAGCTGGGAACAGAATCCAGGACTTCCAACTCTCCATTCAATGCTCTATCCCCTAGTCCATGTTTTCTCTCATTCATTTGGATTGCAGATTCCCTGGGGCAGGGATTGGCTCCTGGATGATAATTATTATTTATTATTTTAGGTTAAAGGAAAACAAAACAAAAAAGGAACTAAAGAAAATCTTCACGAGAGAGAGCACAATGAGCGTGTTCCCTGCATAATAGCCTGTATCAGAACAGAACACAACATAGCAGCTATTTCCTGGTGACTAGAAATTTAAAAGTGCAGTACACAGAAATCAGAATCCTAAGAAAGCTTCTTTGCAGGAAGAGGATTGGTACTGAGGATGAATATGAAGTTGGAGAGGGAAATGGTGTGGCATCCATGGTCAAGGAGGGAAACATTAGGCATAGAGGAAGTTTTTATGCAGAATTAGTTAAGTACACCATGTGGATAAACTAACAACTCTCATTGAACATGTTCTTTACTTATTTCTGTCACATTAGAGTGTATAGGCAGCAACTGAGATCAGGGTTCCATTGTGCTAGGCACTGCCCATGCACATATTAAGAGGTGGCCCCTGCCCTGAGCAGCTTTCAATCTAAATAGAGAGACAAAGGGTGGGAGAGGGAATGAGAAGCACAAAGAAGCAAATTTACTTGTCCAGTGTCACACAGCAGAGCTAGAAATAGAGCCCAAATCTCCTGCTTCCCAGGCCAGTGTTTTTTGTCCTCTTGACCACATTTCCTCTCTATATTACATGCTGCCTGACTGCTGTTTCAGGCATGGTGAACTGTGCCAGGCCATCAGATCCCTCCATCAGTCTGACAGGCATTTATTAATGCATTTTAATCTCATACTGCCTTCTAAAAGTTAATTCACTCTCCTTGTTTCCTGCCCCAACCCTTGCTGGAGGACCTTGTAAAAGGCTCTCATGGGAGTCCCATTAATGCTCAGTCTGATCTGCTGGCAATGGCTGCTTTTGAGCTTCTCAAGGATTGTGCTTGGACTCAGGAGCAATAGGCCAACCCCTGGATTTGAAATCTGACCTACTGGTGCTACTATTTCTGGCTTTGCTGCTAGCCCGTTGATAGAGGCATGTCCCAAACATTGCATTGCTTCCTGAAAGAAAGGCCTCTTGTCTCCATTTCACTACCAGGTAGAACATCTTTAAAATATTTTCCAATGAATTAGATTTTTCAATACAACATTTGTACTGCAGCAGCACCTACAGGTGCCAGCTGAGATCATGGCCCCATTGTGTTGGGTGCTGCACAGAAATGTGGTAAGAGATAATCCATGTTCTTAAGAACTATATTCTAAATAGACCAACAAAGGGTGAGAGGAAAAAAAGATTAAAATCAAACTTTTCTGAATAGGATGATGTGCTGTTGCAAGTAACACCTAAGATTCCAATAACTGAAAGAGATGAGGGGGGGGATAATTTATTTCTGTTTCAGTTTATTTATTATGTGAGTAATTTGCTAGTTAACAACAACAAAAAAGGCTCCATTGGTGATGACCACTGTACTTACAACTAAATTTCTACCCCTCTCCTGCTAACACAAGCTAATGCCCTTGAGATGGGCATTACTGTGTAGTGAAGTAATTCTCTGGATGACAGCTTGGTGTGTCTGTGGCCATACTTGGAAACTGGGCTTCATTGGAAAGGCATGTCCATAAATAATATATTGGGTTTGAAACTGGGTTGTGGAATATATTTTGAAGACGCACTGAATTATACATAGACAAATAAATTCCATAACTCTTAGAATCCTAGGGAGTGAAAGCTTGTCCTTGGATCACAGCATATACTGTGCTTTATACCTTTCATCCAAGGATCTGGGTGTCTTGTAAACACTGAACTGCCTTAGGTCTGTGAAGAGGGAAGGATTATGTCAGTTTTATAACTGGACAAAGTGAGTCACAGAAAAGCTCAATTAATGAATCAAAATCTCATTGGCCACGTTGGGACTAGAAGCATACAAATCCCAAACCTATTGATCCCACTCCTCTCATTTGAGGCAAACCCAAGACTGAGAAGTTGGCACTAAGATGACAGGCCACCGAGAATAGATACAAAACTACCAGAGGACTTGGGGTTAAATCCTGCCAAGTGCTGAGAACCTCCTGATTGGGGCTGAGTCCCTTCAACTCACAATGAAGTCAGTGGGTGCTCAACACCTTAGAGGTTTGAGGTGAAATCCTAGCCCTACTAAGTCAATGGGAATTTTGCCAGTCTTCAATAGAGCCAGGATTTCGCCCTTGATCCCTTAGTCAGGAAGTACCTGAACTTGGGGACCTTCTCCAAAGGGGACTTCGGTGCTAGGGCCCTGACCCTACAAATGCCCATGCTTAACTTCACTGGTGTGAGTAATCCTCTGGAATTCAATGATAAGCAAGCGAGTGTTTGCAGGACAGGGCCTGAGGGTGCTTGGCAGTGGCAGCTGGCAGTAGTTATTAGCGCTGGTAAGAGGTATCTGTCACACACTGGGAGTTCCCCTTTGATTCATTACTTTTATAATATAGTTGTCAATATTTATTTTTCTCTCTCTAAACTGGCTGGGATTCAGAAAGGTATTGTGTCTGAGAGACAAAGCCATGCTGGTACCTCTTAGAGAAACCCCTCCTCTCCTGCCACCCCACTTCACATTCTTGTGCATTGTGGAGCTTTTAAAAACAGGCCTTTAAAAAACAGTTTAGTGCCTGTGTCTCCATTTAATTTAATTTTATACCTATTACGGTTGGGTTTAGAGGTGGTCAGGAATTTTTCAGTGAAATGCATTTTATGTTGGAAAATGCTAATTTGTCAAAACAGAAACTGTGGGAAAGGGCCAATTTTGACAAATTTCCCATTTAAAAAAACTTAAAAATTTTTTTTAAATCATCAAACAATCCTGTTTCAACACTTTAAAAATAATATTTTTTCTTCAAACTGACTTCATTACAAAATTTGTTAATTTATAGTAAACACACACACTATATAGAGAGAGAGATAGACTGACCCAATCCAAAATGTTTTCAGATTTTAGGTTTGTGAAAATTTTTGAGATTTTGACTTTTCATCTCAATTTGAGATGGGAATATTTTTTGGTTGAAATCTTGAAAATTCTGGTGGGTGGGAAAGCTGAGACCTTCCTAGGGGGCAGAATATCCCATATGCCTGCTGTGGGGTTTCTTGCATCTTCCTCTGAAGCATCTGGTGCTAGCCTATGCAGTTCCTATGTACTTGAGGCAAAAGGGCTGGATTTGAAACTGGAATCATCTGCATGGGGTGGGTGGGGGATTTTAGCATCCAGATCTATTCAGTTTTTGGTATCTCCACTGGGACCAACAGTGGTGTTGATTAGATTCAATTGTTTTGAAGGATTGATGCTAGAAGTTATTTTTTGTGAATTATGGTGGAATTGAGGGGAAAATGGCCAAAGCACGAGTGTGCCAAATTATCTTAGATATTTTGTGACACCATTTTATGATTGTCATCAAGTTTCAGTTTGTAAAAATAATAATAATAAAAAAAAACAAGGAAAATTTTAAGCTCTTCAGGGCCGAGATCATATGTACTTCTGTCTGTGCAGTGCCTAGCACAACGAAGCTCAGCTCCTACCTGCATCTTCTGGGTGCTGCCACTATAGAAATCTTTAATAATAATAATAGTGAATGGATTGGTTCTTTTCTTGAACAAAACAAACTGAATTTAGTACAGGTCCAGACAAATATAAATGTTAAGTAATACTAAAAATATCACAAAAACATCCTTCCCAACTGACCCTAATTGCCATCATCACTACTGGTTATGAGACTGCTCTATAGAAGAGAGATATCCGTATATATGTAGCTAGTTAATAGACAGTGATACATATGGCAGTTTGTAAGTTAGTAGGTTCAAAGTTTAGTCTAATGGAAATCCAAAAGGATGTAAGGTCAAAAGTCATGTGGGAGCTTTTGAAAATTTAACTCTTTTTAATTTTAGAGAGTAACTATGTTAGTCATCCAGTCACTGCTAGCCATTTTGCAGGAACAAACAAAGGCATTTAACACTTCAGCCATTGCTGCATTTTGTGGTGTTGTCTTTTCCTCCTCACTGAGTAATGGTTCTACCCTGCCCTTGAATGTATGTATATCTGGTTAGAACCAGGGTTAATATAAAGGGACGAAGCCCGCTCATTTTACTCTCTGAAGTTTTGCATGATAATAAGAGAAGCAGGATTTATGGGAAAGGTGAGAAGCTGGGAGAGTTTTTCAGCCAAGCACAGTTTTGCTTTCTAGATAGGCCAGGGGAGAGATTCCATTGTCCTTCAAAAGTTCTTTGTCAGTTAGTACGTGCACACCAGCTGCACATGGGGCACAATGAGGGAGGTTTTGACAGGCACAAATGGGGCCAGGTGTCCCACTCTCATTGACTTTCAATGGGTACTGGGTACCTAATTTCCTTTTCTGACTTTGCAGATCTCCTTCCACCACTGTTAGTAAAGCAATCCAATTTTTCTTAGTATAGCACTGAGCCCCAGATCCAAAGTGAGAGTGTGCATACATGGTGCATGTTTTGTACAAGTGCATGCCGTGTGTGCACCGCTGTTTCTGGGAGCTGCTACACTTATACAGCTCCAGTCCAATCTGGCTTGCCCACACTTTCCAGCCATGAGGCATGAGCCCTGTATGTCTACATTGCAGCTGAGAGCATGACTCCCAGCCTGGGTAAACAGACACACCCTAGGTCTGATCAAACTACTATGCTAAAAATAGCAATGTGGACATTGTAGCGTGGGCTAGCTGCTGAATTACACCCCCCCCACACCCCCGCACACACACACAGAGCCTGTACTTGGGTGGCTAGCCCATGCCTTGGCTTCCACACTATTTTTAGTGTGCTAACAAGAGCAGAACAAATGCGTGTCTGTTTACCCAACCTGGTAGGCACACTCTACCTGCAGTGTAGACATATCTTAAGAGGCTCCACTTCTGGCACCACCAGCAGCTCTGTTATGCAGAGGAAAGGCAGTGAAATCTGTGAGGGTGTTGGGTGCGGTAGGGCCATGCACGTTTGTTTTATTGCTACGGGGATGGGCAACATCCGTTCATCATGGTGGAGGGAGGGGATTTGTCTTAATGTGGAAGGGCAGGTAGAGTTTAGTTTGTTCAGCCACCTTGATGTCTGTGAGGGTGAAGGCCACACCTGGCCAGAAAGAGCTAGAAAATGTAGCTCACTTCCTTGGTCGTCTGCCTTCTGTCAGAGGGTGACTGCCTCAGAAGGAGAACGTTTGTTCTGTCGGGGAATTGGTTTGGGAAATCTCCTTGGAAGTGAAAGATTATAGGATTATGAAGGGTTTGTGTTGGTAGGAGGTCCTGTTTGGGTTGGTTGGTACTGTTGGGATAGATGAACATAATATGTTGGGGAAGAGTCAACATGGCTATTGTAAAAGGAAATCATGCCTCACTAATCTATTCAAATTCTTTTAGGGGCTCAACAAACATGTGGACAAAGTTACTTGGACTTTCAGAAAACCTTTGACAAGGTTCCTCACCAAAGGCTCTTCAGCAAAGTTAGCACTTTTGAGACAAGAAGAAAGGTCCTCTCATGGATCAGTAACTGGTTTAAGGATAGTAAACAACAGGTAGGAATTTCACTGTGGAGAGATATAAATAGTGGGGTCTTGCAGGGATCTTTACTAGGATCAGACCTGTTCAACATGTACATAAATGATCTGGTAAAAGGGGTACACAGTGAGGTGGCAAAGTAGTACAATCCCTGGGTGTGGCTGCAGTTGTATCAATATATAGATGCTTTTATACCAGTGTAGCTATTTCTGTATGGGTTTGGGAATAAGCTATACCAGCATAAGGCATCTTTATGCCTCTGCAACTGCATCCACACTAGGGGTTGCACTGGTATAATTATTTTAGTAAAAAAAAAATCACATCTGAAACCGAAATAGAATCATAGATTAGGGTTGGAAGAGACCTCAGGAGGTCATCTAGTCCAACCCTCTGCTCAAAGCAGGACCAACCCCAACTGAATCATCCCAGCCAGTGTTTTGTCAAGCCAGGCCTTAAAAACATCTAAGGATGGAGATCTACCACCCTCCAATTTGTCCACATCCTCACTGTAGTGGGGGCAGGGCCCAAAACTGGATGCAGTACTTCAGATGTGGCCTCATCAGTGCTGAGTAGAAGGGAATAATCACTTCCCTTGATCTGCTGGCAATGCTCCTACTAATGCAACCCAATATGCCGTTAGCCTTCTTGGCAACAAGGGCACACTGTTGACTCATATCCAGCTTCTCGTCCACTGTAATCCCTAGGTCCTTTTCTGCGGAACTGCCGCATAGCTAGTCAGTCCCCGGCCTGTAGCAGTGCATGGGATTCGTCCTGCACTTGTCCTTATTGAACCTCATCAGATTTCTTTTGGCCCAATCCTCCAGTTGTGTCGACCAGGCCTTATACTTGGGACACCTTTAGGCCAATTTATAGACACTTACTGATGTGGACTAAGGCCTTGTTTTTGCATACCTAAGTTGCACTGGTTTAACCAAAATCAGTTTTTAAATTGATTTAGTTGAGCTTGTGCAAACACACTTAAATTGGGTTACAACTGGCTCAGATCAATTTGGCTTAGTTCAATGAGTTACAGAGAAGCTAAATCAGTAACTGTAAGTTATACTCAGTTAGATGTCACTCTCCATTTGGGCCAGTGAGTTGAAAGGGGTCAGATGAACCCCTTGTGAAATCAGACTAACTTAATTATGCCCAGTGCTGCCCTAGCCTGGCTGAGGGTGCTATGGTATGTCCCCAGTTCAGGAGTCAATGAGTGTTTTTAGAATCTGTGAACTGAGTTTATGGGCTGGTGGCCAGGGGAGAGAGCAGGTGTGTTATTGTTACAGCTTGTTTCAGAGATGGGATCCTCAAACTTTTTTCCATTCTGTGGTCTCTGAGAGACACTCCCATCCCACCAGGGCCTCTCCTCATCTGTGGCTTCAGTATCCTCTATTCCTCTGTTGGCTGATGCCCTCTATCCCCCTACATCTATCCAGGTATTTATCTCCGTCTGCTTAAGTGACCCACCAGCTACCCAGGACCCAATACTGTGCACACCCAGGGAACCACCCCTATTGTCATAGCAGTGAACTTGGTGGGGAATTTTACTTGAAGAGAGGGGGTGCCCTTTACCCTCTGCATCCCTTAGAGTCCCTGGCCCTCCCTCCCGTCCAAGTTCTGAGTTGCTGGATGCATGATCCCTGGGCTGCCAAGGCGGGAGGGTGTGGGGATAGAGGCGAGTGCAGAGATTTTTGAGACGCTCCCTAACCATTCGGCTAAGAGTCATCAATTATGCAAGGGAACTGCACGCTGCACTGGGGGGAAGGCAGGGGAGGCAGCGCACTAAGATGGCGACAACCGCAGTTTCTCCTGCAGCTTCCGTACCCCTGCAGTCCAGCAACGCCTTGCGGGAGTCACGCTAGTGCAGTAGCCACAGTAAGTTGCATCCCCAGCCCGGGATCCCGGCGAGGCGCGCAGGTGGCGCTGAGGGTCTGGCAAACCCCTGTCCCATTTGATTTTTTTTGCCACCCCGTCTCTCCCCGCTCCAGGCGGGGGTTTTGCCGCAGAGCGATTTTCCAGCACCGGCAGCTCCTTGCTTGCATTTGGGGCCGCTTCCTCTCCCGCCTACCTAGCTGGGGTGCCAGGGTTTCCCCTCTCCCCAAATCTGTCTGTCCTAACAGCACCAACCCCTCGACGGCATTGGGGAGCACAGGTGCGCTTGCCAGCTGCTCGTGTGCGTCTTTCCCCACCCCCCACCGGGGTGCGCTGCATCCCGCTTAGTCTGCGCTGGGGGGCTAGGGCTTCTGGCCAGCTGCTGAGTGTGTCCCCAGCCTCCATCCCCTTGTCCCAGCAGCCTGGGATCCTAGCCGGCACTGGGGCGCCTGGGGCTGCGGGTTAGCTCCTTTCTCTTCCCCAGCTGGGGGAAGCCGGGCCTCCTGCCCCCTGTCCCAGCTGCAGCTTGGCTCCCCGGTCTGCACTGGGGGAGGGCGAGGGCTGCCTGCCAGCCCTGGGCCGGGGTATCTCTCCTGCAGCTGCGACAGCCCCCGCCCCAACCGCCGGGGAGCTGGTGCATTCCCCAACCCAGTCCGCCCACCATCAATCCTACCAGCTGCCTGGGCTCCATCTAGGCCCCTTCTCCATGCCAACCCCCCTAATCTGGGGAGCCTGCCCATTGCCCACCCCCAGCCCGGGCTCCCCACTCAGTCTCGGGTCTTTCCAACCCCTCTCTAGCTGCGGAGCTGGTTCGTCCCTTCTGCACTCCCCTTCAAACCTCAGCAGCCTGAGCGCGCCTCCCCGGACTCCTGGGAGAGGGGGAGAGACGCGAGGGTGGGCTGGAGGTTTTAACCTGATATAGGTCTTGGTACCCCAGTTTCTGCCTTCGGCCCCCCCTATTGCACTAAGGTTTTTGGGAGGGGGCTGCAGGGTTTTTAAGTGGGATGGGTTTGTGTTGTGCATGTTTGCAAGGCTAAAAGCAGGGTGTCAGTCTCCTCCCTTCCTTCCTGGTGCAAATTACACCCACCTGATGTGGGGGTGGGAACGCTGGAAGGTGCACTCCACACCTAGAGCTGCCGATGATCAGAGGTAAAGTCTGAAAAGGCGATATGGGGGACACTTTGCAACACACCTCTCAAGCGGCTAACTCCAGGAATTTTGGGAAGAGACTGCGGGGCGTGGTAGGTTTAATCACTGCTTCCCCTCCATATGCTGTATGTGTGCTGCAAATACCTGGCATGACATTGCTTAGGAGTAGTTTTCCGGGGAGGTGGTGGTGTGGGGGTGGTGAAGAGCATATTTCCATGGCACACTGACTCCTAACCTAGTCCTTGTAACGCTGCAGCAGGGAACGCGAGACCCATAGGTCCTGCACTTTACACTGGAAAAAGGATTTGGTCCGGGAGAGGAGGAGCCAGGCCCCTCTGCCCAGATACCAGTAGTATCCTTTGAGGGAAAGGGGAGAGAGTATTAAAAGTTTTCTGGGTATTCCCCACACACCCTTTAAGATCTGATCGTATATAAATAGTATGTGTGTATTGGAGTGGAGGAAGGTGGTGTAACATAGTGATATGTGTATTTTCTGTGCTATGGGGTGGAAGCTTTTGTAAAAACAAATCAAGGTACAGGACATGTGTAACCTGTGTGTGTGTATTGCTAAGCAACAAATAATAATTATAGTCTTATTTTATTTCCTTTCTTGGTGACTGTTTTTAGGGGTTTGATTTCCCCTTTGTTAGTGGCTGGTTATATATATATATAAAATATCTTTAAAGCTTATTTAACTTCCTTCTTGCCCCAACTTCTGGTTTTCTGTGGCACTGGGACAGGGGATGGTCCCTTATGCTTTTTGGGTTTGTTGTGGGCTTCAGGCGTGTGGTGCTGAAATGGACAGTTCCCTGGAAACAGAAAAGGTCTAGTGAATCTCTTCATCTTCCCAGCTGCATTGCTCCCTACAGTGTGTTTGTGTGAGCTGGGTTCATACCCGAGGCCCAATTATTGGTCACAGATTCATACCATTTTAGGTTTTTCTCCTTTTCTGAGGCTAGTGGAAGCTGCTCACAGTGACATTATGTTACCAGAAATTCTTATCTAGAATGTAAGAATGGCCAGACTGGATCAGACTAATGATCCATCTAGCCCAGAATCCTGTCTTCTGACAGTGGTCAGGGCCAGATGCTTAAGCGGGAGTGAACAGAATAGGGCAATGATGGAGTGATCCGTTCCTGTCTTCTACTGCCAGCTTCTGTCAGCCAGAGATTTAGGGTCTCCCTGAGCATGGGCTGTGTCCCTGACTATTTTCGTTAATAGCCATTGATGGACCTTTCCTCCCAGGAGCGGCGCCAGGGTTTTTGGTGCCCTAGGCACAGGGCTGGCTCACCAGTCCACCGGAGCCGCAGGACCAGCGGACCATCTGCAGGCACGCCTGCAGGAGGTCCACCGAAGCAGTCTGCCGCCCTCCCAAATCCTGGTGCCCTAGGCACTGCCTAGGTCACCTAAATGGAAGTGCCGGCCCTGTTTCCTCCTCAAACTTATCTGCTAATTTTTTTAATCCAGTTTTATCTGTGGCCTCATTACGTCCCCTGTCAATGAGTGTATTGTGTGAAGAAGTATTGTTTGTTTTAAATCTGCTGGCTATTAATTTCATTGGATAACCTCTGTTTCATGTGTTATGTGAAGAGGTAAATAACACTTCCTTATTCACTTTGTCCACATTATTCATGATTTTATAGACCTCTATCATATCTACCCTTAGTAGTTTCTATTTTTAAGATGAACAGTCCCAGTCTTTTTAATCTCCCCTCAGTGGAAGTTGCTCCATTCCCCTAATCATTTTTGTTGCCCTTCTCTCTACTTTTCCCAATTCTAATATATCTTTTTTGAGATGGGGCAACCAGAAGTGCACACAGTATTCAAGATGTGGGCATACAATGGTTTTATATCATGAAATCATATTTTCTGCCTAATTATCTATCTCTTTCCTAGTGGTTTCCAACAGTTTGTTAGCTTTTTTGACTGCTGCTGCATGTTGAGCAGGTGTTTTCAGAGAACTATCCATAATGACTCTAAGCTCTCTCTCTTCAGTGGTAACGGCTATTCAGAACCCATCATTTCATATATATAACTGGGATTATGTTTTCCAATGTGCATTACTTTGCATTTATCAACAAGGAATTTTGTTGCCCAGTCATCCAGTTTTGTGAGATCCCTTTGTAACTTGTTGCAGTCAGCTTTGGACTTACCTATCTTGAGTAATTTTGAATCCTCTGCAAACTTTGCCACCTCACTGCGTACCTCTTTTTGTAGATCTTTTATGCATATGTTGACCAGAAGTGATCCCAATACAGATCTTTGGGCAGCCCCATAATCTACCTCTCTCCACTATGAAAACTGGCCATTTATTCCTAGCCTTTGTTTCTTATCTGTTAATAAATTACTAATTCATGAAAAGACCTACCTTCCTTATCCCATGAGTGCCTAGTTTGCTTAAGAGCCTTTGCTGAGAGACTTTATCAAAGGCTTTCTGAAAGTCCAAGCACATTATATCCACTGGATCACCCTTGTCCACATGTTTGACCCCCTAAAAGAATTATAATAGACTACTGAGACACAATTCCCCTTTTCAAAAGCTGTGTTGACTCTTCCCCAGCATATTATGTTAATCTAGGTGTCTGATTTTTCTGTTCTTTACTATAGTTTCTACCAATTTGCCTGGTACTGAAGTTAGGCTTACTGACCTGTAGTTGCCAGGATCACCTCTGGAGCTATTTAAAAAAAATATTATTACATCAGGTATCCTTTTGTTAACTGGTACAGAGGACGGTTTAAGCATTAGGTTACATCCCGTAGTTCTGCAATCTCATATTTGAGTTCTTTCAGAACTCTTGTGTGAGTACCATCTGGTTTTGGTGACATTACTTTTTAATGTCTCAGTTTGTTCCAAAACTTCCTCTATTGGCATCTCAATCTGGGACAATTCCTCAGATTTACCACCTGAAAAGAATGGCTCAGGTGTGGATCTCTCCCGCTCATCCTCTGCAGTGAAGACCAATACAAAGAATTGTCTAACTTTTCTGCAATGACCTTGTCTTCCTTGAGTGCTCCTATAGTACCTCGATTGTCCATTGGCCTCACTGATTGTTTGGCAGGGTTCCTGCTTCTGATATAGTAAAAAACAAAATTGCTGGTAGTTTTTGCATCTTTTGCTAGTTGCTCTTCAAATTCTTTTTTGGCCTGTCTAATTATACTTTTACACTTTGAGTTGCCAGAGTTTGTTCCTTTCTAGTGTACCGAGTAGTAGAAAGCTGCTTAAAATGATCTTAATGCTTTTCAGTAATGTTGACTTACAGCCCTGGGGTTGCTAATGTAATGAATAGCATGATGATATTTATCATAGCTACACATAATATGATCTTCTAAAGACCTGTATAAGTAAAATGCCAGGCATCTCAGATGAACCTTGGATATCAATAATTTCAGTCAAACATCCTTCAGGGTGTTCAGAGAGGATTGTTAATTATAATTATAAGATTTGTACACTTGATCTTTGTTTATAAGTTGCAACACCTGTAGTCTGGTTAGTATTTGGTGAAAAGACTAGTCCCATCACAAGTAACTTAACCTGTTGTCTAAACTTCTATCTGTGGACGATAACCAGATCATCATACAGATGAAGTTGTAATTTTCCTACAGTATTGATCCAGTGTTGCTTAGAGGTGCTGGGGTAACCATGTGGGGACTTCCCAACAAAGAAACCTATGCCTGATAAACAGTAGCAGGAAGAGTGATTGGGTGTGTTTAGAAATGAGAAACATGCATCCTCATTTCATTCTCAGTTAAAATAAAAAAAAAAATCAAGTAAAAAAGTAGTCTATGATGAGAGAGTCATGAATAGATCAAAATTCTGAAAACAGAAAATCCCTCCTGCATATTCTTAGTTGCTTTGTTTGAAATTGAGTTGTTTGACTTTTTATGTGCTTTTTAGATATGAATTGATGTGACTCTTCTGTGAATATAAACTGATGCATACTATTCTTCAATGGCTTAAGATGTCATCAGCACTGAAGGTTGTTTGTAAATCCTAGGACATACATTGCCCATGCTGGCATGTGGCTCCCATTCATTATTGATTGCCTTTCTGCTGAGGAGGTTGCAATGATCATTGAAATAAGCAAATACACTGGAATCGATGAACCTATTGACTTGTTCAAAGAAATTATCTCGGTTAAAGAATACAAGGTGAAATCAAAACAAAAGCATTTAAAAATGAAAGTCAGGTTCTTTGCAAGTGCAAATTCACATGCAGATGGTTATAGAAAACATACAGTAGACTGGACTGGAGGCCTCAGGTTACTGGTATTAGGAACATAAGAACGGCCATACTGAGTCAGACCAAAGGTCCATCTAGCCCAGTATCCTGTCTTTCAACAGTGGCCAATGCCAGGTCCCCCAGAAGGAATGAGCAGAGCAGGTGATCATGGAGTGATCCATCCCCTGTTGCCCATTCCCAGCTTCTGGCAAACAAGATGCTAGGGACACCATTCCTGCCCATCCTGGATACTAGCCATGGATGGACCTATCCTCCATGAATTTATTTAATTCTTTTTTGAACCCTGTTATAGTCTTGGCCTTCACAACATCCTCTGGCAAAGAGTTCCACAAGTTGACTGTGTATTGTGTGAAGAAATATTTCCTTTAGTTTTTTTAAAATTGCTGCCTATTAATTTCATTTGGTGACCCCTAGTTCTTGTGTTATGAGAAGGAGTAAATATCACTTCCTTATTTATGTTCTGCACATCAGTCATTATTTTATAGTCCTCTATCATATCTCCCCTTAGTTGTCTTTTTTCCAAGATGAAAAGTCCCAATCTTATTAATTTCTCTTCGTATAGAAGCTGTTCCATATCTCTAATAATTTTTGTTTCCCTTTTGTGAACCTTTTCCAATTCCAACAGATCTTTTTTGAGATGAGGTGACCACATCTGCACACAGTATTCAAGATGTGGGAGTACCATGGATTTATATAGAGGCAATATGATATTTTCTGTTTTATTATCTATCCCTTTCTTAATGATTCCCAACATTCTCTTAGATTTTTTTGGCAAGTGCAGCATTTCAGAGAACTATCCTAATGGCACCAAGACCTCTTTCTTGAGTGGTCACAGCTATTTTAGACCCCATCATTTTATATGTATAGTTGGGATTATGTTTTCCAATGTGCATTACTTTGCATTTATGAACGTTGAATTTCATCTGCCATTTTGTTGCCCAGTCACCCAGTTTTGAGAGATCTTTTTGTAGCTCTTTGCAGTCTGGTTTGAACTTAACTATCTTGAGTAGTTTTGTGTCATCTGCAAATTTTGCCACCTCACTGTTTACCTCTTTTTCTGAAAATCTAAGTACACTATATCCATTGGATCCCCCTTGTCCACATGCATGTTGATCCCCGCAAAGAATTCTGGTAGATTGGTGAGGAATGATTTCCCTTTACAAAAATCATGTTGACTTCCCCAACAAATTATGTTCATCTATGTGTTTGACAATTCTGTTCTTTACTATAGTTTCAACCAGTTTGCCCAGTATTGAAGTCAGGTTTAACAGTCTATAATTGCTGGGATCACTTCTGGAGCCCTTTTTAAAAATTGGCATCACATTTAGCTATCCTCCATTCATTTGGTACAGAAGCTGATTTAAATGATAGATTACAAACTATAGTTAGTAGTTCTGCAATTTCACATTGAGTTCCTTCAGAACTCTTAGGTGAATACCATCTGGTCCTGGTGACTTATTACTGTTTAGTTTATCAATTTGTTCCAAAACCTCTTCTAATTACACCTCAATCTGGGACAGTTCCTCAGATGTGTCACCTAAAAAGAATGGCTCAGGTTTGGGAATCTCCCTCACATTCTCCGCTGAGAAGACCAAAGAATTCATTTAGTTTCTCCATAATAGCCTTATCGTCCTTGAGTGCTCCTTTAGCATCTCAATCATCCAGTGGCCCCACTGATTGTTTAGCAGGCTTCCTGCTTCTAATGTACTTAAATTTTGTTGTTGGTATTACTTTGAGTCTCTGGCTAGCTGTTTTTCAAATTATTTTTGACCTTCCTAATTATATTTTTACACTTCACTTGCCAGAGTTTATGCTCTGTTCTATTTTCTTTACTAGTATTTAACTTCCACTTTTTAAAGGATGCCTTCTTACCTCTCACCACTTCTTTTACTTTGTTGTTTACCCATGGTGGCACTTTTTTGGTTCTCTGTTTTTTAATTTGGAGTGTACATTTAAGTTGAGCCTTTATTATGGTGTCTTTAAAAAGTCTCCATGCAGCTTGCAGGGATTTCACCTTTGGCACCGTATCTTTTAATTTCTGTTTAACTAACATCCTCATTTTTGTGAAACCATATTCTGTTACCCCTAGGCTACTGGTTTGAATGCAGCCTGGTACAGAGTTGATTGAAAACTTTTTTCCAATCTGATTGCTGGTTGGCCTGTTGGAATGAACTTGTGATCACAGTTCAGTCCCTAGTGAGAAAACCTCCAGGAAAATTGACACCAACTGTGTCCCCTTCTGGAAATTTCAGAAGAGAGGCCATTGGGACTAATTTCCCCCTCCATGTCTAAACTTGTTTCCTGCAGCACAGGGTTGAGGTGCTTGGCAAAGCTGCATGGGGTAGTCTGATCTACCGCTGCTCATGCTCTTTTTCTCTGAGGGTATGTCTACACCACGGGATTCTTCCGATTTTACATAAACCGGTTTTGTAAAACAGGTTGTATAAAGTCGAGTGCACGCGGCCACACTAAGCTCATTAATTCAGTGGTGTGCATCCATGGTCCGAGGCTAGCATCGATTTCTGGAGCATTGCACTGTGGGTAGCTATTCCATAGCTATCCCATAGTTCCTGCAGTCTCCTCCGCCCCTTGGAATTCTGGGTTGAGATCCCAGTGCCTGATGGGGCAAAAATCATTGTCGCGGGTGGTTCTGGGTAAATGCCATCAGTCATTCCTTCCTCCGGGAAAGCAATGGCAGACAATCATTTCGCACCCTTTTTCCCTGGATTGCCCTGGCAGACGCCATAGCACGGCAACCATGGAGCCCGTTCAGCTTTTTTTTTTTTTTTACTGTCACCGTATGTGTACTGGACGCCGCTGACAGAGGCGATACTGCAGCACTACACAGCAGCATTCATTTGCCTTTGCATGACAGCAGAGACAGTTATCAGTCGTTCTGTACCATCTGCTGTGCCACTGTAAATTGGCAATGAGATGACGGTTATCTGTCGTTCTGTACCGTCTGCTGCTGTCATGGGTGCCCCTGGCTGAGGTCGGCCGGGGGCGCAAAGACAAAAATGGGAATGACTCCCCAAGTCAATCCCTCCTTTATGGTATCTAAAAATAGTCAGTCCTGCCTAGAATATGGGGCAAGTGTACTAGAGAAGCAGTGTATCAGAGAGCACAGCCGCTCCGTGTCAGATCCCACAGAAAAGATGAGCTGCATGCCATTCTAGGGGGTGTCCCTGCAAGAACCCCACCCGTTGCTTCCCTCCTCCCCAAATCTTCCTGGGCTACCGTGGCAGTGTCCCCCCTATTTGTGTGATGAAGTAATAAAGAATGCAGGAATAAGAAACACTGACTTGTTACTGAGATAAAATGAGGGGGAGGCAGCCTCTAGCTGCTATGATAGTCCAGGCAGGACATTAAGCGGTGTGGGGGAGAGGAGCCCAGCATCCTGCTGCTATGATAGTCCAGGCAGTACAGAATCTTTTCTTTATACATGAAAGGGAGGGGGCTGATGGAGCTCACTCCCCAGTTGCTATGATGAAGACGGTTACCAGCCGTTCTGTACCATCTACTGGAAATGACTGGGAATCATTCCTATTTTTACCCAGGTGCCCCCGGCTGGCCTCACCTGAGGCCAGCCAGGAGCACTCACGGGCTCATGACCAGGATGGCTATCAGTCCTACTGCACTGTACCGTCTGCCACCGGGGAGGGGAGGAGAGAGGATGCTACTGTTTACTGCTGCAGCACTGTGTCTACCAGCAGCATGCTGTATACATAGGGTGACATATAAAAAAGTCAAGAAACGATTTTTCCCCCTTTTCTATCACGGAGGGGGAGGGGTGGTAAATTGACTAGATAGACCCTGAACCACCCCGGACAATGTGTTTGACCCTACAGGCATTGGGAGCTCAGCCAAGAATGCAAATGATTTTCAGAGACTGCGGGGACTGTGGGATAGCTGGAGTCCTTCGTACCCCCTCCCTCCCTCCATAAGCGTCCATTTGATTCTTTGGCTTTCCGTTACGCATGTCACGCAGCACTGTGCTGTGGACTCTGTGTCATAGCCTGGAGATTTTTTTCAAATGCTTTGGCATTTCGTCTTCTGTAACGGAGCTCTGATAGAACAGATTTGTCTCCCCATACAGTGAACAGATCCAGTATCTCCCGTACAGTCCATGCGGGAGCTCTTTTTGGATTTGGGACTGCATCACCACCCGTGCTGATCAGAGCTCCACGCTGGACAAACAGGAAATGAAATTCAAAAGTTCACGGGGCTTTTCCTGTCTACCTGGCCGCTGTATCTGAGTTCAGATTGCTGTCCAGAGCGGTCACAATGGTGCACTGTGGGATACCGCCTGGAGGCCAATGCCATTGATTTGCGGCCACACTAACCCTAATCTGATATGGTAATACCGATTTTAGCGCTACTCCTCTCATTGGGGAGGAGTACAGAAACCGATTTAAAGAGCCCTTTATATCGATATAAAGGGCCTCGTTGTGTGGACAGGTACAGCGTTAAATCAGTTTAACACTGCTAAAATCGGTTTAAACAGGTAGTGTAGACCAGGCCTGTGAAACAGAACATCAGTCTCCTCATTTCAGTGGGAGGTACTCGTATTCTGCTGTGGGTTGGGATGCCTGTGCCATCAATCTGGTACCTTTAAAAAGCGTGAAATTAACATTTTTTTAAAAAGCTAAACAAGAAAGAATTGTGCCTTTATTCTAAGACCATTACTGACCATTTTGTGGAGAGGTTAAAAGACAGTTTGGCCAGTTTTTCAAAAGTTCTTAGCTTCCAGCAGCTCTGCATTGAGAACAATGGAAAATCCCCCATTTCACAAAAACACCCCCCCAGCATTGAGAACAATGGTGGCTGCCAGGAGCTGATACCCATTGAAAATATGGCCATTTATTTCAGTGCCTAAATGGGAACTGTTGGGTTCTGAGCTCTTTTGAAATCTGCTCTTTCCCAATAGACACAAGGAAAGTCTCCAGGCAAAAGATATCCCCCAAAGAATTTGTCTGATTAAACTGCTTCATCTTTGTAATTTGCTGGCTGTGATACTTTGGGATTAGCACACTGAAGAGTAGCATGATAAATTAGGTGCACAGTGGAGTTTGCTGAAGAAAGGTGCAGATAGTAGTCGTCATGTTAAGACATTCCATCTTACTTTACTTACTGCATGCTGAGTATTTTTTAGAATGTAAGCTGTAGAGAAGTTTTGTACAATTTAAAATTTATCATTATTTATGAATAAACATGTATACTTAATTAGTGCCCAGAGGCCTCAATTAGCAGTTGTGCCCTTTTCTGTGTAAACACAGATAAGAGACAGCCTCTGCTCTGGACATGATGGACATAGAGCGATTGGTTTATTCCTTAGGAATATGTGGAGCAAAATGCTTCCTTGACACTTCTGCATTTCTGCATATTCTGACAATAGCCATTTCAGTGTTTCATCATGTAAAGATCTTCACAAACTGAGAACTGAAAAGCTCAGCTGCATGTTTCTCCTACTGCTTTTGTGTTAGCTGAGGTGTGCTACCAGACAGGCCTCTAGTGTGGAAGCTTACTACAGCAGCCGAGGGAGTATATTCACCTCTCTGAGAAGCGGTAGCTGGGTCAACAGAAGTGTACACTGGGGCTTAGGTCAGCTTAACTATCTCTCACAGGGTGTGAAATTTTTCACAGACCTCAGTATCTACAAGTATCTCTGTATAAATGAACCTGATTTCATAAGTACTGAGCACCTGGAGCTCCCCTCATCTTTAGCTCTGCATTTCTGCAAGTGTATGTGTGTTGGATCATGGCTTTGAGGTTTCCTAGTGTTGTGGCATGAAAAGAGCTTAAATTAGGGTGCTTTAGTCCTCTTTCAATATCTGTTTATAATTTTAAAAGCCTTCCATCAGATCCCCCATAAAGTATAAGTTGTTAAGGCATTTGAAATCAAAACTGAATTTCTTTCATTGAAGTTTACCCACAGTTCATTTATACCTGTCAATTCAACTATCATTCTATATGAATTTTAAGGTAGGATAAAACTTTAAATAAAATACATTTTAAAGTGTGTGTGTGTGTTAGTCTGTATAACTATGGTATAACTATAACGTGTGTGTGTGTGTGTTAGTCTCCTGTAAAAACAACAAGGAGTCCTTGTGGCACCTTAGAGACTTAACAAATTTGTTTGGGCACAAGCTTTTGTGGGATATAGCCCACTTCATCAGATGCATGAAGTGGAAGATCAGGTAAGCAGGGTGCATCTGATGAAGTGGGTTATATCCCACAAAAGCTTATGCCCAAATAAATTTGTTAGTCTCTAAGATGCCACAAGGACTCCTCATTGTTTCTACCAAATTCGGTCCTTCAGGATGGTGGTTCTCTATAGTAAAATAACTCCTCTAGCTAGTTGAAGCAGTTCTGGCAACGTTTGGTTTTGTTTGGCCAAAGGAAAAATGGCTTTGACTTGGGACCTTGAGGAAAGGCGTTCAGAAAACAGGAAAGAAAAACATTTTAAAAAATAAAACATATCGCAAACAGTTTAAAATGAAAAATTGTGGCCAGATCCTTAGCTTGTGCAAACCGGTGCAGCACCAGAGATGCTGATTTACACTGGCTGTGGATCTGGCTCAGATATAGGCTAAAATGTTCAGATGTGGAGGCCTTGTGTTAGTCTCCTAAAATCCATAATTAGGTACCTAAAATAAGTGTCTTGATTTTTTTCGGAGATGTTGAGTACCCACTACACCTGTGGAAACCTAATAGGGCATGTCAGTACTTAGCACCTTGAAAAATCAGGCCACTTATTTAGTAGCCTAAATATGGATTTTAGGAGCCTAACTTTACAGCAAACAGTTGTGAAGGTGGAGGCCTGTTCTTCAGTGGATCCCTGGATCCTGTAATCCTTGATGACTTAAATGAGACTTGAGTGTTTACTATTTGTATTATTGTAGCGCTTAGGAGCCCAGTTATGGACCACAGTCCCATTGCACTAGGCTCTGTAGAAACATAACCAAAAGACAGTCTCTGCCCCAGAGAGCTGACAATCTAAGTAAAGTGAGTGGTGCGTAGGCACTGTGCTGACTCTCAGCCTCGGTGTGACTTTCACCAGAAGTGAGCATGGTTCTATCCAATTCAGTAAGCTCTGACCTATGAACAGAGGATGGGATGAAAAAGGTGGTATCATAGGGTACATCTACACTACCCACTGGATCGGTGAATAGCGATCGATCTATCAGGGATCTATTTATCGCATGTAGTGTAGATGCGATAAATCGATCCCCAGTCACTCTCCCGTCAACTGCTGAACTCCAGCTTGGCGAGAGGAGGAAGCAAAGTTGACGGGGGAGCCGTGGCAATTGACCCCGTGCCGTGAGGATGCGAGGTAAGTCAAACTAAGATACGTCGACTTCAGCTATGCTATTCTCGTAGCTGAAGTTGTGTATCTTAGGTCAATTCCCTCCACCTGTAGACTAGGCCATAATGACTAGCACTGCTCAGCCAGTTTAAACCCAGCGCATCAATAGCCTGCATGGCTCATGCACAGAACGTTACAGGAACTATGAGGAGCTGGCAACCACTATGTATCTGGCAGAGGACTGGAATGCTGCTCATTCTTCCCTTCCACTTCTATTTGCATATAGGGCCTTTGTTGCAATAGTAGTGAGCACCTCATTTTCTTTAATGTGTTTGTTCTCACATTACTTCTGGTAAAGTTGGGCAGTGCTGTTGCCCTCACTGTACAAGGAATGAGGCTAAATGACTTCCCAAAGTCACACACAATGTCTTGAGTTTCTGAGTTCCAACTCAGTGCCCTAACCACTGGGCATCCTTCCTCTGTCAGCCTTTAAAAAGAGAGGATGTGAACCACAAAACTTTAGTGCTTAATCTGAATGAATCTCCAGGTTCACACATGGGATTGGAGATAAATGAAAGGCAGCTCTGACTATTGGCTAAGACAGGAGACAGAAGTCTGGGTTCTGCTGTTCTCAGTTCTGTTGATGCTGGGCAAGGCACATTGCTGCCAACATGTATTTTTTTAAAATTCTCTAGTTTCCTACATGTTCACATCTCTGATAAAGCCCCCTTTAAATAGCAGCCCTGAGATTTTTTAAAGTTCCCCTTGTAAAAAATATAGTTTTTTTTTCCTGCTCCTTTTCTGATAGCTGGGGGTGTTTGTGCAGGTGCAGGTGCTACACTGCTCCTCCCCTCCCCTTCTGCTGTGTGCATGCTTTTGCCTGCTGCTTGTTCAGTTTCAGCTTTGCTGCTGCATCCTCTTGAAAGCTCTGGGCAGAGCCTGCAGCTCAGCTCAGCTCCACTCCCCACAAAGCACATTGTAGGGGAGTCATGTCATCATGCTAGTGCGTGAGACAGGGAGTGCAACTGACCATCAACAGAACATTGAAGTGCTGTCAGATACACAACATGAACTGGCTAGAGGGGAAAATAGAAAAATATTTTACTTCTCATTAATCCTTCCATTACAGTAATCTTGGAAGTTATTTGTAACAACTGTGGGTATAAATGTTCAGAAATGTGGTTTTCAAGTTGCTAGGGTCTCTGTCTCTTGATCAATATTATTATATATTCATATTTGATCATGCCTAGAAACCCCAGCTGAGATCAGAGCATCGCGCAGACACATAGTAAGAGACAGTCCCTGCCCCCAAGAGTTTACATTCTAAACAGGTGAGACAGACACAGGGCAAATAGGAGAGGAAACAGAGGCAGTAGGAAGTGAAGCAGTTACCCCGGGTCACATAGATCAATAGCAGAGCCAGGAATAGAGTCCAGATCTCTGGACTCCCAGTTTAGTGCCCTAGACACCAGACCACACTGTTCTGTTTGAATTCTTGACCAACCTGGGTGTGTAATGTAAACAAAACTGAAAATGGGTTGTAGTTGGAAACTCTGAGATGAGGCTGGGACTCTTCAGCTTATTTATTACTGAATTGAAACAAGTCTCTGTCTGTCAAGTAGCAACATTTGCTGAAGCCAGCTGGATGTATCGTTAAAAGCTTAAGAGCAAAAGAACATCTTCAGAAAGCCTCAGACAAGCTAGGAGAGTGGCCCGCTGTGCGTTTGCCGTAGACAGGCTAGGGACCCCATTGTGCTAGCCTCTGTACATGTATATAATGGAAAGATAATTGCTTCCCAAAGTGACTCCCAGTCTGAAGTCTATGAAGTGATTGGATTTGCACCTTTTGAGGTGCAAGCACTGCTAGGTGAAGACCTGGAATGGAATGCCCTGGCAAGGAGTGGATGGGTTACTACAAAAAGTAATTTACCCTCTGCTGATTCTCATTCCTTCTTGTCAGCTGTTGAGAATAGGCCACTTCTGCCTTCATTAAATTGGCTTTGTTAGCACTGACCCCCCACTTGGCAAGGCAACTCCCATCTTTTCGTGTGCTGTAATATACGTACTGCTTACTGTATTCTTCACTCCATGCATCTGATGAAGTGGGTTTTAGCCCACGAAAGTTTATGCCCAAATAAATTTGTTAGTCTCTAAGGTGCCACAAGGACTCCTTGTTTTTGTTCTGGCAAGGTGAGACACCTGGGGATTCAAAGTAGCAGCAGCATGGAGATGGGAGTGATTTGTTCAGTTATGGCAAAGCAGGAGGAATGGGATTCCAGGCTGGATCTAAGAGGCATTTATAAACAGGATGGGGGAAGTTATTCATCTTGTATTACTGTTTCAGGACTCAGGACCCTGCTCTGAAGCCCATTGGAAAGACTCCCAATGCCTTCAGTGCGCTTTGGAGCAGGCTCCCAGGTTGGTCCAACCTGGTGCACCGCTTAGTCTATGTCTCAGGCTAGGATAACCAAACTCACTGGGACTTCATTGTTGACTCAACCTTTCATCTGTAAGAAGTAAAATAATTGAGATCTACACAAGTTACTATAAGAGAGGTGGGACCTGATGAGTAATAGTCTGTCTTCCTTGAGCAAGCATAAAAAAGTTGTATGGCACGTGACGTAAAAGTAGGGGTTTGTCCAAAGTTCACCTTGGGCTCTTGGTCATGCAGTGTGCTGTGTGCCAGCTGAGCACATGGCCACCCCTCTCACCTCATAGGTAGCTTCATTATCTTGGTGAGTATGTATAGATTATTTATTAGAGATGGAAAAGACATTTTAGGTTCCATAGAGGTGGTCTCCCTGACAGCAGAGTACTGTCCCCTTTAATTTACTTCTAGTATCTCGTCCAGCCTAATTTTAAAGGAGTAGGCCAGAGGGTGTATGTATACATATGCGTGTGTGCACTGATACATAGATGAATGTGTGTGTGACATATATACAACTTCACACAGGCGGACCCTACACAAACAGGGAGACGCGTTGTGAATGACTGAATATTGCAAATTAATAAATGAACAAATGCACTGAAACAAGGATGCTGCCTCAAAATATGTTTTATTTTATTGACTTTAATAATTTATGATAATACTTCATGAGGCATCCGTAAGTAACCTGTAGGGAGCACTTGTGAAAATAATGAACTTTTGGTAACTGAAAACTTCACCTGCAGTGCTTTTTCTTTCTGGTTATATCTTCAAGGGGCTCTGTGTACTTATACGTGGAGCGGGACATCTGAAAGGAAACTTTTTAGAATTGAAAAGTCCCCAAACCATGTGAAAGTTGGGCCGCTAATGCAAGATCCTGACTGCACGCTGCTCCACTAGAAGAGACTAGCTGTAAGGTGAGTCTAGGAACAAGAATATTCAGCCAAAGATGAATGCTGCTTGCCTTGCCCACAAGCCAAGGATTCAGGCCAGACACTTTGCAGGTGTATCTGTTTCTACCTGAATTTGCCCCAAGAAGGTTGAGGGACCTAGAGGATGGTAGAGCCAATAGTTATCTGTCAACCTGAGTCTGATTATAGGGAGTCCAGAGCTTTGTGCAATTGTGCACCTTATTTTTATGTACATGTAACCCCTTTGCATCTGAGTTGGCAGCAACAAGGGCCGGGTTCAGTATCTAGGGGTTCTGTTTCAATAACGCAATATAAAACCGTCTCGAGCCCCCACCCAGTGACCTGGGACAATTACATACCACCCTCCAGCTGCCTCTAAGAGGCAATACTTCCCCTCTCTCAAGCATGGATTATGAGTTTAGCAAAATCCTTTTAATAAAGGAGGGAAACAATGCGGCATTAGGTTGGGCAAACACCACAAACAGGATTCATAACACAAACCAGGAGCAAAAGACCCACCCCCCAACTACGTTTGGCAGAATCCTTTTCCCCTCAGGGTCTTAAGTCCAGCAACCCAAAAATCACCCAAAGTCCCAAAAGTCCAACACCCCAAAAGTCTCTGTCCCTGGTCAGTGCAGCCCCAGAATTCAAAAGTTTATCTGCAGAGTTTTACCTCCCCGCCTGCGGGAGGGGGGACATAGCGGTGTTAAGGGGTACCTTACATGGTCCGAGATCGATTGCTCCATGGGGCTCTGCTGCAGCCTTCACCATGAGCCACTCCACCAGGCCGTTCCGTAAGCCGCTCCAGCCGTTCTGTGAACTGCTTTGCTCAGCCAGCCGCTCCATTCCACCAGCTGTTCCACGAGCTGCTCCAGTAGCCCCACAAACTGCTCCGCCAACTGCTTAGCAACATATCTTCAGCCCCCAACCATCAGCTCTTAGTAATTTTAGCTCTTTAGTGATTGCAGCTTGTAGTAGGGGAGCCTCAGTGCTGGTGCACCACTGGCCCAAAGCGAATTCATCTCAGCAGCCTGTAACTAGACTCCTAATGGAATTAAAATTACCGCTGATATTCCACAATAGAGAAAGTGGTGCAATCAGTAGTTCAGGCCCTCAAAAGGGGCCCATACCATCTGGTACAAATATTTGTCCAAAGCCTCTCTCAATTCACTGGGTTTTGGAGCCCATGTCCCTCTTCTAGCAAGTGCTACTTCATTGATGGTCAGTCCCTCTGTCATAAAACAGTTTAATTGTCCTTGATTCACATAATCAGGGTAACAACACTTTATTCTTCCTGCCTCAATAACGGCGAAACTGGGGATCCCACAGCAGCCAAAGTGACCATTTGGGCTCTTGCTAGGTGGGGTGGGTATGCCTATGCAAACAATATCAGCCCTGAAGTTCTTTTCCACAACTCGACACAATTCACTACCAGATGTCAGGGTAGAGCTCATCCTGACTCTGCTTACATACAAATAGTGAATTTTTGCTTTAAAATGGCCGTTTATCAGATTAGCTGGTTACTTCCAGCTGCCATTGGGGTAATTGTGTAGACAAATCAGGCATGCATCTCTGTATATTATTTTATTTTAATTTTTTTTGGATGAGACCTGGGTTACCCTGGTTTTTGTTTTGTTTGTTTGTTTATTTTTAAATGAGGGTTTGTGTATTTATCTTGCACTGAAGTAGACCAGATCCTCTCTGCTGCTGTACAGTTTCATGGTATTTAGGGAAATTTAGTAATGAAGTGCATACAAATGTTACACTGTCGAGTACATTAGAGGAACTTTTGTCTTTAAAACATGAGAATGCTTGTGTGGTTCTATAAAGGAGGCTTGAAAAAGGCTAAAATACTGGGTTTGCACTTTTTTGCTTCTTTATGATATATAAAGAGGCGCTCTCTTTTTTTAAGGAGTCTTTTTTTTATTTACCTGATAAATACTAGAAATGTCGAGCCCAGTTTGTTTGGAAGGCTACTTGGAGGTCTCTGATATGGACTATGAGATTTCTCAGTGCTCAGTTGAATGGATGTGGGTATTTGAATCTGTTTATAAAAATGTCTTTTTGTCCAGCATGTTTTTCATGCATTTGAGCTAAAGAGCTGTTTACACAAAAAAAGAAAAACAGCAACCTTCTCCCCGCCTCTCCTACTCACAAGTTTTAAACAGTCTGAGCAAAAATCATTGCTGCTTTCAGTTGCTTGGCATCACTGATGTTATAAACTTCCTGGTTCTTCAGTCTCCCAAAAAATCTTCTAGACAAAAAGGATAGACATGACTTTTAGAATTTCCATTGTTTTTGAAAAATAAACAAACAAATAAAAACACGCCTAAGTAACTTTTTCTTTTTTTTAAATGGGGAAAGAAACTTCTCAGACCCTCTATTTAAAGAAGCGAAAAAAGATCACAACTCCCCTCCTCCTCTTCCCTACCTCCTTCACAGATCACCTTGAAATATCAGTTTTAGAAAAAGTTTAGCAATATCAGTATTGATAGTTTGGTATGACTGTAGTGAAACTCAGCCTCCATATTTTTTTAGGATCATGGTATAATTATTATTTATATTATGTATCAGAGGGGTAGCTGTGTCTTTGCTGCTTTTATTTATATTATGATTGTTCTTATAGTCTCCAACTGAGATTGCAGACTCATTGGTCTGGACACCATATATACACATAGACAAGAGACCGTTCTTGCCCTGAAGAACTTAGACATAAGGGTAAGGAGAAGGAAATATTTTATCTTCATTTTATGGAGGTGGTAAGTGACTTGCCCAGAGTTACATAGGAAGTCCAGGTCTCAGATCCTTCTCCTTAGGCACAGGAACATACTTCCTCAATAACTGTTGAAATCAATGGAGCTGTGGTGATTTGCACTTGAAGATCTGGCCCATCTGGGAAGGGCTCAGATGCTAAGGTGATTGGGAAGCTATGTACATATCTAGACACAGTATGACTAAAAAGCTGGCTGATGTACAGGGAGTGTACAAATACTTGCATGGTGTAGGGGAGGGGGATTGTGTAATGTTGCAAAGACGGTTGTCACTAAGTGTAATGAGGTGAAATTAAGAAAAGGAAAATTGTAGGTTGAATGTAAAGGAAAAAATCTCTGTTATTTAGATCTATTAGTCTGGAGGATAATTCTTCTAAGGGAAGCAATGGGAACACCACTGCTTGAAAGTAGTCTTGGACAAGTTGGTACCATAGGAACCAATCCTGTGCTGGCAGGAAGATAAATGGAAGACTTGATACCTTTTGACTTTTATGATTTGATACAACTGTGCTGCTCTCCTCTGTGGGCTCCATTCCAGGGGACTTTCTCAAATATCTCTCTCTCTGTCTTTCTTTTTTTTTTTTTTTAAATTGATGCCTGATTTTTCATCAGCCTGCATCTTGTGCAGACACAGCAGTGCAAGTTGGGTGCAAAACACTACCAAATTAAAATGGTAGCATTTTCTACTCAACTTGCATTGGTGCGGATGACTACCTGAGGTGCAGGGCAATGGGGAGTCAGGCCCTGATCTGGTGGTCTCTGAAATAACATGAGGCAGAATATTTAAATTTCAGATTTTGGATCTGCAGCTGAAAACTGAGGTGGGGTTGGGAGATATGTTCAGTTAATTTCCTTATGGGGAGGTGATTTCACATTTACATATTCAGGTACTGGTTTCAGAGTGTAGGAAGGACTAAGGGGCAGAAGTAAGTAGAGGGGAATGCAGTCAAAGGTGAATTGGAGAGGCATTATGCAGCTGGGGTTGGACCTGCATGTATTTTACAAGGGATAACTCTCTATATTTGTAAGCTGCAATTAATTATGAAGATACTTTTCACTGAAACCCATAGAAAGTCATGGTCCTAGGCCAGATTATAAGTGATGTGCTATTTACTTGTGGTAGTGCCGAGGGGTCCCACTGGGCTAGGTGCTGTACATACACATAACAGCCTGCTCCAAATAGCTTGAAATTCAAGCATAATATGATGGATGAAGTGAATACAACACACAGATGGTACCAACAACAAACCATGGGAACAATGAGATGTGTGCACTTCCCATAATAAACTCCAGTTGTAGCAAAACATCTGCCAAGCCATCCTAGGTATCTCAGTAGAGCTGAGTTTTGGGAGGATAGAGCAGTGGCTTTGCAGAACTGCCCCATTATTAGATTTGGGCTGGGTAATGTGCATTCACTTTGCCCACTGTCCTTCTCTTAACAGCCGCCAGGAGGTGAAGGCTGCCCAGGGCCAGCTACCATTGTAGGTAGGGGAACTTAGGGAGGTGGAATGGAATGACCCATGCTTGACACCAATCTCAATGCCCCATCTCCTAAAAAAGCACAAGAGGCATTTTAAGCATGAGTGTCTAGCTGATGGCAAAGTATGTATCCTCTGCTGGGGAAGGGAATTATAGAATACAAGCAAGCCCATTGGGAAGAATGGAAGGGTCCAGGGAGTTTGTAATGAAATTGGTTTGAATTTAGGCCAGGCAGGCAGTGCCTAACAGGCCTTGCTATCTCCTAGATATCAGTGGCCTATGTGAAAATCACAGGTGGCTGAGTTGTTTCCAAAAAAGAAATGTTCCTAGCACAATCAAATCCATTTGGGAGGAGGGGGTCAGGCAGTGAGCAAGTCCTATAGACCAGTGCTTCTCAAAGCCGGTCCACCGCTTGTTCAGGGAAAGCCCCTGGCGCTCTGGGCCGGTTTGTTTACCTGCCGCCTCCACAGGTTCAGCTGATCGTGGCTCCTACTGGCTGCGGTTCACTGTCCCAGGCCAGTGGGGGCTGCACAAGCGGCGCAGGCCGAGGGATGTGCTGGCCGCCCTTCCCGCAGCCTCCATTGGCCTGGAGCAGTGAATCGAGGCCACTGGGAGCTGCAATCGGCTGAACCTGCGGAAGCGGCAGGTAAACAAACCAGACCGGACCGCCAGGGACTTTCCCTGAACAAACGGCAGCCCGACTTTGAGAAGCACTGCACTAAAGCCCATTGCGCAAAAGAAAACAATTGCATTAAGCAAGACAGCCAAGTTAGTTTTTGTTCCTATTACGTTTGCGACGAGGGAGTCAAAAGCTGGTGTTGCTGAGTATGGTGGGAGGCAGGGTGGGTTTGGAATTGTAAGAGAGGTTTTAAGAACATATGAAGGCTCATATCTGGCCTCTCACTTTTTACTTGACTTGATTTTTCCAGCCTCAAGCATATTAGAATCATGAGATTGGCTTAACTTCATGAGATTTTCAAAATTAATACACACGGGGTTCTTTATTTGCCTTCTGTTTTTTGAGCCTTCACATTTCACATTTTCAAGCTTTTTTCCACAACCAGAGGGCTAGAAACTAACTTTTTTTAGATGAAAACTGAGATTCTCATGTAATCACAGGACTTCATGAGCTGGAGCTTTAAGGTATACACCAAATAACACACGAGCTGGCAACTTCAGTCATACAAATAAAATTATGTTTTGAGGTAAAAATCAGGAGCTGCCAGACAATCAGATGTTGTAATTTACTCAGGAAATGTTACCTCCAGCTGTAACTAGTTGGTAGAATCAGTGATCAGAGAACCCATAATTGGTTGTACACATTGTAGTTTGGCTTATTTCTGTAAGTGACAACACTATCAAAGTAGGAAACTGAGTTAAATATTAGAGTATCAACATTGCGTGGCTGTGCAGGCAGCATGTGTGAGAGGAGGGTGTGGGGTGTTAAGGATTTCCCATCCCCTCCTGGCCTAGCTACCTGCATCCAACTGCTGGGGGAGCACATGGACTGTGTGGCATATGCTCCTGCCAGGGAGGGGTGAGAACTACCTGGGGCCATGTCTCACCAGCCAGGATTATTCCACCCTGAAAAGGGCTTTATCTGAGTATACCATTCCCCTTCTTCTCCACCCCCCGCTATCTCCCACCCCTAGGACATGCACTTTCCCTGGTAGAAACCTCTGAGGGGGCATTGTGAAAAAGGACCTTGCTCAGGGCTGGACACAAAATGCTCCAGCCTGCCCTTTATGAATAAGTACGTCCCACCATCTTGATGACCTCATTCGACTTGAGGGAATCTTGCCAGGATGAAGTTATTCCAGGTACATCTTCAAAGCTGAGGACTGCGCAGGCTGTCTGTGACTGACTTCATGCTGGAATAGCTGAATCATAATGATTCGGCTGTAGAGCAATCATTGATTTCAAGGAACATGAAAGTCATTCTTTATTCAGAGGTCCCTGGCATTAAATATCTACTGTAAAAAAAAAAAAACAAACCAAAAAAAACAAAAAAAAAAAAAACCTCTGTGTGCGCGCATATTTGGGTAACAAGGTCTCTGTCTTTACCTGGGCAATCCGTTGTCTTTAAATGTACAAACCATAGTGTGCACAACTTTCATATGGAAATCTGTGTCCGACATCAAGTGACAATTTTGTCTTTCCTCCTGAAACTGTATGCCCCTTCAGTATTCAGGTTTCCACTCTTAAGTACCAAGCAGTGTCTATGCTCTGTTGTATTCCAGCCTGCAGTGCTGAAGTGCTGTTGCATCAGTGCAAGGTTTCTAGAATTCCTTTGTCCTCTTCTTCCCAAGTGTGAAAAGCTGGAATCAGTGACATCCTCCCCTTATCTTAGAATTGCAACACATTCTTATTGCTCAATCTCAAGCAAAGGATTGACAAAAGGTCTAAAACTTAAGGGGTTTTGCAGGAGTGCTGGATCCAGACAAAATAATTTTCTAGCTACCCCTTTTATTTGTTTGCTTTTAAATTTGCTTGCATTTAATACCTTATAGGCACTCTCTTTGTGAGGACAGTGCTAAACCTATTGAATACAGAATTGTATCTCAAGGCAAATCCATCTGACGAACTTCACCAATGCCCTTGTGGTATATTTTTTTTCTTTCACAAATTAAATTTAATAGTCACCCTAAACACTTTAAAAAAATATTGGTGCTGATTTTTGTTTTTTCCACAACTCATTTGGCTTTGCACAGGGGAACTTGATTAGACCCTGATCCAGCAAGCTGCTATGAGCAGGTCTGCTGGGGCTCCTTGTGGGTGCAAAGGGTTTGCTGCCCACCATAGCAGCTTGAGGGTTTGGAGGCCCTAGTCAGTTGTACTTAATCTGCTTCTCTTTTCTTGTTCTCATGCACTGGCAAAAAGCTGCAATGTTTGGGCTGAAAATGGTGCAGTGAGGATGTTTTTGTCTAAACAGCTGCATGTTTTTTTTAAATTACTATTATATTTTGTAAAGCCCTTTTTTTTAAAAGTGAAAAACTTAATTTGGGGGATATTCTTGACTGTATTTTCCCCCAAAGCCCATTAATTGAGTGTGTGTAATTAAAGGGTTAATAAGATTTGATCTTGCACAGCAGAGGTGTGGAGTGTTGCAAAAATAAATACACAATAAGAAGTAATAAGCAAGTTGAGTGTAGGAGAACTCAATCCTGTGTTAATGAGCTTTGCTGTGTACTCCCTAAGGGCCTAATCCAAGGCCCACTGAAATCAATAGGGAAACTTTTCATTAATTTCAGTGGTATCAAATTGGGCCAAGCTTTCCAAAGAGCTGAGCACCCAACGTGCACCCAGCAAGCTGAGCTTTTGAAAAACTGGCCCCGATTTCCTCCTGCTTAGACTGATGAGTGAAGATATATAAGGATGCCCATAGCTAAGTGCCTTGTTAGCATGATGAGGAACATGCTTAAACCCATCTGTCTTGAGACATGTCCAGTTTCCCACTACCATTTTTTGCCCCTTGTGAACGAGGAGTCTGACATGCTGCAGACTGAGGCAGAGTGCCTGACCTGATTTGCTCCTCCTTGTAGCTTTCACTTGCATGGGAGTGCATCAGCCTTGTACATCCTGCTGTGCAAGGGCTTTCAGGATCAATGCCAAAATGAATCATCATTGGTTCCCCATGAAATGTACTTGTCCATCTCTAGTGCAGTGACTTACTATTTGTTTTGTCTATGCTGTTTTATCCCATGCAGAGTTGACCTGTCGTGGGTGCAACATAACTAAAGAAGCTGCTGCAGGATGAAAAGATGGCAGCGCAGCTGCTTGCACCACCAGGCCCTGATAGTTTTAAACCTTTCACCCCAGAATCTCTGGCTAACATTGAAAAGCGTATTGCAGAGGAAAAGAAGAAGAAGCGTCCAAAGCAAGACAGCAGCCATCGGGATGACGATGACGACAGCAAACCAAAACCAAACAGTGACCTGGAGGCCGGGAAAAATTTGCCTTTCATCTATGGGGACATCCCGAAAGGTCTGGTTGCTGTACCACTGGAGGACTTTGACCCTTATTATTTGACCCAGAAAGTGAGTCTGCAGGAGAGATGTTACTAAAATCACCTTTTTCTTAAGGAATTGCAGGTTTGGATGATGGGAGCCATCTTGTGTTCCCAGCAGTGCTGGGTAATGGGGGTGAGGGGGAATGGAATGTTTATGCCAGGCTTGTGTTTTTTTTAAACTTACTGTTTTGTCTTTGTGTTTAACCAACATTGCTTTTGTCCTTCATGAAGCTTCAGAACAGTTATCCATCTTATCAAAGAGAAGGTTAAGAGGTGACTTGATCACAGTCTGTAAGTACCTATATGGGGAGGTTTCTGACAGAGGGCTCTTTAATCTCGCAGACAAAGCAGAATGAGATCCAATGAAGTAGATGAATTCAGGCTGTAAATAAAGTGCAGCTTTTTAACAGTGAGGATAATTAACCATTGGAACAAATTATCTAGGGATCTGGTGGACTTTCCATCACTTCAAGTCTTTAAATCAAGATTGATGTTTTCTCTAAAATATACACTTTAGATCAGTTACATGACATAGGCTTGATGCACGAATTACTAGATGAAACTCTGTGGCCTGTGTTATGCAGGAAGTCAGACTAGCTGGTCCTAATTGTCCTTTCTGCCCTTTAAAATCTATGGATATAATATTTGGTGAGTGGTCTGCTTCTCAGGTGGCTCTGAAAACTCACACCTGGGATGATGTTGGTACCTTACAGATTTCAAAGCAATGTGCGTTGTTGTTGTTGCAGTTAATCCAATGGCAGCTGCTACCCTAACACAGGACAGTAGAATTCATGCAGAAAGCTCTGTTGTCTCCATTAAAGATGGGTCTGCAAATGGTGGTGGAAGAGACTTTTTTTTCCCTTGGGGCTAGGGTTAGTTATTTGTATGGGATATAGTCAGCTGTTGATCTGAATGGAATGATGGGGCAGAATTGACACCCAAGAGGAAGAGGAGGAGGAATTCTTTAGATTGATTTAAAATAAAAAAAAAAGTCATAGGAATGAAAGTAAGAATGGGAAAAATGAGGGTTATAAATCAGGAGGTGCTTCCTGATGGTGAACTCTGTTAGGACATGGAGTAGTCTCCAAAGGGAAGGGGTTGATAACTGGGCAGTACATTAGTAACTGTACAGCAGAACATAGGTGCTGGCAGTAGGAATGCTGCCACTCCCCCTGGCTTGATGTGGTTTGCATCATATGCAGGGTTTACAGTTTGGCTTAGTGGCTTTCAGCACCCCCATTATATAAATTATTCCAGCATCCCTGCAGCAGTGAACTATCCTGTTCAGTGAAGGGGAGCATTGGCTTTCATGGGGGACTAGATAATTATAATACCAAACATCTTTTTTAGCTCTGACTTCTGAGACTTTCTTACATGGAGGTCAGAGCTTGGATAAACTGGGGGAATCTACTGGAAAGATGCAGGTTGGGATTCTGGTTTCACTTGGGAAGATGGAAATTTGACTGTTTATCACAACTGCTAGAGATAAATATTGGTCAGTGATTTTACACGAGTTTGGGGTGATCAACTGACTGTCATGTAAAATCAATAACTTATTATGAGCTACTTAATAAATATTTTATAGCTTTTGTCTTAGTGTCAGATCTTTCTTACCTGACTCATGTGAGTGGTCCTGTGAACATTAGCACACTACTCACATGAGAACGGTCAACTGGATTTGGCCCTTAAAAATTTGATACAGCTCATAATTTGTCTTGAATCTGCAATAGCAAGTTTAATGCTTGCTTCTGTGCCTCAGTTGCTAATAACAATACAAGCACTAGTGCAGAGCAGAATATGGTACTGGGAATATCTAGGTCCTCTCCACACTAGTGCTTGCATCAGTGCTAGTACTGATGTAGCTGCAGTGGTTCTGAGAGCCAGGCACTAAGTTTGTAAGTGTAGATGCAGCCCTTACAAAGTCTGCCTGAGAGTTCTGCTCCAGCCAGGTAAGTAAGATGTTCATAATCCATGGGAAATATTTCCATCTGATTGGATTATACACAGTGTAACCTCTTTTTGTGGTGTGGGAAGAATCCTTAAAATACATAATCCAGGTTTTCCTCCCAAGAGGTGGAGTGAAGAGAGGCTTCTGTCAAATAGGTTTGGTATGAAGATATGGAATCATGCATTTTAGGGGCTCTGTTAGTTATACCCTGGGCCTAGTGCAGTCATTTAATATGGGAAAAGTAGGTAAAAATGCTACTAAAAACCTGAAGAATGGGAGCATTTTGTATCAACTTTTCACTGGCATGAATGATTGCACAGTGTGCAGGCCAACAGAGAACTGATTCTAGGTCTTCAGGTGAGATAGAGGTGGGAAAGAGATGCATTGGAATTGTGGAGTAGTGAGTGAAAGTGTGATGTGGACTTCCACCCTTCAGAGCTTTGGGAAAAACCTTGCAAGCTGTCCAAGTACTTCCCCAGAGGAAGGAATTGCAGATGATCACCACAAAGAAAACATGTTTTAATAATCTTTTAAGGTGAGAAATATTTCAATGCTGCCTTTTCATTTAAAAGAATTAATAACTTTTTGTCTGGAAGTAAATCTGGAGATGTTCTGTCATATCCCCAAAAAGGAGCTGGGATTTCTGTGCATAGCCACATGCAAAGTTTCTGCAAACTCAGCATACATGCTGTGCAGAAAATGTGAACTCTTTGCAATGGGAACAGCTGCCGATGTTGGAGGGGAAGGTTCTAGATATCAGTGACAAGCTTTTACAGGCCAGCTGACCTCATACTTATTGCTCCGTACAAAGAACCACTCTCTCTTTCCATAAATACTAGAACAGCCTATTTTTTGGCTCTTCTGGTTTGCATCTACTTCAGCATATATAAGATTTAGACGTGTATCGTTTCTTCAAATAGCCAAAGACTCTAGAGTGTCCCACAGACAGTTTTTTAAAGTCCATTTTAAAAAAAGCCCTCTCAATCATCAGAAATTGCAGATCTGTTTGAACAGTGGGAAATTTGACCAGATTACATTCCCCTCCACTTCCCAGCATTTGCCAAACAGTTCTGGAACATGGATTTTTTCTTTTCATTCTAGGTACACAGCATACATAGGCACCACAGTGGATGGTTGCTTTTCCCTTGTGTTAGGAACAGCTGTAGCTAGTGGTAATCTTGATTACTGTCAGCATTCAACTGAGAATCTTAACTTCTCATTAACCAGTTGGCTAATAGTTATAGGCAAGGCACTGGGAGTCAGAGCTCCTAGGTTCTATTTCTAGATCTGTCAGTAGCATTTCTTGGCCAAATCACTTCACCTTTCTGTGCCCCAGATTTTCCATTGTAAAATAGGGATGATCATTCTTACTAGAACTGGGTGAATTATTTACTCACAACAACAATTTATTGGACCAATTAGTCCCTTTTTCCCACTCATGCAATAACCAGTGAAGATTTTGTCTGAACAAATTGCAGTTTCTGGGACTCTCCATAAACTGAGAACTGTGAGTTGTGTGTGATTGGCCACTGTGGAGGAATATGAAGTTTCCATTTTCTGAGTGGATGTTTTAAACAGAATACTTTTGTTTGTGTGTGCATACAGGGATGCAGGCAGGTAACATATTTCCAGACTGTCACAAGGATGAACACAAACTAATTTTAAGAGAAAACAAGTTTAAAAAGGGCAGTAGTATGATCAATCTGAATGGTTAATCAGAATTTGCAAATGCGTTTTCCCATTGCTTGGCCAACTTTATCACTTCCACCCACAGGGATGGGAGTGAAAAGTAATGACTCTTTTTGTGAAGAATTTGAAGATCATTGGAAGAGAGATGCTATAATAATGCACATGGTTATCTCTATCATGAGAGGAGGCACCAGGTCATTTAAATTGCATTGTCCCTGGTGCCCTTTCTTCTCCATCCTCCACTGGATTTTAGTCACAAGAGGGGAAATATTCCTTACCTAAAACTGTCTTGAAAATACCCTTTACTTTCCCTTTCCCATCCATGCTCTTGAGACACTAAACTCTGCCTCTATATCAAATGATGTCAACAGCTGAAATGAATGAGGAGAAACTGAAAGCTTCCCCACATGACAGTATGTCTCATGTATGTATCATTGTAGTCATGTTGGTCCCAGGATATTAGAGAGACAAGGTGGATATTGCCTTTAGAATGGAGCAGAATGTGGACAACATGGAACACCCCCAGAAGCACTGCAGGGGAGGAGGCAGAAAATCAGAAAAGGGAGACAGAAAGATTGTAAAGGAAAAAATGGTCTACCTGCTATGGATAGGCCCACTTTGTGTCTTCTGAGCTTCTCTGGGTGGCCTTACCTAATACATAGCTTGGGCTTCCCTTTAAGCTAGAAAAATGCCACCTGAGGGGAGGGTGTGTGGGAAAACATGGCTTAAAATTATATGAGGGGTGAGCAGGACCGGCGCTAGGGGTTTGAGTGCCCTAGGCGGATGGCAGTTTCCACCCCGCATGCTGGTCCTGCGGCTCTGGTGGAGCTGCCGCAGTGGTGCCTGCGGGTGGTCCACCAGGCCGCGGGAGCAGCTGACTGTCCACAGGCACGACTGCGGCAGCTCGACCGGAGCCGCCTGCTGCCCCCTCTGGCAAAACGGTGCCCACCATTTATTCTGGTGCCCTAGGCAATTGCCTAGGCTGCCTAAATGGTAGCGCCGGCCCTGGGGGTGAGATTTTGTGAACTCAGTTGCTTTTCAAGTTCCCAGTTCAGCAAGGTACTTCAGTACATGGCTAAGTAACTGAGTCATAAGCATCAACTCTGTGCATGCTCCAGGGCTGGTGCACCCACAGAAAAAAAATTATTGGGTGCTTAGCACCCATTGGCAGCCAGTCCACCTCCCCCTCCTGCCCAGTGCCACCCACCGGTGGCCCTGCCAATCAACTCCTCACCCTTCCTTCCAGAGCCTCCTGCCTGCCATGATCAGCTTCCTTGAGAAGAGGCAAGGCGGGGGGTAGAGCGGGAACAGAAAGAGGTGGGGCAGGGGTGGGGGCTTGGGAAAACAGGTTGGGTGGGGGCAGGGCCTGGGGCAGAGTGGCGGGTCGAACACCCCCGGGGCCCAGAGGAAGCCGACTTGTGAACTGAGTAGTCCCACTGAAGTCAGTGGGTGAAGTCCTGGCCCTGTTCAAGTCTACTCAGAGGGTTAACGTTAAGCACGTGCTGAAGTATCTTGCTGAAAAGGGGCCTAAGTTGCAAAACCCCAGAGTCTGAGTTGAGCCCAGGTCTAAGACCTTTCAGTGAATAATGGGATAATGGAAATGAGTTCAGATTCTGGAAAACTTATCCTGTTAACAGGGTCTGTGAGTTTCTCTCTCTCTCTCTTTTTTTTTTTTTTTAATTTGCCCCTCTCTCATGCCCCTTCTCCAATGCAAACTTTGGAGGCATTTAGCTATCACTTGAATGAATGGTTGGTTATGTTTTATTTATGCAATCTGTGTCCATCAAGTTTGGCTGGAGAGTTCTTATCAGATGATGGCTCTTTTGGAGGCCATGATGTCCTCTGTATTCGCACATTCCACAGGTGGTTTTTTAAAACTGAGCATGATGATCATGGCTTAGCTCTAAGGGACTGTGGACCTTGTAGGTCACTGACTGAGAATGAAGAAAAGAAATACAGATCCTGGTAATGTCTTTTCTATTTTTAAATACTTTAGTACTATCAGGATGCGGGGACCATATATGAACTTATGTAGATTGATGTCAGCAGGAGTTGTGGGTGCTCAGCAACTGTGAAGCCCAGCCCATGAATCGGGTGGCAAAACCTAATGTATCAGCTAAGGTCACCTGTGACTTGTAGGTGTGTACCTGAGGATCCTGCTAGTGTGCATGGACCATTAAAGTGATTTGCATCTGCATCAATTCACATGCCCTGTTGGAATGAAGCCATCCTGCCCAAAACTCACCATGAGTGAGTGTATGAAACTGGGAGGTAGTGAAGGGATATGTGAGATGATTCAGGGAGGCCTGTCCACCTGCAGCATGTGCTTCAAGGACCCTCCTCCCATGATCTCTTTGAATTCCTAAGTAATGTGTCTCATGCTGGTGAAGGCAGAAAAGACTTGAGGTGCTACTGCTGGGCTCTCCATGCCTTGCGGGGGATGCAGTGAAACATTCAGATGGGGAGATGTATGAAGCATAAGGTTTGGGCTGGTCCCCTGAGTTGCCAAAGAAGCATCCCTTCCCAGAGCTGTGGTGTTTAATGTGTTTCCCTGGGTCTCTCTGTCTGACCCACTTTAATTTGAGAAGCAGAATCCAGATCCTGGACCATTTGTCACTATCTTCTCATAATCACAGCAGAGGGAGGGAGACTGGTGCCCAGTTAACCTAGGCTGATCGCTTCTTCCCAGCCTGCTTTGGGAATGGGGCTGATGGGAGATGAGATCATATCTGCAATGTTTGGTGGGTGGGACAAAGGAAGAGTTGATCCATGTTTTACAGATGTGGGAATTGAGCTCTAGACAGATGAAGTACTGTATGCAGGGTTACACAGGGCATCTGTGTCAGAGCAGGGAATTGAACCCAGGTCTCCTGAGCTGCTGTTACTCAGTGTTGCTTTTATTTTCTTAAAATCTCTCTCGAAGCATTTCTTTGAAAAGGAAAATAATTCTAAAAATTCCATGAGTTTCTCCCTCTCATCTCAGCTCCTCCTCCTCCTCAGCTCCCCCCAGTTTAGAAGAAGCACAAAATGTGAGAGAAAATTTGTCCTTAACCCTTTCCGTGCTAAGCAACGGGCTATTGAGGAACAAAGGGGCAAATGCTATGCCTGGAAAATGAGCTGTCTGATATATACAGGAACCACATCATTCAGAGCCAAAAAAGTCTTTAGAAGAACTCTTTGTAGAAATGTAGGGCTGGAAGGGACTTCAAGAAACAGGACCAAGTAAACCTAGACCATCCCTGACAGTTGTTTGTCCAGCCTGTTCTTAAAAACCTCCAGTGATAGGGATTCCACAGCCTCTCTTGGAAGCCTATTCTAGTGCTTAACTATCCTTAGAGTTAGAAAGTTTTTCCTAATATCTAACCTAAATCTCCCAGGGTGGTGTCATGTGCAGATTTTATAAGTATACTCTTCACTCCATTATCCAGGTTGTTAATGAAAACGTTGAATAGTACCAGACGTAGGACAGACTCTTGCTGAATCTCACTAGATACATCCTCCCAAGCTGATAGCGAGCCATTGATAACTACTGCCTGAGTATAGTCTTTCAACCAATTATGCACTCATCTTATAGTAATTTCATCTGGATCATATTCCCTTAGTTTGCTCATGAGAATGCCATGTGGGACTGTGTCAAAAGCCTCAAAAGACCCTTGCATTTTCTTTTCACTTACTGTATCTTTCCCTAGCCTGTAGGGTGTCAAATTTCCTCTTAGTGCACATTTCTTGATAGACTTTTTTGAATACAGATGTGGGAGAAATACTTACACAGGCTTTGCCACCAGAAGGACAGCCCTTATCAATCACTCTTGGTAAAACTTGACAGTAAGGCCAACCACTCTATTGTTACCCACGGGAATGCAGTTCCATGGGTTCTCCACACTCTTCATTAAACCTTTCTTTTTCCCCTAAATCCTGTCTACCTGCACTTGTCCTGCTTTTGCAGTCCATGCTAGGAGTGCTTAGTTTAGAATCTACATAAGACTAAAGTAATTTAAACCTGCATGTAACTGGAATTATTTTTTACCATTTTATTAATCTTATCTGTGCACTGTAATATAACACCTATCATGGGCTGTACTGCAAATTGCTAAATAAATTATTTTAAAACAATGTTTCCTAACGAAACCTGTTACTATGGTACCATTACTTTTAAATCAGAAATGTCCAATTTTTTCCCATATAATATAGTTTTCATCCTAAACATAAAATAATTAAAATGGATGGTTCCTTTTAAACCTCAAAAAATGAACAGCTGAGATTTTTGGGCAGTCAGTTCTTCCATAAGGTACCTCTGTGCACAATGCTTTTCTCCAGATGATTCTTGCTTCTGAGCTTCACCTCTGCAGGTCTTGAGGCAATGAATATTATGGCTTAAAAGATGTAAAGATGTTTCTTGGAATGGAACCAGAAACAACTTTAAGTACATGCAGCCATTTTGAAATTGATAAGTTCTAAGAAGTCAGCACTATTAAAAAAAAAAATCAGACTAGTTTTTAAATTACCAAACACGTTTTGGCTTTTCTTTCCTTCACCCTACTCACTGCACCATCTGGAGACTTACCTAAGAGTTCACCAGGGACCCTGTTAGAGCTAGTAAATTACAGTAGGGCACCTGGAATCATAAGTGTAGACTACCCAGTGACCAGGGTTTATTATTATTGATTTATTTATTATTAATTATTTGTATCATTGGTGTACCTGGAGGTCCCATTGTTCTGGGCACTGTGCAGGCGCACAATAAAGCAGAGTCCCTGGCTCAGAGGTTTACAATCTAAATAGACAAATGGAAGGAAAAAAGAGGGAATGTGACTTCTCCAAGGTCACAGAGCAGATCATTCCCCCGGTAGGGATAGAACCAAGATCTCTCAACTTCCAGTCCAGGGCCCTAGTCATCATGTCCTCCCTTGCCCATACTGCATTTGATACCTATTGGCTTGGTCCTTTATGTCATTTACTCCACCTCCTGCATCATTTTCTCCACCCCCTGCATCAAGCTGCAAAGGTTATATTAAAGGAGGTGTGGGAAAATTCTTTAAAAAAACTAGAATCTCATATATTTGAGGTTTTTCATTTTGTGTGTGAAAATAGGGTTGGTTTGTTTATTTATGATCAAAAATAGAAATTGCCTGTGCTGGGGTGTCTGCCCCTCATAAGGCCTGTCTAGGTGCAAAGGGCCAAGGGTGATAGTTGGCACCTGGAGGAGGGTCAGGGCTGATGAAGCCAGCTGGGGGAGGCACAAAGAGAGGCAGTTGGTGGTAAGGGGTGGTGTGGTGGTAAGGTTTGCAGTTATTCTCTGGGTTTAGTGAGGGAAAGGAGAAAACCCAGTGCCTGGAGCTGGCCCTGAGGGAATGGCTTGCCCACAGAAAAATATAGAAGGAGCCTTGTAGAGGCAAAGTTGGAAGCAGCTCAGGGACGTAGCAGCAAAGGTTGAGACAGAGCAGACCTTGGCTACTGGTTGTAGGGTCCCTGGGCTGGAACCTAGAGCAGGGTGCAGGCCTGGGTTCCCCTACCAGCCACTGGGGCAGTGGAGAAAAAGACTGCTGGGACAGTCATCCAATGGGATTTCGAAACCCTGGAAGGAGATGACTATAGTGACCTGGCTGTAAGGCCAAGACATGAAGAGGGAGCACCCTGAGTCTCGGAAGAGAGAGAGACAAACAACAGAACAAGTGACTGAAGGAGGGGATGCCAGAGGAGTGGCGAGCTAATCCTCAGGTGAGCCGCAAAGAAGTGTGCCAGCGGTGAGTAGTGAAACCCATAATACTGCCCCCCCCCATACCTTTATGGCTTTTTTCCATTTTTCAATCCAGATTTTGTAGTTGAGGGGTTCACAAAAGAAATACAAGTGCAAAAACGAAACTAAGAAACTCACTTGCCTCCTGCTAAAAATACCCGCCCCAGGTTAGCAGATACAAATCAACCCTGGCAGGATCAATCCTATTCGAAAGAAAATGTACATTTACACTCAAATTACTCCATTGTGTTGGCACGTTATTGATTGGGGGGGTGAGGGAATCGAGTTACATAGTTACCCAGCAAGAGTTAGAGGAGCATGTGTGTGGTAGGGAGGGCAAGTAGGAAGATCAGGACCACGACCTGGGGACTAAACCACAATCCAGTTTTATTTTTCCCTTTTAACTAGTTTACTGCTCTATGGTCTAATTTAGCCAAAGGAGCTAAAGCATTTTGTTGCACTAGTGAAATGGCGAATTAGAATAATAGAATTATATAATATTAGGGTTGGAAGAGACCTCAGGAGATATCTAATCCAATCCCCTGCTCAAGGCAGGACCAACACCAACTAAATCATCCCAGCCAGGGGTTTGTCGATCCGGGTCTTAAAAACCTCTAATGATGGAGATTCCACCACCTCCCTAGGTAGCCCATTCCAGTGCTTCACCAGCCTCCTAGTGAAATAGTGTTTCCTAATATCCAACCTAGACCTGCCCCACTGCAACTTGAGACCATTGCTTCTTGTTTTGTCATCTGCCACCACTGAGAACAGCCGAGCGTCATCCTCTTTGGAACCCCCCTTCAGATAGTTGAAGGCTGCTATCAACTCCCCCATCACTCTTCTCTTCTGCAGACTAAATAAGCCCAGTTCCCCTCAGCCTCTCCTTGTAAATCATGTACCACAGCCCCCAAATCATTTTTGTTGCCCTCCGCTGGAGTCTCTCAACATCCCTTCTGTAGTGGAGGGACAAAAACTGGACATAATACTCCAGGTGTGGCCTCACCAGTGCTGAATAGAAGAGAATAATCACTTCCCTTGATCTGCTGGCAATGCTCCTACTAATGCAGCCCAATATGCCGTTGGCCTTCTTGGCAACAAGGACACACTGCTGACTCATATCCAGCTTGTCGTGCACTGTAATCCCCAAGTCCTTTTCTGCAGAACTGTTGCTTAGCCAGTTAGTCCCCAGCCTGTAATGGTGCATGAGATTCTTCCTTCCTAAGTGCAGGACTCTGCACTTGTCCTTGTTGAACCTCATCAGATTTCTTCTGGCCCAGTTCTCCAATTTGTCTAGGTCACTCTGGATCCTATCCCCACCCTCCAGCATATCTACCTCTCCCCCCAGTTTAGTGTCATCTGCGAACTTGCTGAGGCTGCAGTTCATCCCATCATCCAGATCATTAATAATTCCTTAAGAAAAATTCTTGCTGGGAAACATTATCTGTCTTGGCAGAGGGCTCTTGTGGATTCTGTTGTGTTGGGCTCCATGAGGCTAAGGGGTGGGCCAAAGGGTGGGTTAAATACTGAAGTGTGTGTGTTTAGGGGGTTTTAGGCAGTTTATAGGCCTTGTGCTGGCCATCCGTGGGGGATGAGTTTCATTCTAATGCATGGGTTCTGCTGCATTTGGTCTGTAATATACCATAAGAAAGCTTTCCTGATGCTGTAAGAGGATATGGTGCATTAGAATTTTAACTTTTCAGTGCATATAGACTGTTCCCTTTGTTTCACTTGAGTGGGAGGGACCAGTGTGTTTTGCTATTGAAGAATCAGTGTTCTAGACTCACCTCTCCAGTTGTACACACGTGAGTCTCACAGAGATGGTTTGTATGTGGTCTGCAGCCCATAGATATATTTTACATTATTTGTGTTGCATTGTCCGCTTTTCAGGTGATGGGTTATCCTAGATTGTTCCCCGTTAGAATGCTGTGTACATGTGAATCATGACTGACAATAAACACTCTTAAGGGAGAGGCCAGAACAAAACCGCCATGGACTCCTGAACATCCGAATTCTGCAGCTTAGGCTCCTTGCCAGTGGTTAAAAATGTTCATCTGTTTAACCTGGCTCCAAGGACACTTGACAAGGGACAATAGCTGTACTTTCCTGGGTGCATTGCAAGGTGGTCTGAGGCCAAGGGGCAGGGGCCATGTGGTTCATCTGGGAGAGAAATCTACTTAATCCAAGAATCCTGGGGGGATTGCTGAAGAATCTTAACTTTGCTTTAGGCAGGTTTAAATGAAACAAACAAACTGTCCCTTCTTGTGACAGAGACAGTGTAAACTGGTGCACTGTTACTTTCCTGAGCTGGAAAAACAATCTGGTAAGTGATGCACGCTGTGGGATCATAGATCCAGATTTGCCTAAGGCTGAGCTTGAGTTAAATTGTACAACCCTGTTTTATGTGGTCCCCACATGTTGCTTGATTAACAGTCTCCTGGAAACATTTCCCTCTTCTTTCTTTCCCTGGATTGTACTGTGCTTCCTTCTAGGCTCTAATTTCTAGCTTGTATTTGGCTTGCACCGTTGAGTACAACTCACTGTTGGTAGAGTGAACAGTACAGCCTATTAACCAATAATGCTAAACTCAAGTGCCTTTACGTTGTTTTTCTCTCTATTCTTCATCTGCTGCCACCCAGCTTAATTATGAGACAGAAGGAAATTTAAATAATTTGGAAATAATTTCCCTCAGTCAGGAGTGTGTGCATCTAAGGTAAATTTAGCATTTAGTATCGGTCACTGTCAGAGATGAAATACGGGATTTAGATGGGTTTTTGGTCTGATTTGATACAGTGATTCCTATATTAGTCATACTGATCCATTGTAGACCTTACGTTTTCTCTCTCTCACTGGAGTTGTATCCATTCACAAACATCCTTAATGTCCTTTCCTTCAGTCTGTTGTTCATCTGTTTTAGTAATTTTGTCTCCTTTCACTACTGCACCATACTTTCTGGAGTCTGACTTTTTGTGACTCAATCACTCACACTGTGGCCTCAAATGACATTGAAATCAAAATAAATTATGACCCACTTGCTTTTTTTCTCTCCTCCCTCCACTTCCACTTATCTACCAAGGCAATAACATCTTAAAAGAATATTAGGAAGGCTGTGGCATGTGATCCTTTGCTTGGCGAGTCCCTGTGGACTGCTTCTCACGTAATTATACATTTCTGAATGTGTTGTAATCTTGTTCCCAATCAGTGCTTCCAATATCTTCCCCCCACAACTGAGGTCAGACTAGCAGCTTCTCTTTTGAAGTTGGCAAGATCCTCCCTTTCTTCATTGTTAATTATTGGAGCTTTCTAGTTTTCTGTGTAAATCTTACCCTTATGGCTTTCCTCTGTCCTACTTCCTGCAGGATTTGAGTATACAATTCCCCTAGGCCTGGAGCCTTATCAACTGTGAATAGTCTGAACTGCTGCCTCACCTGCTCCAGGACAATGGGGAACATCTCCAACTTCTTGGCAGCTCATAATTGTCACTGCCTACACAGATTCCCAATGTAGATGTGAACAAGTCTGTTTAGACCGGAGAGTTTTTATTGTATTTGGAGGGAGGGTCTTTGTGCTAGTGTATCAGAGTAAAATTGTTCACATATGCTGGGCCTTACCCAACTCCTGCTGAAGCCAATGATAATCTTGTCGTCAACATACAGAAGTTGGACTGGTTTAACTCTCTTATTTTAGTGGTTGCCACGTGTGCACATGCTCCATTGATGGCTCTCTGGACTTTGAACTCAATGCAATTCATAACTGCAGCGCTTCTGAATCACCTGGAGTTAAAGTAGTTTAGTGGCAGTTTGAACACTTCCTACTTCCAATTTAACTGATCCAGTGCAAGTAATCCTTCTACTGCTGCCTTAAAGTGCACCAGTCACTCCAGAACTGACCTGTCTGTTCACCTTTCTGAGCTTCACCTCTTCAGGGTCATTTGGGCTGGAAGTCACCCACTACCTCATAGCACTGGAGAAGCCCTGAGGACCTATGTGTCAGCCACTTTTATGGTGAGCAGATGCCACTACTCAGACAATACAGAAACTCATTACAAACCCAATAACACATTGAGACATAGTACGTCTGGAATAATGAGCAAAGCATTGGGAGTTAGGAATTCTGAAGTTCTAATCCTGGATCTGCAATGGATTTGTGGTATAGCTTTGGGAAGTAACTTTACATCTCTGTGCGTCACCTTTTTTCCCCATCTGTAAAATTGATAATAATTCTTTTCCCTCAAAGAGAAAGAAGGAGTATTTTAATAAGGTGGAGAAAATAAAATATCCCTTCAAAAAAGGCATCCAATGGCCAATGATGCTCCATAGTCTCTCTTCTGTGAGCTTCAGGCCAAACTGTAGCCTTCCATTTGCAGATAACGTGTAGTGGTTTCTTCTAAGGGGATGTTGTCTGGTTAAAGTCTGTGACTGTGTGTGTGTGAGAGAGAGAAATCCATATTGCTCCTTAGATTACTCAGACTCAACATTTAAAAAAAAATCTAGGCCAGGGTGGACAAACTTAAGGGCCACATCTGGGAATAGAAATTGTATAGCGGGCCGTGAATGCTCACAAAATTGGGGTTGGGGTGCCGTAGGGGGTGAGGGCATTGGTTGGGGGTGTGGGCTTCAGGGTGGGGCCAGAAATGAGGAGTTCAGTGTGCGGGAGGGGGTTCCAGGCTGTGGCGGGGGTTAGGGCTCCGGCTGGGGATGCAGGCTCTGGAGTGGGGCTGGGGATGAGGGGATTGGGGTGCAGGAGGTTTGAGGAGTTTGGAGGGAGAGAAGGGGATCAGGGCTGGGGCAGTGGGTTGGGGCACGGGGAGAAGCTCAGGGGTGCAGGCTCCAGGTGGTGCTTACCTCAAGCAGCTCCCAGAAGCAGTTGCAATATCCCAGCTATGGCTCCTATGCGGAGCCATGGCCAGGCGGCTTTGCAGTTCCCATTGGCCGCGGTTCCCAGCCAATGGGAGCTGTGGAGGTGGCACTTGGGGTGGGGACAGCATCCAGAGCGGAGCCCAGGCAGCCCCTATATATAGGTGTTGTAGTGGGGCCATGCTGCTGCTTCTGGAAGCAGTGTGGAGCGGCCCCCGACCTTGTTCCCCGGCTGGAGTGCCTTTCTGGGAGCCGTGTGGAGTGGCCCTATACTCCGCTCCCCAGCGGGAGCTCGAGGGCCATCTTAAAATGGCTCGTGGGCCGTCGTTTGCCCACCCCGATCTAGGCCCAGATCTACAGCAATAACCAATGAGTACTCAGCAAATCTGTGGAGGGAGAAAGCAGGCACTACACTGCTGTGTGGAGACTCAACATGGATCCTGTTGATTCCACTGGCTTTTCTGTAATTGGGCTCATTAAAGGGCCCTCTGAGGGACGGGGCTGTTGCATTCAGTGTATCCCATGTTAATGTTACATTGCAGATACCTTTGTAAAGCAACCTTGTCTAGATATGAAGCCGGTAAACAGCAGGCATGAAAGCTTCCTGCAGGTTGGACAGCTCAAACAGTTCAGCCTATTTTTTTTATCGTGGTGGTGGTGGGGAATTGTATGGCTTTTGTGCTGCACGGAGACCTCTGGTGATGGGAATCCTCCATGCACAGAAGAGCAATAGCATGGGCAGTGGCACTAAAAGGTTCTCTCTACTGCGTGGTCAGCATGCGGGAACTTAGGCCCAGCAGAACCACCATCTTCTCATAGCCCTGTTTCCCTGGCTTCTCTGCTGAGGTGTTAACAAGAGGGCCAGTTGGGGTTTATCTGTTTGTCATAACTCATTACCACAGGTGATTCCCCCCCCCCCTTGTGTTTGTTTAATCAGAAATACCCCCTTATATATATGCTGCTTGTTCTGTAAACCTTTTAGCTGTGGAGTTGGTTCCTTCCTAGCTGATTGTGCAAGAGAGACTTTCTTGAGTGGCCAATAGCTAATTTTGAATTGAGTAAAACAAAGGTCCCTGAGTCCTGACAGTTCTTGCTTGATGCTGGCTGTAATCACATTGCTGCCTTTTAACGTGTCACTCTTGCTCTGTCTGCTGTTGTGATGAAAGGGGCAAGCAATGTAGCTCCTGAATGTTCTCACCCACATTCACTGGACTGATGGGTAGTGCATCTTCCGTAGTTGTAATGAGAGATTTTTTTCCCTTTGCAGGGGAGGGGCATGCTTTATATACTTGGATGTGCCTGGATTGTAATTTTTTATAGCTTCTGTAGTTGTCAAATCAACTGTTGGGCTTTGTTCAAGGGAGCAGAGCTTGGGAAATAAGGTATTCACAACTCTAGGTGGGACGAGGGGGGTCGTGTGTGAGGGGGAGGAGAGGGATCAATCTGACAAGGGAGGCCCTACGTGTGGGGGGACGGGAGTGTGTGTCTGAGGGAGGCCACGTGTACTCTCTGGTGGGGGCATGGGGCAAGGGAAGGATCGGTTTGACTAGGGAGGTGATGCAGGTTCTCTCTCTCTGGTGGGATGCAGGGTCTGTCTGATGAGGGAGGGCACAAAGGCTCTGATAGGTTGTTGAAATGGATGATTTGTATTTTGGGAGGTGAGGTCTGAGTAGGAAAAACCTGTTTTGCCCAGTGGGTATTTACTTACCTAGTTTATTACACAGCTTGTGTAAGAGCAAGGAGAGAAGCCCTGCCTGGCACTTCCCTGTACGTTTTCACATTTCTAACGGGGGAGGAGGAGGCGATGGAAATACATGGTCATAGTTCAAGTGTGTGCAGCATTATGCAGTATGCTCAGCGCTCTCGGGGAGCAGCATGCACGTCTGTGCTGGACACCTGGCTCTGCTCAGTTCTGCCAGGGTTGAGCTTCAGGATATTGTTTTTTCTGCTTATGTCGCTTTTTCCTCCTCCTTTGCAGATGATGAAGTGTGCCCTTGCCACAAACTGATGCAGGGTGGCAATGTAATTAGCAGAACTGGGAGAGTCACAGATCTATAAAAGCATCTGAAGAAGTGGGTATTCACCCACGAAAGCTCATGCTCCAAAATGTCTATTAGTCTATAAGGTGCCACAGGATTCTTTGCTGCTTTTACAGTTCCAGACTAACACGGCTACCCCTCTGATACTTCACAGATCTATGAAGCCCTTTGTCTGCCATATTTGAGATGTAGGATAGTCTTAGATTAAGGTGCTGAACTAGGACTTGAGGTCTGGGTTCAGCTCTGGCTCTGCGACTGACTTCCTGCATGACCTTTGACAAGTCACTTAATCTCTGGGCCTGGGTCCCTCCCCCTTCGTAAGCCGGGGATAGTAATACTTCTTTTCTCCCACTCTGTCTGTCTTGGCTGTTTCGATTGTAAACTCTTGGGGCCAGGGAGACTCTCTCTTCTGTTTATACAGTGCTTGGCACAAGGGGCTCTGATCTTTGTTCAGCCTCTAGATGGTACCATAAAACCAATAATAATGATACTCTGGCATGAGGTGGGGGACTTCTTAAACACTAATCTTTTTACAAACACCAGAAAATGTAATTCTTGTGTGACTTTTAAATTCTTGCCCTGAAAGTTGTCCTGTTTTTTCCTGTACATATGTTTCATACTTTGATATTTCATGCATTAACTCTCTCTCTCTCTCTCTCTCTTTCTCTGCAGACCTTTGTAGTACTAAACAGAGGGAAAACACTCTTCCGATTTAGTGCCACACCTGCCTTGTACATTTTAACTCCTTTTAATCTGCTTAGGAGAATAGCTATTAAAATTTTGATACATTCATATCCTTTTTTATTAATAATTGACTGCTGTGCTGCTGATGTTTTACTGCTCGAAAAAATCAATGACTTGTCTTACTACTTGGTTCAAAACTTATTTATGTAGTACACAGTCAACACTCGGCGAGGTCAGTGAAGGGGATCTCAATGGATTGGGCTCCAAGTTTATACATTAGTAATTATTTTGTTTATGAATAAGTAATTATAGTTCCTATAGGCCTGGCATATCCAGTAACATTTCATTTACAAAGATCCACACTATACTGTGTATATGCACATCCATTCTTCCAGTACCCAAGAACCACTAAATACGGGAACAGAAGTAGTCTACGGCTATGCTCCACAAGAGAAGTAAAGGTTTATCTAGCTGGTGAAACCATTAAACAAACTATGAGCCAGAGATGCAGCCAATGGTGCTTTACTTAGAGATGAATAGGAACATAATTATAAGTCTGTTGGTGTCTCTCAAACTTCCCTCTATGGGCAGGTTTATTCCATAATGATCCACTTTCTCTGAAGCCTCTGATGCTTGTGTTGTAAGAGAGAACTTACTGGATGAGATGGGTCTTTCCAGTCTGGCAAATCATAGTTTTCTACTCTGCAAAGTGACTGTAAAATAGACCTTGTGGAGTCCCAGGTCTGTGGTATCTCAAAAGCTTCCATATCAGTTTGGCTTGGCTTGCTGATAAAATGTGTGTTTTCCAGCTGCTAGTGCTGGAAACTTGATCTGTGAGTTGAACTGTGTTCTTTCTAGGTTATGTCTTGTTGCTTGTAAGTGTAGCTCTCACAGATGGGCTGAGGTGCAATTGAGGGGTACACATCTGACCATTTTGAAGCAAAGATTTTGCAGGTGAAACTGAAGCCTGATCCGAAGCTGATGAAAACACTTCCCAGTGGCTTTGGATCAGGCTCTTGGTTAACAATTCTGTTGATGCCTGAGTCAAAATAGAATCTGTCTCTATCTGCTGCAGCTGTGTTGCTCCTGAATCACTCTTAACAGTAAAGAGTAATGAATACATGCTTCTTTTTGTCTTCAGACCCTCCATATGACTCTGAATACAAAAAAGGATCAGACTATTAGTAAGAAGGTGTCTGTTTACACATTTACTTTTGATGGTATCTGCATTTTAAAAATACACAAAATGCATTTACATATAAATATAAAATATGTTCACATCTGGGAAGAATCAAACAAAAATCCTGAGAAGTTATAAATAATAAAACATATTTACAAAATAAATTATCAAATTTGTTTGTCTCTAAAATATTCTTATCTATCTATCTGTCTGTCTAGGACTGGCAGTTTGGAAACAGAGAGAGAGAGAAAAGTTACGTTTCAGTTTGATAAAGCTGTAATCATAATCATAACAATAAGCTATGCTTCTTCTTGATTTCAGTTCCCTTGAATATAACATATGCATCTAGCACCAGGTAACCCTTTACTTTTAAGAAGAAATTATGTACGAAGGAATCTTTAGAAAATATAAGGCCTTGACATATTGACATTGCAAATGGAATTCTTGTGGTTATTTTTAGATTCTGTCCAGTAGGCTGTAAATCCTAGAAGGGTCCTGGTAAAATTATTACAGGGTAGAAGTCTCAAAAATGCATCAGCATTTGAAATCAAGGCATAACTCTGTCCCCTCTGAAGACAATGGGAGTTTTCCTGTTGACTTCAGTGGAAGCAGAATTAAGTTAATGCTGACCATTTCTGAAAATCCCAACCTGCGTGTATAAGGAGTTCATGTTACTTTTGGCAATTGGTCATTTCAGTGGATGTTAAGAGTGGGTTGCAAGTTGTCTGAACTACGTTATACAAGATGGGGTTTGAAAGGGCCAATGTCATGATCCTTTAGTTTAAGAGCCATAGGGATTCCCCCCCCCCAATTTCTTGTTGTATGAAAACCATGTGCTGCCTATGAAAAAAACACCTTTCATTTTTTGAGTAACACATTTGAGACTTGTTCACTTTTTGCTCATGCAAGTGATCACCCCTGCAAGAGTGAGCAATCATATCAGGGGACTCATGCCAATGGATTGGACAGCTGGTCACTTGATGGCAGCAACTGGTGCAAGGTGGGTGCACCTGCCTCCTTCAGCTGAATGCACAAAATTGCGGGGGGGAAGGGTGGGAATGAAAATTTGTCTCCTAAGATGCTAGACTCTACCTGTCCAGTAGGATTCACTTTGCAGTTATGCATATCATATCAAATGCACCCCATGTTTCATGCAGTTGGGAAAACCCCCAAACTGAAATCCTAGCCAGGTTTCTGACTAACAAGTGATGTAATACGATGCTGCTCATTCATTTCATTTACCAGCAGATTGTGTTGCTATTCCTGGATGTAGATGAAATTGTCTGGGGGGATGTTTCACTTAAAGGATGAATGTAAATTGTTATGAAGTAGGAGGTAGGGACTCTCTCTTTTATTTATAGGAGCGTGTGGGTGAGTTTCTCTGGCCTGCAACGTGCAGGAGGTCCAACTAGATCAGGGGTGGCCAACCTGAGCCTGAGAAGGAGCCAGAATTTACCAATGTACATTGCCAAAGAGCCACAGTAATACATCAGCAGCCCCTCATCAGCTACCCCTCTGCTCTCAGAGACTCCAACCCCTCCCAGCCCTGTCGATCAGCACCTCCCCCTCCCCACCGCACCTCCTGATCAGCTGTTTTGTGGCATGCAGGAGGGGGATGAGCAAGGACACAGCAGGCTCAGGGAGGGTGCGGGAAGGGGTGGAATGGGGCTGGGGCCTGGGACGGAACTGGAGGTTGAGCAGTGAGCACCCCCTGGCACACTGGAAAGTTGGGGCCTGTAGCTCCAGTCCTGGAGTTGGTGCCTATAGAAGGAGCTGCATAGTAAGTTCTGAAGAGCCGCATGTGGCTCTGGAGCCCCAGGTTGGCCACCCCTGAACTAGATGATCATGATGGTCTCTGCTGACCTTAGTCTGAGTCTATTCATGCACCTGATTTTTTTTCAATGTACATTACAATTCTATGGCCTTCATGATTAGTTCTACGCAGTAAAATGTCTGATGTTAAAGAGATGAGACAGTATTTTTGTTTTCCTTGTTTGGTTGCAGAATATGAGTAGGAAGCACGTGTGCACTTTCCTCTGTTCAATGCCTGGAGGCAGGACAGAACTGTGTTAACTTGTCATAAATATTAACTAATGTGAAAATTCTGTGTTCCCTGTGTGTGTGTGCAATGCCCTTTGGAGAGTGATATTTCTCAGTTCACTGTCGCTGTGTCCCTCATGCAGTTGTTTGCACAAGTGTAAACTGGATATAAATTGCTACCAAATCAGAATGCAGTGGAGAATCAGCCCCATAGTGTCCAAAAGATCAGAGAATTGTGGGGAAACCAATGAGATGGTTAAATGGAAAAAAATTATATGCAAAAATGTCTTTTCTCCATCTCCTGTGCTGGATGTTGTCTTGGCTCTTGTCCTATCTCACTGATAGTGAATAGATCACTGGCTGGAAATTATTCTAATTAGAATTGTCTCTATATTGGAGTGAATTTTACAAAGATGTAAATAGCCAATTTAGCATGTCCCTTTGTTCCTTGACTTCACTCTACATTATTTAGCATGATCATTATGTGCACTATTTTGACCAACTGTGTATTCATGACTTTTAGTAACCCACCTGAATGGTCGAAGAATGTGGAGTAAGTAGCATTTTTTTGTATCTTTCTCTTTTTAAATAATTCAAAGTTTTTTCCTTAAATTCTTGCAGAATTTTGTTTCATTTATTCAGTAAGCCTGCTCTTGCTCCCATTTAAGTCAGTGGGAGTAGGATAGGGGTTGTTGGGTTAATATAACCCCTTGATTTGTTAAGTTAATATATTTGAAGAGATTTTTTCGTGACTGAAATTATATTTTTACTACATTGTTCTTAGCAGAGTTCTGTTTTTGACTTCCCTTTCAACAGGTACACATTCACTGGTATTTATACATTTGAATCACTTGTGAAAATTATTGCAAGAGGTTTCTGCATAGATGGTTTTACTTTCCTTCGTGATCCATGGAACTGGCTAGATTTCAGTGTCATCATGATGGCGTAAGTTGCATTTTCAGGTTATTCCTGTTACCAATTCCATCTGTACATGAAATGTGGAAGGGGGTTGAATCTTCGTGTGAGACAGGTGCATAGGAAAAAAGGAAAAGCTAAGGAAATCTTAAAGTGGTCACCAAAAAGATCAAAGGCTAGACTCTGGCTTTTATTTTCAGTGCAGTTCTGAGATAGAGAGAGCTAAATGCAACTCCACTAAAATTAGTGGAGCTGCATCTGCTTACAACGGCTTTGCCTTGGACATGTTTGGAGCAAATCACCGCTTTCTGAATATGCACCTATGGCAGCGGTGCCCCAACTTTTCCTGTTGCGTTTCCCCTCTCCCCCCACCAGTAATGGAATCTGTTTGTGCCCGCACTCCATTTCTGCACAGCCAAGGCTTCCTGAGCAGAGATGCTTGGGCTGAAGGCAGAGCTGGGGATGGGGGAGGAGCTGGGGCTAGGACTGGAGTTGGCCTGAGGGTGGAGAAGGAATGAGGGCAGAGCTGGGGTGGAGTGGAGCGAAGCTGCGGCTAGGGACAGAGCAAGGCTGGGTGACGCTCGCTCCCTGCCTCCCTCCCTTGGACCGGGGACCCATTGTGCGCCCACTAAAGTTCCTCTGCACGCCCCCTGGGTGGCGCACCCCACAGTTTGGGGCCCTATGGTGAGGTAGGGTTTTGTAATTAGTGCCCAACATTCTAGCTTTATCTCTACGCCAGAGAGTTGGCATGTTCTGGTAAGCTGAGCACGGGGATGGGAACTAGGAATTTCTAAATCCCTGCTCCACCACTGACTCCCTCCGTGGCTTTGGTTTGCATGTTAGGATTTCTTGGGCAGCATCTTGGATACTTTTGGGTTAATAGATAGATATTAACCTTTTGCGGCTAAAGATTCAGAATCCCAAAAAAGGAAGTTTACCATACAGTATTTTATTTTGTCTAGCTCATTCTTTTTCCCTTTTGCTGAATCAACTTATTTTCCAAGTCTAATAAGCAGTGAGGTGCCAAGGTGTCTTACAGCAGGTAGACCACTAAATTCATTTTCCTAATTAGAGATGAATTCTAAACATTTGATGCTCTGTAGGTTATAAAAATATGTTTCAACTCTTGGCCTGTTCTAACGCACTCTTACAACTCCAGCTATTGTCAGTGGAAATATGTCATTGACAATCTGACCAACGCCTGGGAGAGGAATAATTTTTTCCCTTCCATATTTGCTTTGACACATTTTACACCTGTCCAGGGCCAACACTGGCTACTGAAATCAGAAAGATCATTGATGAAGACTTGAGGGTCTGATTTTCAAGGGTCTGGGGGACTTGCATTTCGCTGGAGTTGTGGGTGCTCTGCTTTTCTGAAATATTGGGCCCCAGTGTTGACTGACTGCAGATGTTTGGGGCACTGGGTTTTTTGGGTGCCAGCACTTTCACTAGTTGTCCTTTCTATGTATTGTTGACTAAAAGATGCATTGTTCAAGAAATGCAAATGAGGCCTTAAATTCAACTAGTCAGCGCCTGAGATTTTCATAGGCACCTAAAGGAGTAAGGTTCCCAATTCCCAATCAATTGCAACTAACGCCTCTAACTCCTTTTGAAAATCTCATCCAATATCATTTGTTGTGCAGCTGGATGGTAAGTTAACAAGCAAGGCAATGTTAACATCGAAAAGACTGTCAGGCTCTCAAAAGCATCAGTACCAAGCATTGTGGGCTCACTCATGTTATAGCCATACAATCACCTTACCATCAGTGGGGTTGTACTGCTGTCATATCAGGAGGATTTGTCCCCAATTCACCAAGGCTTATAGATCATTTAAATCCCACTCATGAGGTTTAGGTGATGTCTAGCTAGTTCTGCACACTGGTCAATTTGACCCGGAGTGCCTGGAAAGCTACGAAATGCCAGACTTTCCCAAAACAGCAGAATTATTTTCAGAGGCAGTTTGTTTAGTGGTTACAATAGGGGACCTGGGAGCCAGGACTCTTGGGTTCTATTCCTGGCTTTGATACTGATTCAGTTAGCCTCTCTGTGCCCCAAGTCTGGCCATCTGTAAAATGGTGATAATACTTAACTGTGCCTTACAGAGAGGTGGCAAAGTTTACTGAATTAATGTCTGTGAGGCACTTAGATGCTGCATAACTGCAAATGTTGATGACGATTAAAAACAGGGAGGAAAGTGAAATAGCTCTGATTGACAACACGCCCCACTGAACTGAGGAAACAGTCTCTCCAAACATACCTGGTTTCTTTTGCCAAGTAACTTTTTAAACTTACTTTGCACAGGTCCATACAGTATTAAAACATTAGACTCAAGATTGGGGAAGCTCAAAGAACAAACCATGCAACTGGGCTAATTGGCCTATGTTCTTGAGACATTTTTAAACTGGTTTTGGCTTTGTATCTTTTTCTGTCTCTATCAATGCCAGTTCTAAAGCATTTTAAATTACAGTCTATTTCCTACAAACGATTATATTAAAGGCAGGTGACCCCAATGGTGCCATTAACTCTGGTTTAATTCTGCAGGTATATAACAGAGTTTGTAAACCTAGGCAATGTTTCAGCTCTGCGCACTTTCAGGGTTCTGAGAGCTTTGAAAACTATTTCTGTAATTCCAGGTAAGGCGGCCTCCGGTTGGTGTTAGCTGTTGGGTACAGGCCCCTGTGAGTGATGTATTGCTTTGTCTGTAGTTGTTTTTTTGGTGTATGTTTTGTCATTGTGTTTTTTGTGTGTGACCTCCCTCATTACAGATATGTCACAGAGTTTGTGGACCTTGGGAATGTGTCAGCACTGAGAACTTTCAGAGTTCTCCGAGCTTTGAAAACTATCTCTGTTATTCCAGGTGAGAGATCTTTTAAGCATTAATGCTTATCTTGTGTATGTCTTTCTCTTTCCTCCCACTTCTCCCACTACTTATCTTTCAAAAATGGCACTGGGACATTTTTGATGGGCTTTGCAGTCTGTATGAATCAACAGTGATGTAAAAAAATAATGCAGGACCATTGGATGAATACTGATAATTGTATACCATCCCCTTGAGTGCATGTCTATCAATATCTAGCCTCTGTGAAAACCCTGAAGTATACTTCAGAACAAATAAAAGGCCAGCTACTGCCACTCCTACTCAGGCTGAGTACTGCCTTGCTCCAGGAGTCATCCAGTTCACTTCAGGAACTTTTGGAGTTACACTAATGGGGATTTTTTAAAAATAACCTGTCATTCTAGGGGCTGGGGATGGGGGTTATGATCCCTACTGTGTCAGGGCATACAGTGCTTTCGCTTTTATCCAATCATTGGATCACCTAGGGTATGGCTACACTTGCCCATCCACTACGCCCTGCAGCCAGTGCAGGGAAGCCTTCGGCAATACTACGTTGTCCAGCACGTTGTCCAGTCTGGTTTTTAAAGTGCCAAATAATGGCGCTTCCTTCACTGTGGCTTCCTGGCTTGGTGGATGAAGCATGTGATGAGGCACCGGAAGTTCTTGGGCTTTGCTCACCATGCTGCTCATATGTGTGGCCTCTATTTTTGAGTGTGTGAATTTTTGGACACCCAACATTAGACACCTAAGTAGAGCCTGATTTTCAGGTTGCCGAGCAACTACATCTTCTAGGGACTTCTTGTTAGAGTTTTGGGTGCTCAGCACATCTGAAGTTGGGCACCCAAAATCAGAAGCCCCTTGGGAGAGTTTTGATCTTAAACCTCCTTTGTTTTGTCTTCTGATCTGGCAAATGGGAGTGAGATGTGCTTACTTGCCTCCCGGATATTAGGTTTAGCAAGTTGATAGTTTGTATAGTGCTTTGGGGATGGAAAGTGTGGAGCGTTTTTTATATATTTTTTTTCTGACAATGTACTGAGGGAATATTTCTGAAGGCGTGAAGTGCACTGAAAATACAGATTGCCTCGGAGCATGGTCTGTTCCAGGGTTCGGGGGAGAAGTGATGTAAAATTGTTACCTCGGGTTGTGTGTTTTTAATGATGTTAAGCCCAGCCTACCTCTTTCTCCAGCTCTCCAAAACATAGCTCTGCTCTGGAATGAGCGATAGCGCCATCTTTACTTGTTAAGTAAACGATGTGCAGCAACATCCTGCTATTTTCTCAGTGTGCTATTGCATGTATGTTTGCAAAAAACAAAAAAAACAAACTCGTGTTCTTGGAGGCAGGTGCCTTTTCCCTCCCTCCAGACTGCCAAGCCTACCATATTTATAAACCCTACCTGCTGCATGATGCTCTTAAATACCACCTGCTTTTCTTGCACTGAATGATAGAGAATTGCTCCTTAATTAGAATGCTATTACTTAGCCTTGTTGGATGGTTGGCAGCAGAGCTTAAGGTACACACCTAAGGAGGAAGAACTATCTGATTATTGCTGATGATGATGCACTGCTTGGAGAGCAGTTGTGATGCTGTCAGTGCACTGCAGTTCTTAAACTACCTTGGTTAAAGAAAAAGTATGTGTAGATTGCCACGTACTTTTAGGGACGAAAGAAAAATGCAGAGCTGTTATTTACCAGGCTGCATGTGGCAATAGACTGTATAGGTAAGGGATGCAAGGAGGGTCTGTGTCACGATGCAAACTGCAAGCACGCACACAACTAAAATTAATTAATTTAAAGTTTTATTGGAGATAGTTACAAGGGGTAGGGGAGCAGCGTATGATTAGCTAATAGGGTTAATGGAACTTAAAACATACAATGGCTAAAGTATTTACTATTAAACAATATTTATAAACAAAGATGCAGTAAACAATATTTATAAACACAGATGTAGCATTTAGTAATAACCAATACTTATGAATACAAACCAACTCATAACGACCGGCAAACGTAGAAACTCTGCTTAAAACACGTGAGCTGAGAGAGGCTTCGAGGTGATCAGGCTCGGTTACGGGTGTGCACAAGGTACACAGGATTCGTTTTTCTTTCTCTTCTTCTGCCTGCACATGGCAGACCAGCCTAAAATACCCACTATGACATCATAGAAGTGTCATAGGGGACGGGGCCCAAAAACTGTGTGTGTGTTCGTTTCTGATTGGTACAAGCAAAGTTTAACCAAGTAGGGGAGCAGGTGCCTGAAAGTCTGGCTTCGCCCCCAAAAGGTGAGGAAATGCATATAGTTCAGAATGCCTTTAACACTGACTGACAAAGGAAGAGGCCAGGGCAATACCGGTATGGGCAAGTCTTTTAGGATGCAGACAGGAACTTATCTTAACAGTATGCTGAAACTGCTTTAGGACGTGCTTCACATTCATCAGTATAGCAGAGTGAAACAGGGTAATCAACTGCCTAGTTAGTGTGTGTAAACATGCCAATGACCTCATAGGAAAAGATGTGGAACTGTTCAGCTGCATATCCTAGGCCCGGTGCTCCTAACTGCTAGGGGTATGGCTACACTTACAGTTTTGCAGCGCTGGTAGTTACAGCTGTGTTCGTACAGCTGTATAGGGCCAGCGCTGCAGTGTGGCCACACTGGCAGCTACCAGCGCTGCAGTGTGGCCACATTTGCAGCACTTGCAGCGCTGTTTGGAGTGGTGCATTGTGGGCAGCTATCCCAGCATTCAAGTGGCTGCAACGTGCTTTTCAAAAGAGGGGGGTGGGGTGGAATGTGACAGGGAGCGTGGAGGAGACAGACAGAATGGTTTTTCGAGTTGACACTGTTCTCAGCTCCCTGCCTTGCAAGTTCTAAGGACTGTGCCTACCTTCAATCATTTTAAAAGTTCTAACTCCCTTCCCCCACTCCTCTCATTCACTAATTGCAAATTATTTACTGCTAAATACCCATCAGACCAGATCAGCAACTGCTGAACATGGACTTCCCTCTCCCCCCCTGCCGTGTGAGAGTGCTGTTTCTCTCTTCAAGCAAACAGCTGTGAACATTCCAAAGTAATTCCCCTGCCTGCCTCCGCTCGCTCAGCAAACAGGAGCTGTGTTTGTTTTTTAAATAAGCAGTTTGGCTGAACTCCGAGCTCTCCCTTTCTTCCGGTTTGTTGTGGACAGGAATTCTGGGATACCTCCTTATACCCCGGAGGTCAATAAAAGCACTGGTGGGTGTCCACACTTGCTGACCAGCGCTGGAATCCCTACACCCGAGGCTCTACCGGGTGTACAGCCAGCGCTGCAACCAGGGAGTTGCAGCGCTGGCCGTGCTTTGCAAGTGTGGCCACATCCTAAGCTGCAGCTCTGTAACCCCCTCACCAGCGCTGCAACTCTCTAGTGTAGCCAAGCCCTTACACACATTCCTTGCTAGCTCAAGTGTGCTTTTGGAGCAGGGAGGATCTGAGTTCCATCCCACCCCGCATTGTTAAGTTCAGTATAGCCAGTTTGCAGGAAACTGTTAGTGACTGTGCTACCTTGTTACAGTATTGAATGCATTGAATTCTAAGGCTAGAATTGGAAATGGGCAGAGCTTTGGTCACTGACTTAAATTAGAACCTAGATCAGGATCTCCCCTGATTGTGCAGTGCTTGGGCCCAGTAGAGGCTTTGCAAAACATAACCCCTGCCTTCTGGTCCCATGACTAGCAAGAATTGTGAATTTAGGTAATTAACCTACTGGTTGGTTGTCATTAGGGTAAGCTTGGAAGCACTAGTTGTGGGGCAGAGAGCTAGTGTTTTACTTGATGGCTTACTATGCAGACAGGGTAGAAGTGTACTTTTCTCAGGGTAATATATTTGAATATGTTAAAATCTAAATGTTTTCTCTTGTTTCTTCAGTGCATGCAGTGGGATGGGAATTCTAATATCACAATGACCTAAAAAGAAAACCATTTTATTATTATGACAGATGTTAAATAAACCTTTTGTAAATAATTAGAATTGGCCTCTTCAGATGAGCAGTGAGTGTTTAAATGAGATATAAATGAAAAGTATGCAGGACTGGAGACATGCTGCTGGATAAAATTTCATGTAGGGTGGAGAGTTTGCATGGCTTAGTGGATCAGTAACAGGATATAGAGACATTCACCTCTACTTCACCAGCTCAGTTCTAGTCTATGTAGGGTGACTAGATGTCCCGATTTTATAGGAACAGTGCTGATACTTGGGACTTTTCCTTATATATGCTCCTATTACACCTCACCCTCTGTCTCGATTTTTCACACTTGCTGTCTGGTCACCGTAAGGCTATGCTAGCAGTAGTTCCCAAATATGACTATCATAAGTAGGGTTACCAGATAGCAACTGTGAAAAAACAGGACAGGAGGTGGGGCATAATAGGTGCCTATATAAGAAAAAGTCCCGAAAAAGGGGACTCTCCCTTTAAAAATGGGACATCTGGTCACCTTAATCATAAGATGGTTTGGTGATCTTTGCTAAATGAGTACGTTGGTCTTAGTGCAGTTTCTGCTGGGGAAGAGTGCGCATCATACATACAAACAACATAGCAGGTGCCAAGTGGCCCAAGGCATTGGAAACCTCAGCAAAGAGGCCAAACACTAAATAGTCCTAGAGGAGTGAGCTTAATTCTTCACATCTAGAGGTGATTTCTACAGACATGCAGGCTAGATGTCTAGCGTGGTGTGTATATATTGTCCTGTGACTCTTCTGCAGGGCTGTCAATCTGCCACCTTTCACTGATAGTCAGGTACATGTGGCACACAGACTGAGGGGCAAGTGACAGTGGAAGCTGCATCTCTTACATTCTGAAAGAATAA